>NC_134282.1:42880489-43188692 GCF_949628215.1 Phalacrocorax aristotelis
TTGCGGTTCTCCTGCTAGAAACTCTGCAATATTAAAATAAAGGGACCCCTAAATGACCCACTCCCACTCTTGGAATGCCCCATCACCCTGTCCCCTTCTCTCCATCCCAAAGTAGATGTAGCTCATATATTTCTAATGCTGAATGTATTCAAATTGAAGACACCAGTTTTCTAGGGCTTTTAGGAATTATCTCTGCTCTGAAAGGAGTCATATCACATGCTTATGTGGCAAGGGTTCAGCTATTTTGAGAGATGACACCAAGTCCTACAGAGAGGTGAATGTGAACGCAATCAGGCAAAGAATAGGCACATCAGCAAGATACGCTAGTGCCAGGCAAAGTTTCTGTCTGGCATCAGCAATGTGTTGCCTCTCAGCATCTGGACTTAAGGAATGAATCTTAATTCATCCAGTAATTGGAAAAACCCCCTCTGATCAAATTTTGAAAACCACAACCCAGTAATAGCTGTGTGGGTAGATGAGAGGTTGGATGTGCATTAAAAGAAGATTTTCTGGGTGTTTTGATGTTTCATAACAAAAGCAGCAAGTGTAGCAAACCACATCAAACTTGTACAGCTGAACCAATTAAAAACATCAGCAAGTCATTTGTGCACTAAAGTCCCTACAGGTTAGTGAGGTGAATTATTTCCTCCTGGGCTTTAAGGACCACCACAAGTTAGAGGAAACTGGTCAATCTTCATACAGAGGACACATACTAAGAATATTTTCTGTATGTCTGTCAGCATGGATCTGAAAGCAAAGGCAGGAATAAGGAGTAAAGAGAGCCAGTATTCATCACTGTGGATTTATTTATTGCTTTGCCAGGCCAATGCACACCCTTTTCAGGAAAGTGGTATTAACTGAGGGAAGTATTCACCATCTCCTTTGTTTGTCATAAGATATGAATCTGGTCTAAACATAGCTTAAAGGAAATTATTTTTGAGGATTAAGTAAAAAAACATCTTGGTTTGGTTTTCATCGAAGCTGCAGTTATGGCCACAAATAGCTAAGTAGAATACCATTTAATTGGGCTGTAACTGACACTGCATTATATTCCCCTAGCTCCAAAGCTGTGTCTTGGGCTACTCACTTCTGATTCAGTCACACGCATCTAGCTTGTGACGGTTATTCAAAGATCAGATAAAGCAGTTAGCATTACTGTATTTTTTGAGTCTAAACTTTGTGATTACAGTTTTCCTGAGGGTAATATTTCCCATGTAAAGTATACTTTACAATGTATTGGAATTTAACTACAAAGATATACACCTTCATAAGTATAGGCTATTAAAACAATTTACTAGTACGTCAACAAGTACCAATATGTACATAAAAGCAGAATAATTTGGTTTGTTTTAATGCACTGAGCCAATCTAGTAGTGTGCCGTCAAGTGCTATTGAGATTCACTTTGCACTAACAGGATGACATGACTGGAATCACATTCAGTGCACATCTTAGTTCTATTGAATGATCCAGAGTTGAAATGAATGACTGACACTTTGTGAATAAAAGAATAAAGCAATTGTGCCATTCACACTGCACTGAGGGTGAAAATTTACTTTCATTATATTGGGTATTAAGATTCACCAAATTAGAGTTCATTAAAATAGGTGGGAGAATGGGACTCTGAATAATTAACAGTAAGTAATTTATCAGGGAAATTTAGTTTTTCCTTCTGCTTATAGAAAATCCATAAGCAGAACACAGCTGCTCCAGAAGTCTGTGCTATTCAAATCTCTTTTAGAAATACGATTTTTTTTTTCCAATTCTTACCAGTTTGGATTGATTGTAATTTGTCTTTGATGCTATAGGGTACTTGTTAGTCATGTAGCATTGATTAGTTACAGTTTGTCATATACATACATGACTACGGCTCCCTCTTAGTTGGGTGTGTTTGCCTACTTTTCCAGAGCAAATACCAGCATGTACACATGCAAATGTAAATTTTTTCTTCACCAGAATCTCTTCAGCGACACTTTGAAGGCCATTTACCATGAATGCTGGTCCCAAAAAATGAGGTTCCTTGAATTTCTATGAAATGTAAACAAAAAAAATATCTGGCATACAAGTAAATCTACTTGAAATAATGACAATATTTGCAGAGTCCTTTTGCAGTATTTCACTTTCTTTACTAGGTTGTAGCAATGAATATTCAAATTTGAAAGAAATTAGATAGACAAAGAAGCCAAATAGTCAAAAACAATGTCTGGCATGCAAGATATGCAACAGATAGCAAACATCTGCATTACAGTGTGCTGTGCTTTCCTACAAAGCTGTATTTTGAATACAGAGACTATGACCATATTTTTACACCCTTTTTTGTGTCGATGGCTCCACTGAAGTCATTTTGCTACTAAGTGCAGTGAGATCAGTATGTTACCCAACACAATTGACCATTGTCCTTTGTAATGGCCCAGTGCACGGTGTTCTGCAGGCTTCCTCCTTCAAATGATAGGATCCCTCACGCTTTCCTCTAGTAGTAAATGCCGGTATCCAGTTTGAGATCAGTGGATTAAAAGCTTTACAGGAGTGCTGAGAATTATTATTATCTTAGTTATCACTATTTTTCAGAAGTATTTCCCAGGAGTGCAGAAACTCTGGGCCTCTAGATTGCAGTGTCAGACAATACTGAGTGCCTGACACTATAATAACAAGAGAATTCATTCAAATAGAAATGGTGGCTGCTGCCGACTAGTTCTGATAGCGCTCAGGTAAAGGAAGGATGTCAGAGGATGCCAGTGGGAAGAGATCCATCTCTAATCAAAAGCCATCCAAAAAGTCAATAAAATTAATTTCTCATTCGCAGCGGATAGAGGGGAAGGTGCATTTACAGTAATATACTGAATCCCACTAGCAAAACAGCACACACCTTACACTTAAAAATACATAAGGGTCTCTTTGAATGCCTTTTCAGAGCTCATGTTGCCAATGGTTATGCCTTACCTCTTTTATGTGACAAACATGCCTGCACTGCACACCTGGCAAGTAGCGAGCTGTGCTCATAGGCAGAGGTGGATTGGGTTACAAGGAGCGGGCAGTGCCAGGAAAGTCTTGGGAGGGATGTCTGAATTATTTTTTAAGAAGAAAAGCTTCAAACGGAAAGTGTAACCCAATGCTTTCTAAATATGGAGGCATGCTTAAAGAGAATGCTATTTGGTTTCTCTCTACTTCAGAGAAATTTTAATCCTCAGTAAATAAATCCTGCTCAAGTACTGAACAAATGAAAACTGCCTGATCAAAATTTAGAGACACTCCCGCTGCACTTTCCAAGAGCAGGAGGGATGGGGAAATAGCCAAACTTTCTAAAGGAGTGCTAAAGCTCAGCCTCTAGCACCAGAGATTACAAGGAGCTAAATTCTGTCCTTGGGTCAAACTCAGTGGAGCCAGGCTAGCCTGGGTGTAAGCTGAGAGCAGAGCCTCACCTTCCTGGAGGAAGATCACAGCCAAAGTGAATGCGCTTTCCCGTAGTAGAAACAGCTACTTTCAGAATAAGAGTCTTTCTCACTTTGAAGCCTACACGCATGACGAGCAGGGACTTAGCAAAAGTAGACAAGGGGAGAAAGCCAGGAAGACAGAAAACTACTGGAAAATTTTTAAAGCACCTAACGTATGTGGAAAACTTCTTTTATGTTCTTGTGTAGTTGTGATCTCCAGGCACAGGTGTGAGCACAAACACATTCTCCCACAGTGGAGTCTGTCAGCATGGGAGAGGAAGTAAAACTGTTCATGCTGATGAAATGCTCGTCTAAAACATTGCTGGCTGGGACATGTTCTTATAATATTTTTGCTTGACTGTGATCAGGTCTGTGGTCAGAGAAGTAGCAGGGATGTGGTAGGACTTGTGCAGAGCTGATCAGGCTTCTTTCAACAAACAGTTTTGTTTAGTTTCTTTTATTATTTTTTTTTCTGGAAAATGTCAGTCAAGCAAAAGCAATCGCAGTCCAGCAATTCAGCCATGCTTTTTCACCCTGAGAGTCATTGGAGCAGAGACTCAACCCTGCATCAGTGACACCGAAGATGAATGCTCAAACTTGCCGGACTGTAGAATCCATCTCTGATTAAGTTTAATGAATATTTAATTATTCCTACAAGTTAGAACAGCTCAGGAGTGACAGAGAAATCCTCCTTTCGAGTGACCAGTTCTAAGTAGTTAGAACACATATGTGGAATTTAAAAGTTCAGGTTTTGGGTCCTTGCTTTGACCTGCTCTGGGCAGATTTGAGACTGTGAGATGGAAGATCCTAACCATGAATCTTACCAGCTAATTCATTGTCAGGCCTTTTCTCTGCTCTTCTAGGCAGGGGGAAAAGGAAAAAAAAAAAAAAAAAAAGGCAGAAGATGTAGTTCCTCCTCATACAGTAAAGGATCGTTTGCAATCTCCCAAATACCTGATAGGTAGAAAATCTTTTACACTCCCCTTGTTCTAGGCAGGAGCACAAGTATGTATATAGACTAAGCACAAGTGCTTCAGGTGCAGCGTAGTTAGGACAAATGCAAAGTCCCATCTTGCAAAAAACAAATGTCTGGGATAAACTCAGCCTTGTGTAGACAGCTCAGAAAATGGCTTCTATACTATTTGCTTCATCTTTAAAGCCAAATAGGGGTTTAACTTTTTCACAGCAAGATCTTTCCTCCCCCCATCCCATGCCCCATTTTACCTTCAGTAGAAATTCTCTTCATTATTTTATCTGTTATTACTGTCTAAGATGAAAGTAGCTGGGGATTAAAACCAGGAAAGAAGATGCAGAGGTATGTAACAGTGCTACAAGGCAAACACAAACTAAACTTACTCTGCATCCTCTTATAGCCCTTAGACTATTGAAAAAGGGCCAAAAGAGGTCCCACAAGAGCAAGGGGCCTGTAGTGTATTCATCAAGTTTCTCCCACAGATAATTTAGAAGAAATACAGTGTACTTTTGTATGCCCCCAAAGTAAAATTACAACCAGCTGATGGAACTATCTCAGCAGCAACAATGAGAGTCAACTCAGAAAGGCAGTTTTTGTTGCCAAATAACACAGATTGTTTATAATGAATATAAACAATTACACTGCTGACCAGATTCCCAGTACGCTTCCATCCACAGAATATACAAAATACTACTCTGGCACCAGTCTCCCAAATATTTGCTATATATTGAGCATTTCCAATGAATGAAATTCAGTGGAAATGCAACAGAGGGAAATCCACACTGCACTGTTCCCGTTCCCCAACATTTTTTGTTCCACATACTTATTTTTTTGCCTTTCGTATTATAATCCTACGTAAGCAAAATGCCTCTTGATCTACCATGATCTCTCCCTAATTCTTTGATCCCACATTGATTTTTCTTGTCTTCTCATGTAACAAGTTTAACATTGACCACAGACAAAAAGACAAGGGGACATGTTGTGGGAGCAGATATCACCACATTGCAGCTTCCTCAGCCATACTGATAAGTCTTGCCTGTTTTCCTCTTACCTCTTTCTCTGTCAGATCTCAGTGCAGATCTTGACAATGTGACTCGTATTCCCAGACCTGACACCATATGTAAAATGGTGATAGCACAGAAGAAAGACTTTTCCACTGTAACATTCACCCAAGTGGACTGAGCTTGGACACTGCCAAGCATTTATCTGAAAGAAGAAACCTAAGAGATTTCTAGTGCACTGTAAAATGTAAACCCTCCTATGGGATGATATTGAAGGAACAAAAGCATCCATAACAGACAGGAGAAGAATCTGGCAAAAGAAAACTTCTTTCAAAGGTCTAGTGATAGAAATATATTATGTATGATGTTAACACAGGTAATTTGCAAGAAAGGTCCATAAATCATCATTTCAATGGGTCATGAACTTCAAACTGTGCATTCAGCTTAGCAATTTCATTAGAGCAGAAAAACCTTATTTCCATATGAAGAGCAGTCACGGTGCTAATTCTAAAGTAACAAATTGTTCTTTTGTTTCAAAACTTATTAGTACTATCACTGACAGATGTGGGGGGAAAAAAAAAACATGAAAATCTGGCCTTTCCAATGTTGTCCACAGAGGGGAAGCTGAAGAATGATAAAGACGATGGCCCACTCACTGTCATTTTCTGTTGGCATCAAAGGAGTGTGTTTTCCTGGCTGAAGTTGCATTAGTTATTACTGGAGTCAAAGGCAAACTAGGCTTGGAGCACAACTTCTATCAACTGCTTACAGATTTCAGTAGTGTAGTTCCTGAATCACACTGAGATGAGAACACCTATCAGCCAGTACCAGTCCACATAATGTCAACTTGCAAAAATAATATTCCTTACCTGTAAATGCCTCTGACAAAGATTTATAAATAATAAATAAGCTGATGTTTCCCAGTTGCTCCCTATATAAAATAATCATAGAACCACACAGAATAGGTGAGGTTGGAAGACACCTCTGGACACTATCTAGTCCAACCCCACTGCATCAGCCAGAACAGGCTGCCAAATTACTGTGTCAGACTAGGTTTTGAGCATCTCCAAGGATGGAGACTCCACAACCACTCCAGGCAACCTGATCCAGTGTTTGACGATACTTACAGTAAAAAAAAGGTTTTTCCTTGTGTTTAAATGGAATTTCTTGTATTTCTATTTGTGCCCACTGCCTCTTTTCCTTGGGCACTGCTGACAGGAGGCTGGCTCTGTTTTCTTTACATCCCCCCATCACGTAATTTATACACGCCAGTAAGATCCCCCTGGACCTTCTCCAGGCTGAACAAACACAGGTCTCTCCTTGTCTGGCAGATGCTCTGAGACCTTAATCATCATCTCACTCCTTCACTGGACTCAGTCCAGTATGTCTATGTCTTCCTTGTACTGGGGACCCCAGCACTGGATCAGCACTCCAGATGTGGTCTCATCAGTAGAATACATCTGTTAGCTACTGTATCCTTATACTGTATTCACACGTAGTCCCACATACCTTACTTTTTTTTTTCCCCCTTAGAAAGCTGCTCTTATCTCCAGAATGTTTTTATTACACGAAAGAAGAATTAGCATAGCAAAATTATGCAAAGATAGCTTTTCTCTGTGATTTCCTCAAACCACTCCCACCAACTTTATTACGAGTGCTAGGAAGATATCTGATGGGTGTGTTGTGGATTAAAGCTGCATCTATATTTCTAGAAAGTTGTATTTCTGATGCTGCCCCATCATCTCACTGCTACCCCTCTCCTTGCCATTTCCACCTGCCATTCCTTTGGGGTCAGTCAGTCAGCCAGCAGAGGTCCCGAAGTTCTGACCCTCATCTCAGCTAAACTCACTCTTAATGTTGAAGAGGTTTCTCAGTTTTCAGTTTTCTAGAGTGCAGACCCAGTTGTGCACCTACAAAGCTGATGACATTGGCATTGACTTTATCAAAAACAGGACTGGGCCTGTGATGCTGTGAAAACATCTTTTGAAAACAATGAACTGTCATACAATATTAAGTGCCAACCAATCAGTCAAGTTGTTTTCTTGGATTCCTTGTAAAACACTCTGCAGCCTTGGGTATAGCAAGTATGGAAACTAATGATAAAGTATGATACATTTGAGTCTAGCCTTGAAAATCTGCAGCTACTGCAGCTGTGGATGCCTTACACTAACTACATCCTGTTTATAAACAGCCAGCACAAAGATGTCATTTTTCTGATTTGAAGCCATTTGCTGTAGCCAAATATGTATTTCACTCTAACAGAAGTGTCTTAGCCAATTAGAATTCATTTCTCTCCCCCTGCAAATAAACAGTAATCAGGTTGCCCATTGGTGGCAGTTGCTCAGTTTCTATATGCAACCCCGTCTCCCTCCTGCTATGAATATGCAGATCTCTCCACTCTCATTAGTTTCTGAAGTGCCTCCACTCACCCTGCTTGCTGTAGCTGGCATTTTTGAGCTGTTTGGGTGGCAATAAGACAGCTTATCACCCTCTGCTGAAGACAAAGATAACTTTAAATTGTATATAAAAGAAAAAAAAGCATAGCATGCCACAAATCAAATAAAGCTGACTCTTGAACTTTGTGTCTTAGCAATGGATTTTCAATGCTAAGAAAGAGTGGTAAGAAACCACCACTTGCAGGTGGGTGGCTCTTACCTGTAAGGACTAGATCAGGCAGTAACTTTGTCCCATGCCAATAAGCCTGGTGGAGTGTGTTTGCAGGGCTGGTTGTTAGTAAGGCACATTCTCAGAAACTAAGTTTGTTGCATGTGCAAGAGCACACGCTCTTGCTCTCAACATAATAGTCTGCCTTCACAGCACCAGCTGGTGCTATGCTTTCTAAGTTGTTCTGGTTTATTTTTAATGAAAGATAGTTTAGCAGACTGCATTAAGTTCCAAAGCTTACATTCCAAAAAATACATTTGTGTGATTAAGAAAAACCTGAATCAACAACTCCTTGTAGGCTTACGTACAGGCTGCATGAGCAGGTTTGTGAAGGGTGTGTACATGCTGATCTTGCAGGGATTTACATCCGAGTGTAACCTCTCTCTCCCCTGGTAGTCCCAGAGAAGTGGTTGTGAACCCACAATATCAGTTAACAAACCATTACTGTGATTTAAGACATCACTGCTTTACTTACCAAGTTACCAGTCCAGTGTCAGAAACTTCCCCTTATTTATTCAGCAGAATGGTCTCCAAGACTTCTCACAATTTTTCCTCTAGACTGTTATGGATTTAAAGCTACCTTAGATTTAAATAGTTTAAGCAGGTGGTTAAGCTGGCTGCCTGATTTTGGCCAGAGAGCACAGGAAAGAGGCATATGAACTATTCTGTCAGCAGAGTTACAGGGCAGCAGTGGTTGGCAGAGGGGTGATAAAAAGCAGCTGGGCCTGGTAATGAGCATCAGCATGCAGGAGGGGATTCATGTGCTCAGCCTGAGCACCTGGTCCTGCACCAGCACTGGTGCTGGCAGACTCCTCTGCCCAAGAAGCACCCCAGCAGCTGACTGGGACAGGTTTGGAAGTCCTCTGGCTTATCACAGGACTGGAAACTCTGGTCTCAATCAGAAAAACTGCTCAGATCATTAATAATTCCAGTCTACATCAGTGGGCCTTAAATGCATGTTCAAAGCTTAGCCATCTGCAGATGGAAGGGAACATATCCAGGGAATTTAACTAAGCCACAGGACTTTACACTGAGGCAGCTACCAAACGCTCACATGGTTTACTCCATCCACTCCTTGGTGGGACGCAGCGTCTGACAAGCAGGTGGTAACAAACAGCTTGAGGAAATTGCTGCATCTGCTTTGTTAACTAAGCATGTGTCTGAGCCCTGAATCCATCTTTCAATCAAGCCTTTAATAGGAAAATGTAATCCTGAAAATGATATTTCTGAATGGGACCCAGTAAGGAATAGATGGAAATGAAGGCATGGTTTAGAGTGAAATCAAAACAAAAAAAATCCAACAAAGTGCTGTAGAAAAGTCACACAGTGCTGAACGCAATCATAATTGTACAAGTCAATTATAAAGCTGTAAATTGAAGTGTGAAAGTGGCCAATCTCCTGTCTAGTTTCACTTGCAAGGTTGAGTCTAGCTTGAACAAAGAAAATCAACAATAAACCACAGAAAAATCATGGGGAGACATGGATCCAATGGTTACATTGCCATCCATTTCACTGGGCTATGACAAGAGAGAGACTAAAAAAACCAAATTGTAAACTACAACCTTATCTTGCTATTCCTTTTTCAGGATTTATGAGTAATAAAACAATTAGCCAGAAATGTTTTTAAAACTTGTCAAATACATTATTTGACAAATATATTAATAAATCATGTATCTAGTCACAAACTGTGTGAGCTCTGAAAACTACCTCATCATTTTAAAAGAACTTGAAAATCTCATTTCATCTATTGATGAATCACCTGCCCACATTAGCAATAAACTGGCACAGGCAAGACAGAGACATTTTTATCTTTCACATCATATGAAGTGCATTTCAGGACACTTACACTTTGCTGAATTTGAGGCAAAGGTGGCATGTGTGTGTGCTTGTGCGTGTTTTGAGACAGTGGATGCACACACATAGGTTTGGGGCAGTTCTCTACATCTGTGCGAGCTCCCACTCTGGTTTCCCTGCAATGATCTTCCTCTGCATAGGGAGCTGTGGAGGCCCACAGGCACAGGGAAAGCCGAATCTTTCCTTTCAAGTGATCCCCAGCCAACCTGCAGTTTCTGAATTGGGAAAAGACCCACTTAGTCCTTTTTAAGCACCCAGAAAAAGAAATTATTACAGCTCAAACTTTACATTCTCATAAACAGCAACTTTAATCTTTAGCAAGCAGGTATTCCATGCAGATGGCTCATGCAAAGAACCTGTGTAACCTCCAGTAATCCAAATGCATCTCCTTTAGAAGAAGCCCCTTTCTCCACCCACCCAGATGTCTCTCATTGAGGTTGAGAAGCTCATTTCCCTCTCATTCACCTCCCTCCCTCTTGCTGTAGGCCTTGACAACAGCTGAATTTTATAAAAGTGGAAAGAACTTTAAAATCCATATTTATTTAACTGCTTGTGTAATTGTAAGAGTGCTTGTCCTGCACAGTTAACTGACAGTGGCTTTCAGACCTGGTGGATGCTTCACCTGGCAACTGGTTTTTGCCTCATATATTGCTCATGACCATGCATTGTCACTTAATTAGGCTGAAATTAAATAAACTGATCCAATCCAATTCTCCAAGGTATGGACTCATATCTGTGTGCTGAACTGTAGTAACTGGTTGCTTTGCACTGCCAGGATGTGTAAGTTGTGTGCTTGGTTTGGTGCCTACACAGCGTGTACTGAACTCCTGCGCACTCCTTAGGGAGTCCCTAGGCTGTGGCCAATCCCAGCTTCACCAGGTACTTCTCCAAAAGAAAAGTTAAATTCTCAGTTCACTGCAATCTAAAATACATTTACGATAGATCTCTGAATCAGGGTCAGTTCATGGTGCTTCTAGTATCCATTATCAGTGAGCTGATTATACTTTTGTGCTTTATTTTGCCATACACTCAGTGACATTTGCATATGAACCGGCTGAAAGTATGATGTTTTGGTGAGGGAGAAACAGTTCACAGATATGCACTGGTTTTCACAAAAATTTCAGCTGGAAAAGATCTGGATCTAGGAAGAACGGAAGGAGAGGAAGAAAAAAGATAATTAAGTCCTTTATTCAAAATTAAATATCTGAAAGCATTCCTTTTGGTGCAGAGCTGAGTGGGAATCCACTACTAAGACTCAGAAGTTCCTGCAAAATGGAGGCATTGCCTGCTGGATCACTTTCTCCATTTCACAAACTGAGAATGTCATCTCTTAGCTGAAGAAGGAACCCAGGTCTTCCCATCTTGAAGTCAAGGTACACACTCGCTTTCTCCTGAGCGTTGCTCCAGATCATCTCTATGAATTCACAAGAAGCCACACCATATATTAATAGATGTGCTGGTTTCGGCTGAGAAGGGGTTAATTCTCCTCACTGTGGGGGTCGGCTACCTTTCCAGCTTCCCGCGCTCTGCCGCGTGGCGGGGGGGGCTGGGAGGGGCAGGGCCATGGTGGGGGCGGCTGACCCCGACTGGCCAATGGCAGGTTCATTCCATACCATGTGACACCATGGCCAGTATATTGAGGGGGGGCAGTGGCAGCGCGGGGGCGGCGCGGCGTCGGGTCGGTGGGCGGCGCGTGCAGTTTGTTTTGGCGGTTCGTTCCCCCTCTCCCCTCCCTTCCCCCTCCCCCGGGGCTTTGCGCCTCTCGTTGTTCTCCTTTACATTGCATTTCTACTGTTGTTTCTTTTAATTTTAATTATTAAACTGTTCTTATCCCAACCCATGAGCGTTGCCCTTCTGATTCTCTCCCCCATCTACCAGTGGGGAGTGAGCGAGCGACTGTGTGGGGCTGAGCTGCCGCTAAACCACAGCAATAGACAACTTGGCCTTGGAATTTATTTTGCAGGAGATTTTGTTATTGCCTCATAAACATAGAGCGCCCTTAAATTTTCATCAAAATACATCACCATAACATTACTGAAGCAGTAGAAGAAAAAACCTACAGCACTGCTACACAAAGTTCTGCTTCAAGTATTATACTGCTCTTCTGTGAAATTCGCTGTACTTGCAGGGATCTAACAGCTTTGCTCTATTCTTTCACTGATATGGGTAGTCCAAAAGAAGCAATCACACTTTCAGCAAGAGATGATTTAATTTCCATAGGATTGTGGACTCCAATCTAGTAGGACCATGTTAACTCTTCTTATATGCAGCCAGCACTAACTGCTGTTCCTTGCTACTTTGTACCTCAGATGGACATTTATGTCTGAGTAAAGTAGCTGTAATTTATATCTGAGTAAAGCAAGTCTCTTGATTTGGAAGCACTTTCCCTGGGTGTAAATGACAAGCCCAAGGCAGCAGCAAATCCAGCCCAGGAGATACAGTTAGTCCATTTCAGAGAGCATGAGAAATGAGACTGTCCTGGTTTCAGCTGGGATAGAGTTAATTTTCTTCATAGTAGCTAGTATGGGGCTATGTTTTGGATTTGTGCTGGATTTTATTATTGTGATCTGTACTGGTTAGATGTTAAAGGCTGTGTGACACTTTGCAGGAGAGGAAAATTTTGGTTTTGCTGAGCCATGGTGCCTCATTTCCCACACCTGGTGTGCAACATGCAATGCAAGCAGGGAGCCATGAGCACGCCGCAGGTGAAAACATTTCCACGAGGCTTCCCGCATCTCACTTTGTGAAGGGTTTTGTGAACCTCCCAGATGTGCAGACACAGATGATGTTATGATATAAGCACTGCAATTCTTGGTAAATAAACTGTTGGAAAATGGCAGTACCAAATTAAATGGCAATAAAGCTTTTGTTGTTTCAGTTTTATGCAGGATTTAAGACAGAATCTGTAATGAACTGCATGGTGTGTGCCTGCACCAAAATAAAGAGGGTAGCACGGCCTATAAATAAATTTAACATTAGACCAGTATCTTTTTCAAATTATGACTCACTAACAGAGTTTTACAGAAATTTGATTACGATTTTACTGCATGGAGGACTTCTTTGCATCTGTTTCACAGATATCCACCTTTTAAATTTTATTTAATTTGTATTGATTTTTCCTGCACTTTCATAAGCAGGCATCACACATCTGAGCACACACAAAAATGATTACTTAAGTGATGATTTAAAAATAATGGATGTACATTAGCACATGAATGATTAATTCCTTTTTGTGAGCACAAGCATCCAGGCTATGGCTGAGTAAAATATTGATGGTACAAAGGAAATGAGCTGTTTCTTAATTTAGTTTTGTTCTGGTAATGTGTAACTAATGTTTATTTCCTTCTAGCAGTATGCATTTAGCGACCCTTTTAAATTTTAATACCTAGTGATAACTAAACTAATAGCTTCATGGGGCATATAAGAAAGGATTTTGAAAAGATGCAGATACAGTTTATATTCATTGATTTGAGACTCCCTGTAACACATTTAATACAAATAGGTACTACAGAAGAACCTAGATAAAGTCTCCACACACAGGCTGGCATTTCACTAGAAAGCTGAGGCTTTTTGTGCACAACACACATTGAAAGGTGGAGATTTCATTGTCATATTAGTCTCATGAGGCCATGACACATGAATCCCAGTTCATCATGGCCTGATGCGCTTGTGACGCACCTGAGAGTGTGGGGATTTGTGAGACTACATGTGAGTATGAAACGAAAGCAGGACTGCTCTTACCACCTGATACTTGGCCATGTGTTTACACTAAATGTAGGTGGACTTGAGCACTGAGATTAAGCCTGTGCCAGACTCCTACAGCCTGAGTTAGAGATACATACATTGTGGTTTTTCACTGTTCCCACAGCTGTTGAAGTGTTTCTGGAAGTTTTTGCCATGATTACAGCATCCTGAAGTGTTTTCCCACATATTTGCTGGGAAATGCCACAGTGGGGAGAAAGGCACTGAAAGACAAGCACTACTCACATGGTCCTGCCCACACCTTCATTGCAGAGCATGGCAGGCCAGGCTCAGCCATGCAAAACTTAAACCTGGTGCCTGGTTGAGCAGAGCACTATGGGCTCAAAATCAAATAGAAACATTTTAAATGCTCTGTAGATATGACTGGGCAGCAAGACATGTAAGGACACAGGTTATGGTAGAGCACAGCTACAGGCTTTGACGTTCTCAGATGGGAATACAACCTTGTTACTCAAGGTTGATATACAGACTGAATCACTGGCACTGCTTACCCACTGACCATCTGCTAGAATGGCACTTTGCCCACCAACGTGGTGACATGCCAGGTTTCATTTGAAGTAGGTGCCTTCTAACAATGTGTTTAGAAAGCAGCCTGTTGAAGACAGCAACTGACGCTTCTTTCTTCAATAGGCTATTTTTGGAGTAGGAACACTTGCTGGCAGAAAGTGCAAAGGGCCTAAATCAGCTTCTGTTAGTCAGCTGCAAAAAAGTCTCATTTGCTACAGTAACAGAAGGTTTGGGCTAAAAAGTAAAACGATTGCTTCCATTTGCACTTGCTGGCCTCACATGGGTATGTTGATTGTGGCTACTTAATCCCACTTTACTGAACTGCATGGCAATTTGCAGGTGAGAAAGGAGAAGGAGGAAGGGGAACAGAGTACTGCTTTTGAGGCAAGAAAGGTTGCTTTTTTTTTTTTTTAATTTTAAACCATGATCCTTTGATATTTTTCACTGCTGCAAACAGGATATTATATGGTAATCCTGCCAGGACATTTTATATGTGAGGAAGAGTTTGAGGGTTGGTTCCTCAGGGTGACGTTTGAAAAATAGAGTTCACATTTTTTTCCTTTGGCAACTGAGAGAAAAGAGGGGTCTTCGTGCAATCCCAACAAAAATCAACAGGCTTTCTGTCATCAGGTCTTTTTAAAAGAGTTTTGAAAATTCTAGGGAAAACACAGACTTTGGCTCTGTCAAAAGTCCATGAAGGGGAGTAGTTCAGAGAGCAAGTTAACACATGCAGTCCTCTCTGGTGACATTCTGGATACAAGATGCCTGAAACATGGGCAGGGTCTAAAACCACACAGCTTTAAGAGCAGCCCAGATGGCCAGCAACCCCAGGAACACAGAATCACAGGTTGGAAGGGACCTCTGCGATCATCTAGTCCAACCTTTCTAGGAAGAGCACAGGCTAGACAAGATGGCCCAGCACCCTGTCCAGACAAATCTTAAAAGTGTCCAACATGGCCGAGCCAACCACTTCCCTGGGGAGATTATTCCAATGGTTGACTGTCCTCACTATGAAGACTTTTCCTCTGGTGTCCAATCGGAATCTCCCCAAGAGCAACTTGTGTCCATTCCCCCTCGTCCTCTCCATGTGAGTCCTTGTAAAAAGGGAGTCTCCATCTTCTTTGTAGGTACCCCTTAAGTACTGGTACATGGTGATGAGATTCCCCTCTAGCCTCCTTTTCTCAAGGCTGAACAAACCCAGTTCTCCCAGCCTATCCTCTCATGGCAGCTTCCCAGACCTCTGATCATCTTGGTGGCCCTTCTCTGGACCCCTTCCAGCCTGTCCACATCCTTTCTGTATAGCGGGGACCGGAACTGTACACAGTACTCCAGGTGTGGCCTGACAAGCGCTGAGTAGAGCAGGATATTGACTTCTTTATCTCTGCTGGTGATGCCCTTTTTGATGCAACCCAGCATCCTGTTTGCCTTCTTGGCCACAGCAGCACACTGTTCACTCATGTTGAGCTTCCTGTGTACCAGGACCCCCAGGTCCCTTTCCACAGAGATGCTCTCCAGCCATGTGGATCCCAGTCTGTGCTGCACTCCCAGATTATGTTTTCCCAGGTGCATGATCTTACGCTTCTTGTTGCACATGTGTTACCCTGATCCTTCTAGGAAGGATTTTGAATCTAAATTGTCAGCCTGACATCAGTGCCATGACATTACTGATGGACAGGAGTGATGTATGACTCACTTTGCAAAGGTACTTGCTTGGGTCTGTGGTAAGTAGCAATATGGCCCAACATCCCTCTTCTGACATGTCCAAAGCTCACCTGAGCTTGAGTCCTGGTGATGTCATGTGATGCGAGCCTGAGCTTGACCACAGCTCTGTCCTGCTCTCAAAATCACCTGTCACCTAGCAGAGCATTGGACAGTCTGCTTTCTCCTGCCTATACTCTCTTCCTCCAACACCACTCCCTTCTTCATTGCTCTGCAAGAACAAAGCACTGTCCTACCTGGCAGTGCACTCTGAGCGTGGGTCAGTGCAAGGGGACTTGCCAGGTGGCAGGGCTCCAGCTAAGCCTGGCTTCATGCGGCTCCCCTGTATCACATACGGAAAGTGTTTCTGTATGGTCTGGCTACACAAGGAGGTGGAGACCTTTCCATCCCTCTCTGGTCTAGTGCTGAGCTCTTGGCCTGATGCACGTATATGGCTAATGATGACAGGGAGAGAAAGGACCAACTAGGCATTCTCTGCCAGCATGCCAAGTACATCTGCACAGAATAAACAATCATTGAGAGTCTTCTGAACACAGGAAGTTATTCAGGCAGCATCTGAAGTACTCATATAAAACATCCAACTCTGAAACAGCTTTTGATAGGAAAGCCGAGAATAACCTGTAGTTATCTTTGGCTACTGGACAGTAGGGACTTCATTATAAAATGATTAATTTGCTATAACATGGCTGCTAAAATCCTGGCACCTTGTTTAAAAAAAAAAAGTCAAATCTATAAAAGGAGCTGGAAAACTTTGGCTGGAGCCACAAATACTGTTTCTTCCATTGCTTCCCAGATAGAGAACCACTTTTCGTGCCTTCCTCTTATCCACAAAGACACAGAAAAGAGGAGATCTGTAGCTAACAGCCATAGCAGCTACGACTGCATCACTCCAAGCAGCAGAGGGAACAGAGTGCCTGCAGCAGTCTCTGTGCTTTGCCAAGAATGGAGATGTCATGGCTTACTTTTTTTTTGAGCCACGTCAGATAATAGTGTTGGCATTCCTACCTGAGCCTGTTTTTCCAAGTCAAGCACCATCCAGGGGATTTAGTAATAACCTAATGATCACTGGTTGCTTCTTTGTTGTATATTTTTGCTATGTTAATTCTTCCAGTAGGTGCTGCAAATAGAAGATTTTGTGGGATAGAATAGGTGCCACTGCTGATTTATATTGCCTTGGATCCAAAGTGCTTTCTACACTTTTGACCCCCCATACACCCCTCTTCTAGACCAAGCTTCCTCCCTGACAGCTCCTTTGCATCACTGTTTCCTGCATGACTTGTCACAGACAATGGTATTTCCCCAGACTCTGTGGAGCTTCGCAACACTCAAGATTAGTGGGCTGACATGCACAGTCATACAAGCAGCTGGCAGACTGTGATCTGTGAAACCATGTGGGGATGAAATGGGCGACCTATCTCATTGCCACCTACTGTCACCTCAAAGGTGAAAATATGTCATCTTGCACCCACCAAAGAAAAGCAGTAAGATGTGTCCCAGGATCAGTAATATGAGAGTGGCTCTTGGACATAGTGCAGCACTTCCATAGTTCATGGGGGGAGTGGGGCGGGGGAAGAGTAGCAGTAACTCCAAAGGATCAGTCACCTGCACTTATTTTCGCTTCTTAGTGCTATATAGATAATAATAATAATAATAATAGTAGTAGTAGTAGTAGTTTGTATGCCCTCACCTTCTGTAAGTGGAAATTTTTCTTCTGCACTAATATGCAAATCACAGAACAGAGAAAAGCAAACCTTTCATGGATGGCTCTGTTATGGCTGCTCAGTAGAAAGGATTTTGCAGCCCACAGCTAGCACACAAGAGGGAACACTGAGGTACACCTGAGCTAGAAGTAATTTTTTTAAACAAACTGTAATATTAGATAAGGACATAAGTGTTGAAAAAATAATTAAAGGTATCCACCTATGCCTCAAGAACAAAATATCCTAGGCTAAAGTCAGATACTGAGATGTCAAGGGGTATACACTAAAGAGAAACTCAAGTTAACATGCCAAAGGCAGCAACTCCTGTCATTACTGATTGTGCGTGGGCTATGAACTTTCTGTATGTGTCACCGAGGTATAAGTAAACAATTTGATCATCTTTCTTCAAACCTATGATGACAGCCTCCCCTCTTTCTGGCTAGTAATGCACTTGAGAAATGTGGTAAGGCTTTATTTCTGAGTTCAAGCAGATACAAATTTACAAGCAGTTTGTTTACCTTTCCATTCTTAGTGATTACTGGTATTAACTATTTTCTAAGCACTCTCCCTACATCAGCTGTGAATAATGTCTGTCTGTTCCTTTACGACTGTTTTACTATCACCCAAATGAGGCAGGTATTTGACTCCTGAGTCAGTGTTAGGCTGGACAGCTGCTTAGCTGTGACAACCCAAGAAGCTACCTCAGGCTTGCCCAAAAGAGATTCAGACTGTACTAAATTACATTCTTAGAGTTTTATTTAAGGCCTTAATCCATGGAGTTATATTTGGTGGGACAGCGAAGGTGCAAGGTTTATGTGTGTCTGTGGATGTGTCTGTGTGAGTCCATACATGCAGGCATGCCTAGTTGCTTGCTTTCTGTAATACTAGAACCTCCATGACCATAAAATGTCATCAGCTGGTACCTGTGAACTTACCTTTGTGTAGGATGTGATTGTTGGTATATGAAGCCAAGCTGATTCATGTTGGATTTTATAGACTCTGGAATGAGTAATGCGATACTAATCTATAGGTAAACTAATCTGCTGGTATTTATAACCAGGGAGCAATTGCCTTAACTGCAAGTTTAGAGATGTGACAGTTACAGTAGCTAGTAACTTTACTGTAGCTCTGATTGGGAACCTGTATGATTGGCTGACTTTCTAAGGGTGTATTTGATTTACCTTAAAGAAAACATCAATCTTGTCTGTGGTCATTCTTACTGATAGGGAGTAATTTTTCTTCTGGGCCTGAACATAAAACACTTGAAGTCTGAGCCCAGTGAAGTAAATAAAAAGATAAAATTATCATCTCTTCCCATCGTACGTTATCTTATAATTTATACATTACACATAAAAAAGAGTGAAATAATAGAATGTTTTCAGGCCTGTTCCTGTTCTGAAGGTCACTGGTTCTCCATAGGACAAGGGGGACTCACCACAGAGAATCAATTATAGGATTAGGTAATCCCCTAAAATGGGACTGAAAAGTAATTTTGTGTAACGGAATTTGCTATATATAATATAAATAGATAACATTAAGTGTCTTGTCATCTTGTGATTATATGCCATGCACATAGATTTGTTACTAATGCGTCTTTTCATCTGTCTATGCCTGAAAAGGCAGCACATTTCACTACTAGCAAGGAAAAGTGTAGGTAAATACTGTGGATGGTGAATCTGTACTGAGTAGCAGTATGACAAATGAAATTTTGGAAATTAAAATTGTAGGCTGTGAGGAAGATCACCTATTAATCTTGGAAGTATGCCATTAAATCTAATTACAGTGTTTTGTTATGACCTTAGATGTTTGAAATGAATTCCCCATCAAATGATAGGTGATGTAATACAGCTAACTGAAAAGCTAATCATTGTACAGAAAATGGAGTTTGCTTGCTTTCAGTGACTCCTGTAGACATTTAAAGTGCTGAGGGGAGTCAGCAACACCTACCATTCTATACGGGGCCCCAAAGGGCACCATGGCAAAGCCTTCAGCTCGACTTTCCTGTTCCCAGCTCTCTGCCCTGTACACCTGTCCCTGTCTGGGTTTTGTTTTCTTTTAACAAGATTATTCGTTTGCAAGGACCAGGAATTAATCACATTTTACTATTGCAATGATCTTTTCAGGGAAGTGCCATGGCCAGAATTGTTGGCCTGAAAGAGCTGGTTTTTCAAAATTAAATCTGATGGGGAGCTTGCAGGCAGGAAAAACGAGTTCTACAAGCCTGTGCCGTTATGTTTATTGCTTGAATCCCTTTTATTAGCTTTGACATACAGTCATCCAGATTTCACTCCAAGCACATTTCAAGTAGTAAAATACACAGGACAACACATTACAAACATCATGTCTATGTCTTTTCCGTCTTTGCTGACGTGGGATTCTCTGTGCCAGCCCCGCAGCCTCAGCAGAGGATGAATTTCTGGCCTTCCACTGCCTCAGGTTCATCTGTGCAGGATCCCACGTGATCCCCACTGGCTGACCCACGCAGCAAACTGCCAAAGCATTAAAAAAAATTATTTGTTTTGCAATTATTTTCATTAATTACTGGCACATATTCGTTACCTCCCCAGAGGTAGATGGGGGAATTGGAAAGCCAGTGTATTGAATTTCAGTCAGACTTTTCCCTAAGTAAGAACTGAGAGCAGCTATTAGATTTATCACTTAAATATTCAATACAGAGATAGTGTTCTGTATGCTTCTCAAGGTAAACTGATGTCAGATGATCATGGGTGGGCATGGAATAGCAGTGTGGACCCATTTCTTACACCAGCCAGAAAGATAATTTACAAGAGTGGAAGCATATGCACACACTGATCCTATACAGAGCCAGGATAAAGTTGCCAAGTTTGGATGCACAGCCCATCAGTGTTAGCAGAAAATTATCCCTACGCCTTTAAGTGACAGGAATACAACCTGAGATTTCTACACATCCCTCTAAATGAGGAGGGAGATTAGAAATATATAATAAAGAGAGAACAATGATGGTAAATTGAAGTTTTGACAGTCAGAAATACTTTAAAAACAACTCTCAACACGGTAGCCAAGAAGATGCTAAAAGAAAGTGTTGAAACTATATTTTACAAAATGCTAATCACTTAAAAGCACCTCCTATAATTTTCTGACAGCTGACAAGGGTGAAAAGGGGGAGTTTATATTATCTGGAAAATATGATAAAATTATTTTCTTTCCTTTAAGCATTATAAAGAACTACACTTATGTGCTACCTGAATTGGATACTATTTACAGGGATAAAATTATGATGGCTTTTCTTAAACTTACCACTCTTTATACAGTACTTGACTTACAACCAATTATTTTCCTGTATCAACACAGGACAGGCTCGTTATATTAAAAATTTGCTAATTTTAGCCTATTGGTGTAAATCATGAGTGACAATGTTCTGAAATGTCTCACTTCTTACTTGCATTGATACTGCTAAAAGCTCAGGACTCAGAGAAGGAAAATGGCTGGCTCGGTTTATTGCTTTCCCAGCCAAACACTGGGATTTTCACCTATATTTCCCCAGGCAACAAGGTTTAGGGTGATTGAACACGGATAGGATCTAAATGCACTCCAGGCAGATTAAAGACCCACCTTCTTGGGATCTAAACCATAGGGTATGGGGGTGAATAAGTGGCTACAAATAGAGCAATAACTACAGTAAGGATTCATGGAGACTGGATGCTAAAGCCAGGAACTGTAGGCATCCATCTCACAGAGGTGAGCATTAGAAAACACATAATTCTGCATAGTGCAGGCTAACAGTGGAATACCGTAATGAGCTATCAGTTTCAGTTTATGTGGCTTTAACCCTGTTCTGGTGATGAGCTGTGAAGCATTGTAGCTTCAGCTTTCTATTTTCTACATTTATGTTCTTAAAAATTCAAAGGAGAGAATTCTTCACCAATCTATAGGGATGAAAAGGCTGTTTTTCTTGGAAATTGTCCTACATTTATTCACATACATACATGCCTGCCTTGCCCTGTGCGATGGCTCCCCAGATATTGAGAAGGCATGAAGGCACATAAAATCAGAACTGTATGAAAATAACTCTTCTAGGTTGCTAATAGAAACAAATATTATCAGGCAGACTAATATTTACCCCTGCAATGGGAGCATTACTCATTGAATAGCACCTTAAATTGTCCAACTAATTTTATGCACTCATAATAAATAAATACTATTCTCTTTTATTATCAGACTTAATTACAGTCAAGGTAAGTCATAACATCCGCACTTTGCAACTTAGATTTAAGGATAATGAATATAAAAACTGTTCGTGTCTACTTCCTTGGGAATGATATATCTGATCCATACTAAATTACCTACCAATTCCTCTGTACAATGCCATGCACTAGTTAGACATCTGTATGCACTGGAGAAATGTGGTGCTTTTTGGAGAAAAAACAGAAAAGGGAGGAGGAAAATATTTAGCTAAAATATAATGACTCTTCAGATAGAACATCATCACATCCCGGCACTACTGTGATTTGGCCATCCTTCTGTAACTGACGTTTGCTGGTTTTATCGGAAATGACACAGTTTCACATTTCATTCAGAAGCCATCGTGTCCGTGCGTTAGTGTGCTGAGTCACTGATTCAGCCCTGGCTCAGGCAGAGGAAACCATCAATACCATTTTCTCAGCACTTGGTATTTCCTAGGGATGCGCTGTTAGAGCAAACTTTCCTGGGCGGCCACAGTCTGAAGGTGGTTTCCGAAACGTGCAAACTGCCCTGCACTGTGTGCACTTGCACTTTCTTACCAAATCACCATGTGGCTGAAGTAGTGATTTTAATGGCCGCTTCTGCTTGCTGAAATCAATTCAGCCTTGGTTATAAACGCAGTGGAGGCATTCAAGCAGAATGAAATGTCTGGTTTAAACACATATTAGTTTAGTATTAAACGTATTTTAGTGAAGCAAAAACTCAATTTGTTGTTCTAACAGATGGTGGTTCTTTTATCTGTATGTAAATTTTGAATATTTTCCTTACATTTTCAAATCCATGAACAAGTGTTGCTTAAGTCTTTAAAACACTTAGAGAGTGAGAATTCCTTTAGACAATAGGAATAACCCAGAAGCTAAACCTATGAGATAGGGTGAGTGCTTTCATTACCATCTCCTACACAGGGACAGTCTCATCAGAGCCAAAGCTGGTCCTCGGGCATTCCTGGCTCTTGGGCTGACAGTCCATTTTATCCTGCCTCTGTACTTTCAGATTCTGCTGATGTGTTTCTTTTACAAATCAATCATTCTAGGGGTAATTAACATTTAAAAGCCAGGTTTCCTTTAATTCCATTAGTATATTTGTGACAAGAAATGTGTTGGCTGAATCCAAAGGTTAAGAGTTACAATGAAGAACAAGTTTTAGGATAAATGAAAGTTAAGGCCTAAAATAGCCTGACAATACCCCATTAATGTGCACACTATTGACACAATAGTAGTCTATTGTGTCAATGAGGATTTAAGAAGCTTTGCAGCCCATGTTACTGATAGTTTATCATATCAATAGGAGCCTGCATATATTTGTGTTTAAAAACCTGTGGCAGTGTAATTCCCTGACTGCACACATATTGTAAGTGCACATACTTTAAATCCTTACATAAAGTGGTTTCTAGCCATGCAGCAAATTTTGAAACTATAATAAACTGCCATATTTAAATGTAGACACAAGATGTTAGTCTTGGCTATACCAAAAAGCCTCTAAAATGCTTATTTCAAACTGAAACCCTTTGCCCTACAGGAACACGATCTGATTCTCAACATTGTGTCAGCTGCCTAATTTCAGTTAGATTTAAACTGTATTAATCTCTCATCCCGATACATGGAAGCCTTGAGTCAGCTTCTGGCTGGAATGTATAGTGGGGAAGAAAGGTCCCTTCCCAGAAGCAGCCCCTCTCAGAGTAGAGGCGAGTGTGCAGCCACAGCCCAAGCAGACGCCACAGGCTGGGCTGGGCTTCCCATGCCCCCACCACAGGGAAAACTGAGCAGCATTGCAGAGTAATTTCTACATGCCAGTCACAAAAAGGATGTATTGAATGAAAATATGGGTGGCTCTTCTAGGACTGCAGTTTTTCGGGCTGGCACCACCATCAGGCATTTAAAAATCCAAGAAACAAATCCCACATTTGTAATGCGCTGGTGTGGGTAGGTTGCACCTAGGTACCCGGACCCCCTCTGAATCCACACAACAGTGGGTCTGCTCCAAGTGTTTGACTTCCACCGAAGAGGCCACAGAGCTATTCTGTGAACCAAATCCTTCTCTTTGAGGCAGTCTAAGCCTTTTTGTTCTCAGGCTGCAATTCGATTCCTAACCAAGTGACTAGTCTCTAACGCAGCATTTTCATGCACTGTGCAAATTTTGATGGTTTTCAGATTAGGGCTGTCCCTGAGAAAGAGAAAATAATGTCCTTACACCTTTAACCAGGCAGCAGCTCCTGGGGTGCAACATAGCCGTGCTGTGTTTGCTGTGAGGAAGCCCATAATGATGTTGCCTTTAGCCTGTCACCACTAGGAAACAGAGGGAGACAGCCAAGGGACTGAGTTGCCAAAAACGTCCTATTCCCATGGCTGAGAGATTTTGTTGGCACCATCTCTAAAGAGAATTTAATATGGGCCAAATCCTGGCACCCTTGCTTAGACGAATCAGTTCTCAAGAGGCAACACTCCCGCTGCGAGCGGTGCATGTGTAAAAAACCTGCAGGATCAGCCCAAAATATCACTTGGGAGTATCAAGCACTTGTCTTCCAGAGGGGCAGGAGTGCCGTGGGTAGCAACCTGCCCAAGGACTTGCTGCGGAGGCAATGCCCAGCTGAGGGGCAGGGAATTGCATGTGAATAACAGGGATGTTTCCCCAGCCAAAACTCTGTATTATTTTTACTGAGAATTTTTCTGATTTCCCATAAAACAAGCATGATGATACACTTTGGCGAGTAATCCTTTCTTTTCTTTCTTGCAGGGACATCCAAAATATTTTGTGGCACTTGATGCCTTAATTAATTTATATTTCATGTGAAGAAAAATGAATTAGAGACAGCTATTTCCTGGATTTCATTTCTGCGATTAAACCGCTTGTTTTTGGAATATCTGAGGGGATTTTGGACAGGCACTTAAAAAGATGTCATTTCAAGGACATTCCTCCCGCCACCACCACCACACGCGAAGTACTCGTCTGCAAAATCGAGTCTCGTTAGCCTGCAAAATTGCATTGCTCGCAATGACTTTTTCTTTCGAAGATGTCTGTATTAAGAAGCGAAGGTAGCGCCGGCGATGAGCGCGCCGCCTTCCTGAGCCCTGATGGCTTTCCCTTCTCGATGGCTTCGCCCCAGCCGCGCACCTCCGCGCCTGCGGAGGCGGGACGGGCGGCGGGGGGGGAGGCCGGTTCACCGAGGTGCTTTGGGAGGGGTAAAACTACCGGCGAAGTTTGCGGAAGCCCCGCGCCAGCAGCCGCGGCCTCTCGGCGGCGGCGGGGGGCAGCGGCCGGGGCGGTGCCGCCCCCGCCCCGCCATGGCGCGGCTCGCCGCGGAGCGCCGCCGCCGGGGGCCGGGTTGGCGGCGACGGGGCCACAACCGAAAAGTTGGCCGCGCTCCCGGCGGGGCCGGCGGCGGCTGCGCCCGGGCGGTGCGTGCGCGGGGGCGGGGGGCGGAGCGGGGCCGGGCGCGGCGGGACAGCGCGGCGCGGCGAGGGGCGGGCGAGAGTAAATACATTAAAGGCGGGGAGGGAGGGGAGGAGGGGGGAGAAAAAACAGGCAGGCGGGAAGGGGTGGGCTCTGCGGGGCGCGCCTCCCCCGCGCTGGCTCGGCACCGAGTGGAGCGCCGGGATGGGGCGCCCGGCGGGGGACGGCGGGCGGAGGCGGCAGCCCCGCCGGCGGGCGGCGGCCGTGGGCAGCGGCAGGTACGCGGGGCCGCGGCGGCGCTGCCGAGCCGGGCGGGGGGCGGCGGCCGCTGAGGGAGCCGGCGCTGGCCGGGGAACGGGGAGCCGAAGCGGAGCTGTTCAGTTTATCCCCGGCGAAATCGTCCCCGGGCGCTCGGGGTGAGTTCGGGCCGGCGCTGGGTCGGGGGCTGAGCCGGGCCGGCCCCCGGGGGCTCGGCGCGGCGGCGGCGCGGGTGCCCAGCGAGGCGTGATTTACGGGCTCCCCGGCAGCAGCCGGGCGCTGGGAGGCAGAGGGAGCTGTGTTTCAAGCTCCCCATCAATTATAGATGGAAACAAATACTAGAGTCAGTTCTGAATTATCTCCGCGCAGAGGCAGGGGTAGCTCCGCTCCCTCCTCCTCGCCTCCTGCTGAAAACAATGCTCCGTTCAGGTGCAGAGCGGAGAAACTTTACTTTTTTTTTTTTTTTTTGGGGGGGGGGCGGGGGGGAGCATTTCAGCACTGCAGAAACCGATACAGCAGCTTTCAGGGAGTAATTAGAAAGGGTTCAAAGCCTTCTTTATTATTTATACGCGCTGGATGGAAATGAAAGGTCACACAGATATTTCTAGGTGGATATTATGCCTGTGTTTTAAAGGATTGTTTTGTTGTTTTTTTTTTATGATTGTCATTGTGTTTTATCTTGCGAGTTGGAAAATGAGATTAAGCATACTTTAGGTTGATGTATGGAAAACATCGTAGTTCCGGTGGATAGCCCACTTGTTAGCGTGAATATGGCTAGTCCTAAATTAGTGGGTTTTTGACAATCCTTGAGTTGTTTCTTACTTCTGGTCAAGATTATGTCTGTATCACTGGCATCAACGTGAGCAATTTGAGTGAAATTCGGCCCTCGGTGTGTGAAGTCATTTGTATTTGTGTGTGTGCCTTAGAATACATTTACTTTTGAGCATGGCAGCAGCAGCAATGATGGTTCATAATGCTCACATATGTGGCACTTGCTGTACAGATGGTATTGTAGCTTATCCATGTACACAGACACACACGCCTCACACATAATGTGCAGGAATTACAGCAAACTTCCTCTAAAATACCGTTCAGTGCTCTGTAAATGTGTGACATTTTTCCCTAGGTATTTCCTTTGGAGGAAAACGTGCAGCTGTAGTGGGATACCTTTGTCTTCTAAGTTGTTAGTCTTTCCTTAATGATGTTTATTAATTTACTTAAATGATATTTGAAAGAACAGCTTCCTACTGTCTTACAGGCTTTTACTGCTGGTCTATTGCTCTCACATACAAATACTTTCACAGAGAGTTTTCTGAGGTTCTCTCCTTTTCCCCCAGTCCAACAGGAAGCTCATTGTAAAGCTTTGCAATCACTTTTGTGGCAGAGAGAATAGGCGTTTTTCCTGCTTTATTCATGCTATAAAATTGTATGCACCTCTAAAGTCTACTTAAGTTACTATTCAGTAAATTAAGCTGTATGTAATCATGCTTAATGTAGTAAGTGACAGGCATATTTTGTTATGTTGGCAGATACTGTATAAACATTTACTCTGGCTTAGATAAATACAAATTGCCAGTTGAGCACTCTGATTTCTTTTCTATATAATAATGAACTTTAACACTTTTTATATTAACTAATATAAAGCTCAGCTGTTTCAAAAACAGGAAGAATAAGTTTGTAGTAGGAATTTATTAGCATTCTGAATCATGTAGCAGTGATTTGTTTTTGAAAGGACAGCCAAAAGAAGTATGAACCAGAGGCTCTAAATTAGTTTATTTAACTGGCTTCTCACTTCCATCTGCACCTTTGGTTACAGTGAACAGTTACCTTCCTCGTATTCTGCAGTCACTACCTGTTCTCATTTATGGTCACGATGCAACAAAGATAACATCTTCGAAACGTGCTTTGTGTGATGCAGGAGTGTGTGCCAGGAATACAGTGATGGCCCTGTCAAAGCTCTACAAACCAGCTGTATGGCTGTGGGCTTTTTCCCCCTAGCCTCTTGTGCCCTTTGAGCTGGACCATCTGAATGTTTCTACCTCTTCTGTATGGCTTATCTGAGCTGACTATTACAGCAGATACTGTAGCCCTTGGAGCTGCCGTGACTTTGATGTAGTCTTATGAAGAGCGCACATTTAGATAGAATGCTTAATTATATATGTAGTTAATTCTGACTAAATGAGTCTTCGATCTGATCTGCCCTGTTATATGAGGTATGTGAAGGTAAAGAAAAGTACATCATAGAAGCTCACTTCAAAGCATGTATTAGGGATTTGTAATAACATATCTTCTGGTCTTACTATAGTAGGTCACATGCAGATTGTAGCTCTTGATTTTAATGGGTTTTAAAGTCTTTAAAAACACTATTGCACTTAACACAGGATTTAGCATCCTTTGAAGTAGGGTGAAGCCCAGTTACCTGGATGGAACCTGTATAAAAATGCTGAAATGCTTTGGTTGTACTTGCTTCTGAAAAAAATAAATTTGAAATATGAAGTCAAGTGGAGGTCCTATGTAAATACAGTCAGTTTTCACTGAGTGTCATACAAGTGATATGACAGAGACTATTTCAGTTCTAGCCTTTCTTTGTAAGACAAAGGAAACAGTTACATCAACAGCGTATGTGCTCTATACGTTTATGTTGAGCTTGTTTATGTTGCAGTCTCTGATATTTTTCAGGGAATAAGCTATGTGTTTGCTTTGCTTACTGAACAGAGGAAATGGTGGTTGATTACATACTCGTGTGTTAAACATACCTATAATTCCAGTTCGAAAAAAAAATCAATGTCTTTCCACTGGATAAAGTAATACTTTGCTCCACAAGTAATTAAGATGGAAGGCATATTACTTGCATTGGGTAGTACAAGTTATTTTCAGTCTTAGCGCTCTGTATGTAATTAAAACAGTTCAAATGTTGCTTTCGTCAAAACTGCTGTTAGAACAGATTATCTCTTTTCTTATGCATCAGATAAGCTATTGCAGTTACCGTTAAAATCCATCTAAGCCGTTTTATTAAGTTGTTAGTTGTTCTGTGAATAGCTGCCAGCCTCAAGTTCGAAAGAAAGTAGGTTCTGATTTGTTCCCATGTCACATGGAAGAGGTGTGCAGTGAAAATCATATTACTGCTCTTCCGATGCTGTTTTCTGGAGCTATGTGTAGCCCACTTTCTCTCGTTGTGGCTTGACAGTAATTACAGCACAGCTAATATCAGAAGTTGATTCAGTTTAGTCAAACAGGAAGACTCTTGACTTGTCCCACTTCCAAAGTCAAATGTTTGTGTTAACCACAGAGATCAAATCTGTAGTGCACATACATAACATATGAGTAGTGTTTATTTCCCTAACTTTTTGATTCCATTCGGCTTTTGTTAACTAAACCAGATTAGCATTTTAACAACCCTGAAGTGAACTTCTGCCATTCTCCCTTCTTGGACAGTGTGTGTAGGCCATCCATCATCCTGTCCTTGGCCACAACAGGCTACTGGCTCCCATAACCATTTGGAGCTACACAGAAACCATCCAACTGTGAACAGCACAGCTGGCTACAGCAATTTTTTCTTCCACACCACTGGCAGCATTGTCTGGCTAAGGTGACTAAAGTTAACATCCAGAAGGTGAAGTTTCTTTAGTTTTGGCACCCCTGCCCAGCCCTGCTGCAGCTCAGTGGGCACACCTGCAGAGGGGCTACAAAATGGCTGTGAGGAGGGAGGCAACCACTGGACTCTTTCTTTTCAAGGCTCCAGTTTGGAGACAGCAACCTGTTGTTTGGAGTGGGATTATATTAACTCCGTACGTACTCGAGAGGGAGCTTGCTAGCTGAATCCTGTGCTCTTTCAATTTGCAGACCGGGGGTCTGCTTTGAAAGCCGCCAGCTAAAGAAACAGAACTTGCTGCTTTAACTTTGCCATGCAAACAGCCAAAGAGTACAGAAAGAAATGGAGAATTTCGGCTGTGTATTTCACACATTCTTGTAGAAGCCTTTTTAGTTCCACAACGGAAACCATGTGATTTCACAGGATCTGTGCCCAGACTCTAATACTTGCTACAGATGCTTTCCTTGGTTTGTTCTGCAGATCTATGAATGCAATAGGAAAGAAGTCGTTACAGGATTTATTGTTTTAATTCTGGCACGTGCTATGAATGGCAGGTAACTAGCAGGTGAATGTACTTGTGGCTCTGTGCTAATTTTACTTGTTGGGATTTTTGCATAATTTATATAATTTGGTCTAGCATGGCTGTCTGTCATGTGTGAGCCACAGCTTTCTTGGTAGAAGAGAACGCTTGCTTTCAAGAGCAAAGGAGGTCAAGAGGTGTTACCACACAGGGAGGGGCTGGGTGGAAGTGGAGGAGTAAAGTGGTGGTGGTGGAAGAGGAGGAGCAAGGAACTCAAGCAGGAGACATTTGTTCTGTCCGGAGTGGTTACAAACCTTGTAAATGAAATCAGTCCCTGGACAGCTGTGATTTATATTCTCACGCAGCAGATTGGCCTTGATCTGCCTGACCTTGGTAACATTACAGAGGTTGTATTTGCACACAGATACTCTTCTTGCAAAAGGGTTGTTTGTTGCTGTAGGATTCTTTTGTTTGGTGTTTTCTGTTTTGGTTTTATTTTTTCAACCATTGCATCTAAGAGCCAAATTGCAGCCCAGGTTTCTAATTCAATAGGCAGTGGATAAACACAGAATAAAAAGGATGGCTCCTGTTCTGCACAGTAGATGGTTTGAGGGAAGAGACAGCAGATGGATACAGTCAGGCAGTGGCTAGAAGGACGGGAGCCGGGTTGGCCTGCATAATCAGCAGCCGTGTTAGTGCACAAGCCGTCTAAACATAGCTGAGCTGTGTGTGTCAGGGAAAAAGGGCACGTATGCTTGTAGGCATCAGAGGCGAAGGAGAGCTTTGAAGAGGGCTTGGGATGAGAATTAGGAGTTAATTGGCAGATGCATGCTGGGGGGCTCTTCAAGTGCATGAGGGGCAGCAGGGAAGCAAACACAGAGGTACTCATCTGGAAAGGTAACAAGTGAGCAGCAGGGACCAGCATCACAGACTGGCTGCCCACCAGAGGTGGGAGTGAAACCCCAGAAGAGATGATGAGAGGTGATCAGCTGGTCACTCAGCTCAGCTATTACTGCAATAGCAGGCTTTTCTTAACATGAGCCACATAGTTCATGTCTCTTATGCCAAATGGTCATGACAGATGGGTCTCTGCTTTCCTGAGCAGCAATAAGGTACAAGCTCACACCTCCATTGCATTGGACCTTCCTTAGAGTTTTATTGGAGCGTGAAACAAAAGGTATTTCCCTCAAGTGCTGCTGCTGTGCTTCCCAGGCATGTTTATGGGTGCTGGTGGTGGATAGGGACTGCAGGAGCTACAGCACCAGCAGAAAGTGTTGTTGCTATTTCTGTGTACGTCTATCACGACAGGTGCACTTTGGGGTCAAAAGAAAATTCTCATGCTTCTATTTCAAGCCCTTGTTTATATATCCCTCTGCTTGGGTACCCCCTTCCCATGTTGCATGAACACTTATGTGTCCTATTGGGCTGCGTAAGCATCCTGGTTTGGGAGGCTTCAGAGAAGAAAAATGTGTATTTAACTTACAAAAGCCTCAGTATATAGTTAAGGTTACAGTATTAAAATTTTAAATGGTGTTTGAATGTAGTCCAGTGTTAGTGAGGGAGCTGCGGCTCTGCCTGTTAATGTAATGGTAGTTAAAAACAAGAAAGGGCTGTAAGCAGTCTGCATGTTCCCTGAGTGGTGCAGCACCCAGGTGTTAAATACCAGAGTGCTGCCTGGTGGGTCAGGGAGACTCAGTGCCCTGTGGAAGCAACTTGAACCAACTGAGCTGCAAGGCAGGAGAGGGCCCTCTGGCTTTCTAACAGTTGTCCAAGAGCCAGCATTGGCACCCCTTGCAAATATAGCTCTTTTGTGTATTGCCACCTGGAGACAAGTGCCGAAGAGAGGGGTAAGGATAACAGAGGAAAAGCAGTGGTGTGAAAGCTGTCAACAGTGTGTGAACAATGTCCCCAGGCGTCTCATGAAAGGAGTAATAAAGGGGGGGAATCATCTTGCAGAGTTGAATGGTTTCTTTCAATTTGCAAACTTCTGCTCTCTGTGACAGTTTAACCCAGCACGTGTTTATCAAATATTAACACTGAAAAGCCAGTAATTTGGTTTTGCTCAGTAAATCATATATTCTTCATAAAGTAAATGCTTTGTGGATATTTTTAGCATTATGTAGGTTTTTTTCTTAATGATAACCTCGGACAAAAATAATCAAATCCTATGCTTTGGGGATTAATCTGATTCCATGCAAGGGTATGGACAGAATTTTTTTTGTCTTGTGTACCACTATACAGGTTTTACTGTAAGAGTGGATTATGGCTTCTCCTCCCCCTAAAGGATCGGGGTTTCATCCTCACCAAAGACATAACAAGCACCGCTCACAATTGAACAGTTTTCTTATGTGGCAAACTATGCCAACACAAACCTAAGGTATTTGGTGCAGCTGTAGAGGGAAAACCAGACCTGCAGACATATATAGTGTGTGGGTCATATGATTAGTCAGTCACATTCTTACACTGGCCCATTATTACTAGTGGTAACATAAGGATTTAGGGGAACATTGCAATTGTATTGGGGATCTTGTGAGGCCGGTATGGAGGGGAGAATGGGACAGGCTGTAATGTAGAGTTTTAAAGCCCTAAGTCTCATTCCCTGACTTGCCACAGATTTCCTTGTGACCTTGATTCAAGCACTTGTGGTCCATATGTTACTGTTTTTAATGGGGGTGTTTTTGTACTTTTAAAGGTCTGATCTGTGCCTTCTCTGTGGCTCGCTACTCAAAATGCCAAAATAGTGTGATGCAAATACTTTCCTGCCTTACAGAGGGGGAATGTTATTGTGAGGTGATGTAGCCCAAGTAAAAGACAGGGGAGGGGAGAGCTGGTGCCCAGCATGGCTGCGTCCTGTTCCAAACAACTGCCGAGTGTGGGCTCCACAGGTTGCGTTTCGCCCATGGCAAGTGAGCTGTTCTATGAGGCAGAGAATTCTGCAAACTAATGTGATACAGCACAGGGATGTGCTCAAGCTTGGGACCCAGAGCCAGGATAGCCATGGCTGCACATCATATCAATCCTGCCTCCAAACCCAAACTGGCAACAATATGGGTATAATTTACCTAACTGCATTTATATCAGCTTAATAACTTCACCAGACTGTAGGGTGAGGAATCAGCTGGATCAAATCCTGCACTAATACACCTGATTTTTAAATAAATAAAAATAAATTTCTCACCACTACCCCTTTACATTCTTGATAAGCCAGGTGCTCCCAGGAGGTGTTCAGCACGGGCACTTCTCATGACACACTTCTGCCCCTCTGACTGTCCCCAGGGTCTCACAGCATGAGCGCCAGTGGTGTCCCCTCTCCCTGGTGAACATGTATATACATACATTTACAAATACACACTCGGGGACTACAAGAGCAGCAAATGTAATAATGTGATCCAACTGTTCAGTGCTAGGCTAGAAAGAAGTGTTTTTCTGCTATTATGTGAAAATTTAGCGTGACTGGAACAGACTCTGCATTTGATTAGGCAATTTAAGAAACGTAAGAGACTTCATACTGTAGGGCAGTGCTGCAAAACAATTGCTCGGAACATGTTCTAAAATTGGTTTCCCTTCACCAGATTTCCATGTGTTTCTGCACGACATCTCAAATGAAAATATGAGCAGTCATGTGGCAAGTGACTACATTTTGATATTATGGTAAATAAAAACATCAGTTTAAACAATTATGCGAAATGCTGAGTAGCCTTTGAGATGAAAAAAACCAAAACTCTCCCTCTATTTACTTTCCAGCCTGGGAAAGACATCTCAACACATCCTTTCACTGTAGTTAATCTTTAATGTTTAACAAGATAATAGTAATCATTAACTTTGAGCTCAGGCTTCTTCCAGGTTTTCATGCCTGCATTTTGTACATGTAATTGATTGTGCCCAGGAAAGTGGTAGAGCACATGCTTTGCATGTACAAATAGGTAACTGGGTGGCCAGCTACCAGATTTGTCCATGCAGAAAAACCAAGGCTAGTTAAAAACACATTGTTCTCCTGTCTCTAAGGCAGTATTCCTGTGGGCAAGACTGGCTGTCCGATCCCAGAATGGCATACCGATAATACCAATGTAGTGCTTGAGCTGCTCTGATGGGTTTCTTGCCAGTTGATAGTCTCTTGTCTCTCCCCTTGCATTTTCCAGCAGCCATTTCCTTTCTCTTTTAGGTGAGAGCAGTAGCATGCAGTAGCCCTTTTTTTGCAGCAGCAGCAACTCAAGCCAGCAAGTGCCCTGCTCCAACAAGGCACAGCACTGAGATGCTAGAGGGATGCTTATAGCAGGGGAGAGCAGTGGATGGGAAGAAGTGATGCTTTCTGGGGCAAGGTTGACAGCAACATGGTCTGGGGCACAGCCTGTTCAACAGTAGATGTGCCCTTGCCGCAGTGCAAGTCTGTTTTTTTTCTTAAGCTGTCCTGCTTATTGGGGCATATTCTCTCCCCCAAACCTCCCTTCCCTTTCAAAATATCCCATTCCCTTCATCATGTAGGCAAACCCTGACCTCCTGGGCTCCAGCCAGGTCTAAAATGGGCAGTGCTTATCTTGCGGGTTGGAGCTGGAGCGCTGCTCAAGGTGAAGGCTGCTTTCTCCACCGCAGGGCTCACAGACAGGAGACCCAGGGGTGCTGCCAGCAATTCACTATGGCTGTAGCATTAGCTGGACTTGTGCAAGTTGTGCCTGAGACCTTCATTATGTCCTCACCTGCAAATACTGGTTTATACCTGTCCCTGAGCTGCTTTATCAGATGATGCCTAATCATGCTGAAATGAGTGGCAGTTCTGCTAGGTAAATCATGTACTCTAGGCTTGTGGGAAGGATACTTACTTCACTTATGGCACTCACCCACATTTGTAGCCAGTCCTCCTACAGGGAGGAATAGGTAATACTTTGGTCTAGGTTTTAGGCTTTTGTTTGGGGAAAAGGGGGGCAGTCTGGTTGTTTCCAAGCCTGTATGTACTACTGTAAGTAATTAGATCTTTGCCGTGATGGTTTAGGAGTCCTCTCTAGTTTTCAGGATAAAAGTATTTCAGACTAAAAAACACTATTCAAAAACACAGACACCTGACACAGCTGTGAACTGGAGGCACTCAGGAGTTCATGCTGCTAAACCACAGCTGCTCCCCCCAGCAGTGTGGCATTGCTTTCCTTGGGTTGGGGCAGGGGTAGGAACTTGTGCTACCATTGCTGCCCATGGCCAGGAATTAATGGAGGATCAATGCTGAGAGTATAGAACAAACCCTGAACATCACTGTATTGATGTTCTCTGCACCAGTCCTTGGACACTTTCACAAATAAATTTAGTATTTCCTAGGGCAGTCTCAGCTGGGCACGAGCAGTTTGAATTAATAAAATGCAGGCCTGCTAAAATGGTGAATCCAGAGTACTGCTTAAGTTAAAGTACCTTGCACTTTATCACTGATAGCTCAACCTTGGCAAACTTTTCAAGGGGAGCATGTCCTGAAGCTTTGCAAAACAAAGCTGAAATCAAAGGTTGGCTTCAGCTGAAGGACTTTTGTGTCACCCTGGTAAAGGAAGGTAGTTAACATTCACTCTCAAAAATTAACTTAAAATAAACATAATTGAAGCAATCACTTACAGTTTGCTCAGCACTTTATTTCCTTTCCTGCTGAAACTACCTTGTGCTCAAGTAAATTTTTGATCACAGGAGAATTTAGCCCTCAAAGTGCATCTAATCAACCCCTAAATACTTGCATCATTAAAAGTCACCCTATCCATTTTGCAAACGTTCTGTCAGCTCGTTCTGGAGCAAGAGGGGTGCACTTTCTGTAACGTTAAAAGCCTGCGAACAACTGAAGTATAACTAGCAATACCATAAGCCAATTAAGATGAAAGCTGTGATACCTAGTGGTAGGGTTTCATCACTTCAATATTAAACTATCTTTTTTTACTTGGGCATAGATCAAGAGGTGTTAATGCAGAAACCTTAAAAGAAGTCAAGTATTATCTTGAAATAACAGACCTGTTATTTGCACTTTCATGCTCAATTAATATCATGGCTCCAAACATCCTAAATTTTTTCTTCAGAGCTGCAGATTTTAGTTTTTATAGAAAGTAACGATGGCTATGTACTGCAAGTTTAAATTTGAGTGTATCTTTATAGGACAGAGAACGTTTTTCTGATCTATTTATTAATACAAAATCATGCTGTAAGTTTCTAAAAGGGACTATAAGAATTGAGAGTTTTCTTTTATTATAACAACAAATATTTTTCGGTGTTACTTGATAATTAGCTGAAACAATCTGTCACCAAACTCCACAATACAGATTTATCACATCACAGACAATCTCTGAGATTTGAATGTACAGTAAATCCCTGTGTCAGGCATTGCCTTCAGGAACTTTACTGAAGTCAGCCTTCATTAGAAGAAATGCATTTATACTGGAATGCCATTTGGGGGGGGAAAAAGTATTAAAAGGAAATCACACTTGCATCAATGCTAGCTGTTGTACCGTTGTTTTGGGAGGACTTAGCACACTGTAAAACAATTGCATCACTGAAAAACCTATGTGGAGGTATGACCTAAGTAGGGAATCTAATCCCCTGCTTTGCATATAGTAGATGCTGATACAGATTTTTAAGGTGAATGTTGTATCTATGTGGAATACTTTCTGGCTTGTAAGCAAATGGCTCATTATACCCGTTTCACACAGTGAGACATAGAAAAAAGGACCAATACCAAAAAAATGGAGATAGGACAAAGAAGTGTTTGCTCCCTCTCTAGAGTTCAAGCCACCAGACCCTCGGTCTTCTATTTTGGCTTGCATGATAAAAAAATGCTGCATTTTCTTGCTTTGACTACCAAAACACACTTTTGCCTGGTTCCCCCAGTATGTGGCTCTGCTCTAGAGTTACTTTATTCCATGCACAGTGGGGTTAAGGTGCTATTCTGAGTGAATACTCTGGTGCATCTATGATTGCCAATGCATACATTTCTACAATGGGTCTAGGGCACCACTGAAGACGGCCTGTACCACATTCATACATCTTCTAAATGTTTTGTCTTCTGAAAAGATTGACCTGCTTGGCGAACCAAAATTCAGCAACAGCCTACCTTTCCATACTAAGCAGTAGTGAAGTGCAGCTCCAGCTCCTGCACTGGCACCTTACTGGCAAGCTGTTCTCCTGCAGCTGACTGAAGAAGTTAAACTTCTCCTACCTGGTATCAGTTACAATCAACAAGTAAACTCGTGTGAATCCTTAGCCCCTTAAAGCAGAGTCACTGCCAGCATGCCTTTTAACTTCATGAAGCCCAGAATTTGAACCATACCCTTTTCAACTAGTGTTTTTCAACCTGCAGTTAGTGGACCATAAGTGATTTGTACATCAAAAGATAATCTCAGGCTGTAGTAAACAATATTTTTAACCTTTTTACACTAGTCCTTTGCATCAGGAAAAAAGGGGGGGGGGGGTGTCGGCTAAACACCAGTAAGTTCCCATTCAGAGTCTAACGTAACTTTTATTTGGTTGCAAGTGAAATCTCTGACTTGCTCTAGCCTGGCTGACAGATCTTTGTTGTTTGAGTGGTCTTCTGGTTAAAGAGCTTCGAAGCACTGATTTGGCTAGCTGCTCAGTGCCTTGAAGCCACTGTCCAAGGATGCACTGTGATCTTCACCAGTGGGTTGTCTGAAGGGCTGAGATGAGTGGGAGTTGCCAAGTGCTCCACAAGATCTGCTTTCCTCTCCATCTGAAAGAGGAACTGAAGGCTCAGCTGTAGGCCCTGAGAAATTTGTTGAGCATCTCGAGCAAGCAGCAATAAAGGATTTTTTTGGGTTATGTTTAACTTTTATGTCATTACTAGAGTGGTTTCATGCTCAAAATTTCAGAAGGTGCCGTCTCAGAAATGTGCTAGTTGGTGCATTTGCACTACTTAGTGCTGTCAGGGAGCCATTTGCATGCAGGAAGGAACAGAGGACAACAGGGATTTCCTGATCTGTTGAAGTCCAGTCACTTGAGATTGTGGGAAACCGCATCACATAAATTGACTAAGCTCAGTGTAGTAGTAATCAATTCTGCCTGTCCCCCCTCAACATTATGGTTTACGCATACCTCCAAGCACAGAGATTCTTGATCTCACCTAACAGCCTGATTTTGCCCTGTCTGGTAGAAGACAATGTAGTTAGTCATTGAAGCCTTTTCATGTTATGTGCCTCTTTTTCAGCTTTTATTATTGCAACCTTTTTCTCCTTTGCCTCGCCAATCTCATCACAAGTGAAGCAAATTTTAGGATATATCTTTTGTTCTGACCTATCTTGAACTTCAGCCTGGATTTGCCATACCATACTCCTGTCTGCACTTAGCATTTGGAGAAGCATTTATTGTGTTAAGGAGATTTTTAAAGAATTTTTGGGGCTTTGTTTTTGAGTGAATAGAAGACATTGCAGTAGTTTGGTTTGAAGGTATTTTATGTGTTGCTTCTCTCCAGCTGGCTGAATGCCCTTTCCCTTCCCCCTCCTCTTTTACGTGGTAACTCACGGAAAGATGATTGATGGAGTGTCGCCTGTACGTTGTCAAAGGCTGGAGTAGATTAATGAGCAAGAAACACCAGCCAGTTCCCCTTCATGTGTGATTGTTTGAAGGAGGGCTCATATTTTAACAGAAATGATATCCTACTTCTCTGGATTCCCCCAATCAGGAATTGAAGGATGGGGTTCATATCTGAGATTGAAAGGTGCCAGCCACAATGAGCCAGTTTATTGCCTGGGACAACTGCCTGCCTTCCACCTGACCAACAGCACTCACCCTGAGGCCTGTTTCAGTCAGGCTGCTGTCCTCTTTACTGGTGTAGATTTGTGCCACCAGTTAACATTTATGCCTCTATTTCTCTGTATTTGCAGACACAACTAGTTACAGCGCAGACCAAATGGCCAGAGGATCTCTGATCTCTTAACTACCTTTTCTACCTGGGTGACACTGGCCAATTTGCCTGTGCTGCAAGGAGTGACCACGTATGACCCAGGGCAGCTCAGATCCTTTGAAAAGGCTTTTTTGGTCGTTGGCCTTGGTCATAAATTTGGCCTTGATCTGTGCCTTAATTCCCCAGCTGTAGAATAGGGATAGCAATATGGTAATTTCCAAACATTGCACTTGCCGTGAATTGTTTCCTAGCAGAAATGCTAGGAATGCAATTTATAAGAGAAATTAATCAAAGCCTGGCTGGGGAAAAATAATCAGACCCAGAGTATGATTGTTTTCTGCATTTTCTTGAAGGTAGACATTGGCAGCATTTCATAATCAGCCATTCTGGTCCAAACAGATAGTTCAGCATTGTTATTTGTAGTCCCCAGTAGTGGCCTGCATTAGAAGGTTTGTATGTGGCAAGAATTATGTCTTTCACACCAGCCTATCTGTGTCTACCAGAAGCATACACCTGACTGTCATAAAGCCCTGTTCCAAGGCCTAGACGGAGCCCATTTTTCTGATTTTCCAGGGAACAGCTGTTCTTCCAAGTTTATTCTCTTTTCAGTGGTTCTGATCTCAAGCCTGTGTCCAACCAGCTAAAAGGTGAAATTTCTTTTCATACGTAGCTGGAAATCAGAGCTACTGTTAATTTTCTTGTAATATTTTAACAAGCAAAATAATAGAAATCTGTACTTCTTACTGGCTGGTAAGAAGTGATTACCTGTGGTTTGCTGATCCAGTCCAGCTCTGTCTCCTTTTCTCTCCTGTCATGACAAAGGTCTGTGCTTTATGCAGATGTAAACATTTTCTTTGATAGAGATTTGTGGCAGGTGGTGTCTAGTTAAGAGATTGCTGAACATAACTGTTCCAGCCTTTTATGTTCTCAGAGTTCATCTTGAGTATATTCAGATGTTTGGGCATTTTCTGAGGAAGACATAAATGCGAGTTTGTTTCTGCTCTGGATGCAGTCCTCGGAGACACATCCTGTGGTTTTACGTTTACAAAACTTTGCCTTGTTTTAGGGAGTATGATATACCCACTGAAATTTGAATCTAATTGAGAGAACTGATACTCACTCTGTTTACCTGGCATTTTGATCGTTTCCTTTTTGGTTTTGTGACAGTTTGTTTTTAGGTCACAATGTTGTGTCCAATGCACAGCAAATTGCTCTTTTGTTCTCTGCAGCTGTTTTCTCCAGTCCAGAAGACTGTATCTGCCTTTGTAAGGCAGGTTACATTTAAGTTTTGTATTTGTTGCCCCAGTGAATTCTTCCTAGATGGGATACTGGGAGGAAAGAGAGGAAAAAAGAAATTTCCTAATACATGCTCGTGCTTGATACTGGCAGAGCTTGCACAGCTTGAAGGCTGTGTGTGTTTTGCAGCCAGGCCAGGGTCACTGTGAATCATGATGTGTGGGCCATGAACAGCCTCATCTTCTATGCTAACTAAAGCCTACGTGGCTGGGAGAGCTTCTTGCTCTTTGGCAATTTGTATTCATTTGTTCTCCAAGAAAACAAGGCTTCAGGGAGGACTTCTACAAAGCACCTTACAGATGTTACTGTGCACTGACTCGACGTATGGTATATGTGCCTCCCCTTTCTCTTCTTTCAGTGGGACAGCAGTGGGTTGGATATTTGGAGCCTGCTTTTCTTGAAAAAAAGACCAAAAAAAAAAAAAGATTGTGTAACCATTAATGATTTGTTGTTGTGTCTGGGAGCCACTGTGCTGCAGGACTTTTCTCTAATGGTGCTTTCACAAGAAAGAACTAATTTGACTAACTTTATTAATTCCAGTTTGGTTTAAGTTTGCTCATTAGTAATTTAACGCAAGATGCTTCAGCTGAAGAGGCCATGTCAGGACAAGGAAGAGCAGAGGGAAAGTGCCAGGAATCATTAGTGTTTATTAACCGTCGCACTCATCAGTCTTGACTAAGAGCACAGCCCATTCGTTCTGGACGGGTGGAGTGAGATACAGAAATATCATTAACAGTGGAAAATGCTTCTTTTCAGGTCAGTCCATAATGGACAGGCATTCAGACAACACCCACACCCCCATCACCAAATATTATCAGCCTTTAAGTTGGTCTCTTCACAGTCCAGCCTTAACTGTCAGAGCTCAGCAGCCTTGTGGAAGGAAGAAGCCCTGCCCCTAGCCAGCCATAGGATCAATTAACAAATACAGTGTTTTCATCCCCATAAACATTACTGAAAGGTTAAGTGTTGTTATGAAGGGGTTTTTTAATGGCTTTTTGAATTATTAAATGATTAATACTTATGTGCTTTGCTGGATCAGGCCTGGCACTTTGTGCTGGCAACGTGTACATCTCACAGCAATTCTTGAAACATTAAAATGGAAAGGCTTCTCTTTTTTTTCTGCTTAGACAAAGAGTTTAATAACCAATTTCAGCAACTGCAAGACATTGAGCTGGTGACTCAAAGCTCTGACCTGTGAATTGGGGCTGAATGAATGTCTCCAACCTTCTGGAGGAGGGAACAGTACTACATTTGCCAGGCTTCTAATGAGAAATGTGACCCCTGCCCAGACCACTTGTGGTTATTAAGGATTGCATTTCACTTTGAGATGTGTTTTCTTGCATCCTGCCCAAATTGCAACCTGAGTAGTTACATTCTGCTCACTAAAATATCCCTGCAGTTTAATTGGAGCAGTTGTGTTTCCCTTCCCCTCTTGAAAGCTTTGTTGTATAATATTGTGGTGCTATCATAATATGTGCTGTATAATCTATAGAGTACACACACAAAATCCCACTGTGGAAGTCTCTGAAGTTGCTAGCTTTCTACAGTAACAAATATAATTAGGGAGAAAGTGGCATCTTGGGGAACAGAGTTCAGCATTGTGCCCCCATTTGAGTCTGGTGCTGCCCTTGCAAAACGTCTGACAAGCACCATCGCACCGCAGAGGCAGCGTTTTTACATTTACTTTGCACATGTGTAAGTCACTGCACAAGGCAAAGCATCAAGTGTCTTGTCCTAGACATAAGGGCTTTTGCAATGAGCATGTTAGGCTCAGTATTATGATGGCACAGCCTGGAAAGAAGCAATAATTTTAAAACATGGCATGGATATTCAGACAGATTGTGTCGGTCATGACTTCCTGTCGATAAGATTTAGGCATTTTATGGGGAAAGGGTTTTACTGGATGACGTTCAGTGATAGAAGGGATGGAAAGAGATTGCAGTTTAATTAAAATTCTAATCCCAAGTTTGACAATTTTTTCTCGCCAGGTCAGCAGCCTGCATGTTCTGTTTGTGATCCCCATGAATTAAATGGGCTGACAGTTGTCAGCTTCTTTGGAAATGCCTGTAAATCCAGCTAAAAATTAGCAAACATCAATATGTTTCAGAACAGCTTTGAGTAGGAATATGTCATGGAGCAGTTTTCCATCAGCGCACGTACAGGAGCCTTTCATAAGCACCAGTTTAGTCCACTGCTGCCAGTGCTCAAATACAAACGAAGAAACCTTTCTTCCCCAGCAGGAAGTCACAGTTACTGGCCTGCGCCACTGCAGTCTCACTGGCATGTTCCTGTTTTCCAGGTAGTTAAACAGTGTTGCCACAAAGGTAGTGCTCATCCTTCACCAGCCATGAGGCTTCCTCTGCTTTGTGCCTCCGTGATGCTAATGGGTCTGTCCCAGTGCCGAGCCGTCAGCTTCCCTGAAGATGAGGACCCTATTAACATTGTTGACTACCACTGTAAGTAATCTGCAAATGGTGCTAACCACTAGGGAGGAAGTTCTAATGTGTTTTTTTAAACTTCCCAAGTAAAAAAAAAGGTCTGTTTTCTTTCAAATTGAAATGTGTTTACTGGCTTTGTACCTTTAATAGAACACTTAATCATTTTCTTAAAAAAGCAATCAGAAATACAGCAATAACTTCAGGAAAAAAGAACATTTGCTGACATTAGCCATCTTTTCCTCATTTATATTCAAGACATTACTCAAGGAATTTAGTTTAAACCCTTCTACACCTAGTATATACAGCTAATCAATGCCATATATTGATTCTTTGGCTCCATAATCCTGAGTGATGGTGTAGCCCATTTTTACTTGCAGATTCAAGGCAATATCCAGTATTTAGAGGACGCCCTTCAGGCAATGAATCTCAGCACAGACTGGACTTCCAACTGATGTTGAAAATTCGAGACACACTTTATATCGCTGGCAGGTAATTTTCCTTCACTCGGTTCATTAGATTAAAATTCTTTTCTCTTCTGGTTTTGCATTAATGTGTAAAATTCATTTAGAAAAATCTGCAGAATATGATAAAATTAGAACTGGGGAAGGACTTCCCAGAGAAATATAGTGTATCTATGGCCAGTGCATGAAAATTGGATTCGAAGGCTGCAGTTACTGTAGTTATGCTAAAACCAATGATCAAATACTCTTTTCCCTCTTTTATGTTACTGCCCTGATAAAAACCTCTCCTGATCATTTTGAGCTTGGACTGACGGATCAGGAATGTAGGAAGTGAGGATAACACACTTCAATATTTACAGTCTGGATTAGTCTTCAACAGAACGGAAAGACAGAGGTGGATAGCTGGACACTGGAGGTGCTCTCTACAGACCACGCCAATAAAAATCAAAACCACCCCATTTTGCCCATGACCAATCTTCTTCAATTTGTATTAAACACAGAAAATCCATAAGCGTTTCATAGAAGTTTCTGGTCTAACAAAACACTCTAAAAATAGGTTTAGTTTATCTAAAACAAGGCCAATGAGTTAATGAATTTACTAGTGTCTTCTTACTCTTTGCAAAACAGGGACCAAGTTTACACTGTAAACTTAAATGAAGTTCCAAAATCAGAAGTTACTCCAAGCAAGGTGAGTAGATACAGGTGCTGGCGAGGGAGAGATTTGCTTTGGTTTTCATTTTTTTAAAGATTTTTTGTGGAAAGGAAGTCAAATGTTCTTTTCTGGTTTGATGTAACAGAAATTAACATGGAGGTCAAGGCAGCAGGACAGAGAGAACTGTGCTATGAAAGGCAAGCATAAAGTAAGTTTAGCATGTACCTTATAGAAAAACAACACTAATATTTATTATATATTTGAAGCCTGTGATTAATATGTCATACTCTCCTTTCAGGATGAATGCCATAACTTCATTAAAGTCTTTGTTCCAAGAAGTGATGAGATGGTGTTTGTCTGTGGAACAAATGCATTTAACCCTATGTGCAGATACTATCAGGTAAGGGTATTGAAAATGTCATTAATCTGTTACTGGTTTTGCTCGCTCTAATTATGCTATAGCAAATACATCGGAGAGTGCTTCAAGGTGAAATAAAAACAGACAGAAGCCAATGTGCTGAATTAAGTTTTCTGCAAAGACAATGTTATCCTTTCATGCCAGTGTACAAAATAGAAATTACACTATCACCCATTTATTTTTCTCCTCTAGCTGAATACCTTAGAGTATGATGGGGAGGAAATTAGTGGTTTGGCAAGATGCCCATTTGATGCCAGACAAACCAACGTCGCCCTCTTTGCTGGTAAGAACTTTTGCTTGTAATGAGTCTAAATGATTAATGACACGAAAGGAGCCAGAGAGCTTTTAAAGCAAGCACAGGAAAGCTAAAGGTGTCATGGTGCCCCTGCTCTTAAATTTTTTAAAGGGCCTCCAAAGGATTAGAAGCTGACCTGTTAATAAATAGGTTACAGCAACCTGGGGAAGAGTGGCAGTAAAGAAATGGGGAAAAATACAGGCTGGTCAGAATTCTGTAGATTTTTTAAAGGCCTCTTAATACCACGTTTTCAACTTCCGTTTTAGATGGAAAATTGTATTCGGCAACAGTAGCAGATTTCCTGGCAAGTGATGCTGTTATTTATCGCAGCATGGGGGATGGATCTGCCCTAAGAACAATAAAGTATGATTCCAAATGGATAAAAGGTAATTTGGGGGAGTATTTTCCCATACACATGGCAAATGTAATTTCAGTGGCACAGGGGGTCAGGTAATTCACAGCCAGCATGCTTTACACACATGGTACAATGTCAGCATATATGCAGTTTTCAATACAGTATGATTACAATAAGAAAGCATTTTAAATACAAATAAAGCAAAATTGTTGTTAAATACATCAGTACGTCAGTCTGCAGTAACAAAATACCTTAGCTGAAATGCAATTCCTCTGACGCCTTTTTACAGTCCATTAGCCAATATTAAAGACTTCAAGATCGTTTAAGCTCCAGCGCACCCATATTTGGATGTCCTAAAGGTACCTGGAAGACTGGAGCTCCTGTTAGCTGGTGTGGACCTGTGGAGAAGCTGCCAAGTCACACAGCGCAGTCAGGGTTGTGTGCCAATTGAGTAGTTCTTTAAAGTAACCTTCTCCTTGCTCTTTCTTACAGAACCACACTTCCTCCATGCCATAGAATATGGGAACTACGTTTATTTCTTCTTCCGAGAAATTGCGGTAGAGCACAATAACTTAGGCAAGGTGGGTATTGTCACAGCGAGCTGTCAGGTTAGCCATGAGTTGCAGCAGAATGAGATCACTCTAAAACAGTATCAGTAACAAGCACAGCTTGCAATACGAAGTAGGGACTAGTACAAAGTTCGCACAGTTTTCCCATCATGATAATTTATGGGGGTGGGGGAGTGGGAAAGAGAAACAGAACAGTGCATTCTTCAACCAAAAAGTTGTTTCTGTTCTCTATGCCTTGCTGTTAGGCAAGCTTGCTACAGGTATCTTTTAGTATTGCTGTTGCCTTAGTGTTGCTGTTGCCTTAACGCTTGTGGCAAGTAATGGAAAATCTGAGGGTTTTTTCATGCTTATTAAAGAAACAAAAGAAAACAACACAAAAGAAGAGTTTCAAATAAGTTCCTCCAATGTCCCTGGATATTGAATAATTCAGTCATGCCAGTACAAAGTATAATACTCATGCCTCACCATGGAAGGATATTCTATAATAAATTATTAAATCCTTTACACATGGATAATTAAAGTCTTTAAATCTCACTAACAATATGATTTTGAAGGGAAAAAGGGTGGGGACAAGCTGCAGAATTGCATTTGCTTGGTGATACTTTAAGATGCCTGTGCACTATGAGCTAAACACCATTTGCTTTCATCCTTTCTGTGCAGATTCCTGTTAACAGAATTATCTTTGGTTTTTTATTAACAGCTCAGAAACAAGCACTGTGTTCCTTGCATCTCTCAAGTATTTCTCTGTTTTCCTTTTTCCTTTTTGCCCTTGACAGGCTGTGTATTCCCGTGTGGCACGCATATGCAAAAATGACATGGGGGGGTCCCAAAGAGTCCTAGAAAAACATTGGACATCCTTTCTGAAAGCTCGGCTCAACTGCTCCGTTCCTGGGGATTCATTCTTCTACTTTGATGTTCTGCAGTCTATCACAGACATAATAGAAATCAACGGAGTCCCCATGGTTGTTGGTGTATTCACCACACAGCTTAACAGGTGAGAGATGAGCAAACTTACATCAAAGGTAGTTCTCTGTTTCTGTCTTACACTGGGATTGGTGCCATTGTAGTCTGAGTTCTTGCAACTATTTTTCTAATTTTACAGCATCCCTGGTTCAGCAGTGTGTGCTTTCAGCATGGATGACATTGAGAAAGTCTTCAAAGGGAGATTTAAAGAACAAAAGACCCCTGACTCTGTTTGGACAGCTGTACCTGAAGACAAAGTGCCAAAGCCAAGGTAAAAGGTTCTTACTCATGATGCCATAATGTTGTCCTTGTAAAGAGCTGCCTTAAATCAGCTGTACTCTTGAGCATCTTGTCAGGTAAAAACCAAAGCAGAGCTTTACACTTCAGCCATAAGGATGCTTGTTAGCAGGCTGCCTTCTCTCATTAGCTAGAATCCAAGAGGAAAACAATGTCATTCTCCTTTCAGACCTGGCTGCTGTGCAAAACACGGCCTAGCAGAGGCTTACAAAACCTCCATTGATTTCCCAGACGAAACACTCTCCTTCATCAAATCTCATCCTTTGATGGATTCAGCTGTTCCCTCAGTCACTGAGGAGCCCTGGTTTACCAAAACACGTGTCAGGTATGACGCCATTTAAAAATAACGCATATGAAAAGGAAAAGAAGAAAACCTGCTGGTAACGATATGCCTTTTGGTCTTTATAGATACAGATTGACAGCAATTGCTGTAGACCATGCTGCTGGACCCTACCAGAACTACACAGTCATATTTATTGGCTCTGAAGCAGGAGTAGTACTTAAAATCTTGGCAAAGACCAGGCCTTTTTCATTGAATGACAGCGTATTACTGGAAGAGATTGAAGCATATAATCATGCAAAGTAAGTATTACCAGAACACGTAAGCTCTTCATCTAGTCCTTGGTACCTAGCTAAAAAGAATTATGGTAAACAGAAACCAGTTCATTATCACCAACATCACACTTGTTTGTCATTTCATGGTGTTCCTCATGTTGAATAACCTGAATATATTTGGTCACTTGCCATTTTGCATGGGTTGAGTGAACAACCTAATTCCACTCCAGTGACGTCAGTGATACAGTCTAATTCTTTCACAAATAGATACTCTTCTTCCTGAATGTGAACTGTCAGACCTATCTGCTGCTGTTAAAAAGAAATGTTGTGAGCTTATCTTGAAGGTTTCTCAAGAGTGACCAATAATGTATAAACTACATCTAATCATTTTAAGCTTGTTTATTCTGGCCCAAAGAATTTGGGAATGGAAGCATTCCAATCAGACTCTACAGGCATCCAATACAGGACTCCTGTTCTGCTCTGTAGAGATATTTATGCCGACTGAGAGAACAAAGAAAATGGATTTGGATTTTTTTCCTACATAGTTAAGCAAAATTGTCACCTAGCTGTAAATAAGAGCCAGAAGATGGCATTTGATAACCCATAGGTTTGTTTAGAAATCACTCAGCAAAGACTGGTAAGTTACATTTACATATGCAAAATGTCTGTATTGTCTCTATCTACCCAGACAATAAATAAAGAAAACATCTGCAGTGTAAGCACCACACAAAGTACTAAAGTTACTAAAATAATGGCCTACCATTATTTTTGCTGAACAGGTGTAATGCTGAGAGCGAGGAGGACAGAAGAGTAATTTCCCTTCAGCTGGATAGAGACCACCATGCTCTGTTCGTGGCATTCTCCAGCTGCGTCATTAGAATTCCTCTGAGTCGGTGTGAGCGTCACGGGTCATGTAAAAAGTACGGCCCCGTTCCTAAACTCCCCTTAAAGGAAGGGCGGCAACATCTCTTGGGAAGGAAGTAAAAAAAAATGCATGATTTTTTGGGGTTTTCTCTTGCAAGGGCATGTATTGCTTCACGGGACCCATACTGTGGCTGGTTAGACCACGAGGCATGTGGAAGAGTGACACCAGGCATGCTGTAAGTACTGCTTTTCAAATTAACCCAGCACCTCTACATAAGCTTTATAGCCCACATGAGCTCATATCCTATGTGTATTCCCTTGCACTCCAATTAATAAACCTCAATTTTTTTAGGGATGGTTTTCCAGTGTACTGTATATGTAGGAGAACAGAATGCTGAAGTTTGACCTAATTCTGCAATCTCTAGGTGAAGACATGCTTGCAGTGGGAGTTTTACATGTGTGTGGGAGGGCAAGCAGACGTGTAGGAAGAGCAGTTGGAAGCAGGAAGGCAAGAAATTGCTGCCTGCAAACCCGAGCACCTCAGAGAGGGCAGTACACAGTATGCCCTCCCAGGCATGCTCATGGCCAGGGCACAGTCAATTGCAAATATGAAAGCACAGGATTCACAGTGGGAAAAGATTTTTGCCTCCACACTGGAGGCTGGGTGATATATATGCATACCAAAGGCATCGTGCACAAATCAAGTCTGTAATATACAGTGCATTAGCAGCTGTATCTTAAAAAGAGGCCTTTGTAGCAGGCCAGTGCAAACTTTAGCTAGTACAATTGGATGGTTGTATCTAAAACCAAGAGCATGCTCAATGTAGAAGACATGATGAAGCTGCTGAAAAAAGGGATTTTTTTTCTATTTCCTGGCATAAAGCAGGTATATAGAGTTTTAAAGTCAGGTTATAACTAACTTGTGCATCTTGTAGAACAATATTTTGGGCCATACACTAGTTCTTGTATATGTTTCCATTTGCTGCTTCCAGGAAAAAAAAAATCATTTGTTTCCCTACTAATACTGTTAAATGCAGGTTCTCTTCGTTTGTTTCATACAACCACAGCGGAGCATATGTACAAGATGTTGAATACGGCAACACAGCGCAGCTTGGGGACTGCCATGGTAAGGCACAGTCGTTGCTGCTCGTTTATAATGAATGTCTCAGCAGTAGCCTGCAGCCACACCTTACGATGGATGTTAAATTTATGATGAGCTTTTCAGTAACATGATGAACACATTGCCTGGTGTTACTGTGAATGTTCACAAAGCTAAGCTTTTTGGTCCTGGGTGGCAGAGTTTTGTCTTTCCTTCACCAGTTTACACCTATTTCGGGTCTACAGCAAAGTAGTGAAGAATTTATTTTTTTGTAACCAGTAATATTTTAGTTTTTATTTTCCATTACTCAGGTTTGAGATCTTTTGCTTTCTTTTTGTTACTTTTTACTGATTACTTGTTCCTTTAATTCTTTTAGAAATTTTGCCTACTACAGCTACACCAGATTACAAAATATTTGGCGACCCAACATCTGGTTAGTTTTTTTAATTTTTTTGAATTAATGACCTTTACTTTCCTTCAGTTCAGCATTTTCAGCCCTTTTTTCCTTCCTTTTGCACAGTTGGCAATCCTCCATTTTTGTGCTTTTACTCATGTTCCCACTGATGGTAAAGATAGCCAGACTCTTCTCACTCAGCACTTCACCCTGTGTAGCAGCATGTTAACAGCTCATTATTGAGACATCTTTTATTAAAGAGCCTGCTTAACATAGATGACATCTTCACTGCACGGAAGTCCACTAAGCTTTACTCTTTATCCCCAGCCATGCATTTGTGAATGCCCCTATTGGTCATCTCGAGTAGATGAATGGCAGAATTTCATCATCTTCCTCCTTACCTCTCCTTTCCTCTTTTCCTTCTTTCCCAGCAAGCTTTTTGCACAAATACACATTTTTCTAAAATGTGTATTTCTATATTTTTGAAATGTTTTAAGTGGTTTGTGCTAACGAAAAAAATTTAACATCACAAACTGTGTAGCTGAATGAGGACTTGCGGAGACAAAGGTGCCTTAGCCAGAAGCTTTATGCATTGTTGTCAGATGGACTTTCACATCCTTTTCTCCTTCAGTGATTTTTCTAATAGTGTTTTCACCATCAGCCCCTGGAGTTCAGGAAGACGGGACCCAGTACTCCTCTGTTGAAGTCAAAAGCAGAACCTGTGTTGAATTCAACAGGAGCAAGACCAAGCCCTTATTTTCCATTCTTTGCTCCCAGCACCTGGTCTCTGCTTTCAAACCAAGAGCACATTTCTGATTGAAAAATAGAAAAATAATGTATTTCTATGTTAAATTTGTAACAGTGCAACAAGAACATTATTCTATGTTTTGGTTTCCGACGATAGTTGCAATTGTGTAATTTGACAAGAAGTAATGTTTGACACAAATATTTTCCAGATATATTTACCCATCATGTAAGTTAGAAACTCACTTAGGAAAGCAAGACAAAACAGAGCTGTGCTACAGGGAAATGTTGCCTTGCTTGCGTGAGCATTTACTTTATCAACTGAATTTTTTCTAAGTGGTATTTTAGGACACAGATATAACTGAACCTTATTTTCAAGTCCTGAATGGGTGTGCTTTTGGAGAACATTCCTCAGTCAATCTTGAGCCATAGACATTCATGCCTAAACCTACTGGGACAGTGAACACAAAATACCTGAGTGTGCAAATTAGACTTTGGACTGTAAATCTAATTTGATGTTTCCTCCTTGTGTGCATTTTCATGTAGGCTGTGGTGATTCTGTTCAGCAAATGTACTACAGAGGAGCTAGAATCTATGCAACATTGTTCCTTAGGAACCATTACAAAATAGAGGTTAAAAACATTCCTTTCATCCCCACCTGTAGAAGTGGCTCATTCAGCAGTTCCTGGTATACCATAATAGCACTAATGGAGCTGATCTGGTTTCTCAGGCGTAACCTGTCATGAGCGTGTATCTTTCCAAGTAACTTTTTTTTTTAAGATGTTTAAAAGGCAGCCAAGTATGTTGTCTCCAGTGAAGAATATAGAGCAATTAAGTAGAATAAGTTGTGCTTTTTCACCTCCACCAGTTGCTTACTTTAACTTTTGCACTGCTTTCATTTTCATGTTTGACTTCTCTGGCTTTTTGGCTAGCAGCTGTTGATGTTTTAATGTATTTTTTTCACACTTAAAAGTTTTAAACCAACTGATTTTAATCAGCCTGCTGTACTTTTGCAAACTTGTAGGGGGTCACATTTTGCTCTGACATGTAACTCCCATTAAATACTGTCTCCAGCTATAGCTTAGATGTGCCATGAAACAGTGAGGAAAGCCTGACTGTAATACACATTAATAAAAATCTGTTTGCCACCACAGACATGGAGTTCTCCTCAGCTTCCATTACCACAATGGCAAGTATCCCAGTTATATCACCTAAAGTGATTGGTTCCTGGAAACCTAAAGTGACTGGCTCTCGGAAATTTGTAGTTCAAGATGACCCAAACACTTCTGATTATTCTGATCCATTATCAGGTGTCCCAAAGGGTAAGGCCTTACCAGGGAATACATTGCAGCTGAATGGAAACCTGATAGTCTCAGCATTGTCTAAGGCTTAAATGTAACAGCCATGGTTGTTGGGCTATATTTTACACCCATTTCCTGTGAATATGCAGACAGTGCAATCATGTTTTTCATACCTACTTATCTGGTGTACAAAGTGCTGCTTAAAGCTTGTAATGGGAAACACAGATAATAAGCCCAGCCTTTTATTCCTGGGGTGCTCCAAAGCTCCCATTAAACTCAGTGGGAGTTCTGGATGCATTAAAAAAAATTACGTTCAGGACTTATCTGGTGGTTCTTTTCAAACCAGTCTAGTTTGGATAAGACTATTAGTCCTCATGAATGGTTGCTTACAAGAGCTTAATGATTTTTTTTTTGTGGTGGTTGTTTGGTTTGGGAGGGGTGGGCAGAAGACAAAGTACAGCTCCATGACAAGTCCATGACAAATCCATGCATTAAATGGGGCATATCCCAAACTCTGCCTGCCTGCACCATGTTTCTGAAGAATGTGGGTCAGCTCTGAGTAAAGATATGCTGAATTTTTATTCTCTGGATATGAGCATCACTTTACAGATGATCTCAGTACATAGAGACACACACACAGAGGTTTTAAGCTGACACAAAAAGAAACATACTCCGCATGTAATTCATCTTTCCACAGCCATTCTTTCAGCTAAGTTGCTCTCACGGCAACAAACAGTATAATTCAGTAGGATGACTGCAGTCAACCAAAGAATCAAGAAGCTTCCAATCCCATGACCAAAACCTAACACAAGTCCACATCAGTACACAGAATAGCTAGGTGACAGACATGTTTGCACAATTCGTATTTACTGAAAATCTCACCAGCCAAAAATCATTTGTGGTTTATTACCATTCACCAAAACATATCAGGTTTCCTATCAGCCATTATGGCAGTGCATTTGTCATTTTAATTTGCTGCAGTTATTTTCCTTTTTGCTTTAAATTTTTCCTATCATTTGCTCTTGGTTCTGAATCACATTTTGTGTCATAGCTATTAGTGAACTTTACTCACGTTTTCTTTCTTCTTCTGCACAGTGCCATTAAAACCTATAACCCTGAACATTAACGATGTTCAAAGGCCTTGCCTCTAACAAAAGTAAATCTGTTCCTTCCCTCTTGCTCTTTTATTTTAACATCCCTTGGGATAGTTCACAGAATTACTTTCATTAAAAACTAACATTGTCTCAATTGCAAGATGTCTGTGGTTGCTTTAAAAATCTCAAAAACCAAAGGGAGCTTGTTAATATACAAATAAACTAATCCAATATTCAACACCTTGGTCTAAGCTGAAAGTTTTCTAAATTTTAACATTCTCTAATAACCTTGCAAGTTGGGTTTTTTAATGTTATGCAAGTATTTATGTTCATTATTGACTAGAAAAAAAAGAAATTCGTGCTCTAATAGAATGACATAATCTTGAACTTCAAAAATTGTACACTTATATAATGGAAGGTGTGCCACTCAAAGGCTAGCAACCCTGTGGAGGTATTAGTTTACAAATTTTGCACCATATTACATTGATGTAGCTACAACAATGCAGTATGTACATTATACAGTTTTACAAAGCATTAGCATAATCCTGTCTCTCTTTTGATACCGATTTCTGAGTTGGGCAGAAAATTGAGAGCGAAATCCATCCATGAGTCATTAATTGCTGTCTGGCCCAGTAGCACCTTCTAACCTCAATTTTCCAGCAGAAATCATTAATGTTAATAACATACAGGCCCCTAGTTGTGAGCCTTAAAAGAAATTCGGGGACAGGCTAAACTGAACGTAATATGAGGAGAGACGCTTCGACAAGCATTCCTCATTATTGGAGGAAATGGACAGTCTTCATTTAGACTGACCAATGCTCACACAGTCATTTTTATTTATAAAATTATTTGCATGCACCAGTGCTGTGGATTGCAGGATCCAACTGAGTTACACCAACACTAGACACAGAGCACTTACAAAAACTTAACAGACACTTTCCTGAGGGAGGTTACCATCTTCTGAAATGTATCTGTACTAAGTACATTTAGATTTATGATCTACTGCATGTCTTTTGCAGGTGTAAGGTGGGAAGTGCAATCAGGAGAGTCCAACCAAATGGTACATATGAATGTTCTAATCACTTGTGTCTTTGCCGCTTTTGTCCTGGGAGCCTTTATTGCGGGAGTGGCTGTTTACTGTTACCGGGATTTATTTGTACGGAAATCCAGAAAAATACACAAAGATGCAGAATCGGCTCAGTCCTGTACTGACTCCAGTGGGAGCTTTGCTAAACTGAACGGGCTTTTTGATAGTCCTGTCAAGGAATATCAACAAAACATTGATTCACCCAAACTTTACACAAACCTGTTGACTAACAGGAAGGAGTTGCCGCCAAACGGTGATACGAAGTCCATGATGATGGACCACAGGGGGCAGCCTCCGGAATTAGCTGCGCTTCCAACTCCTGAATCTACACCAGTTCTTCAACAAAAGACTCTGCAGGCTATGAAAAGTCAGTCGGACAAAGCGCATAGTAACCTCAATGCTTCACGAAAGGAAACCCCACTAAAAAGCCCTCAGTTTTTTCCTTCCAGTCCTCCACCCCACTCTCCTCTAAGTCATGGACATATTCCTAGTGCTATCGTTCTTCCCAATGCTACCCATGATTACAATACATCTTTCTCAAATTCTAACGTGCACAAGACAGACAAAAAGATGCAACATCTTGATCATCCACTTACAAAACCATCCAGCAAAAGAGACCACAGGAGATCTGTTGATTCCAGGAACACCCTGAATGATTTTCTGAAACACTTAAATGAAACTACTAATAATCCCAAAGCAATTATGGGAGATATTCAAGTGGCCCACCAGACTTTAATGCTGGATCCAATGGGAAATATGTCTGAGATCCCACCTAAGGTTCCCAACAGGGAGGCATCTTTATATTCTCCCCCATCAACTCTTCCGAGAAACAGCCCCACAAAACGAGTGGACGTTCCCACCACGCCTGCAGTACCAATGACCTCTTTGGAAAGGCAGAGAGGTTATCACAAAAATTCATCACAAAGGCATTCAATATCTGCCCTTCCTAAAAACTTAAACTCACCAAATGGTGTTTTGTTATCCAGACAGCCTAGCATTAATCGTGGGGGATACATGGCTCCCACGGCAGGCACAAAGATGGACTACATGCAAGGGACGCCTGTCAGCGTTCACCTCCAGCCTTCCTTGTCCAGGCAAAGCAGTTACACAAGCAATGGCACCCTTCCTCGTACAGGAATAAAGAGGACACCCTCCTTAAAACCCGACGTGCCACCAAAACCCTCATTCGTTCCTCAGACAACGTCAGTCAGACCACTGAACAAATACAGTTACTAGGACATGTCTGTGCTAAAAAACGAGTGTGGCATTGACCTGTACAGGTTGTGAGATGATGTTGTGGTAGACACATAAGACAGAGACTTGCTTGTTATTAAAGAGAACAAAGTGGCCAAAGAAACTGTCTTATTTCAGCAACATCTGTGTCTTGCCATGTGTAGCCCTAGCAAGACTTCATGTACTTGCTAAGAGCAAACACACACACAAAAAAAAAAGAGAACAAAAAAACAAAGGAAAGTGCTGGTCATTACATTTCTTTTGTTTGGAGCTAAGGAGACATGTAGCACAATGGGGTGGGGGCTACTTTACTGTTCTAAATGGCTAAAAGAAATTGGGGGGGAAAAAAATCAGTCAGCAAATACTTGAAAAATGGGTTCCATTTTAGACTGCCACTAAGCGTGGTCCTTCCCATTAAATGTGAACATTTTAATATGTATGCATTCACCTTGCCTCTTGCACAAATGTCAGAAAATGGTAATGTCTCAATATCTGGGTTAATAATCAATTTGCTGGAATTCAGTCTCTGGCCCAACTGTAGCATTTATTTTTTTCCTCTCCGTGTGTGGCATTTTGTTTGTGCCACAGATAAAGCTGTGCGTGTGCGTGTGTACTGTACACACTAGGATGTACTAGATACCCATTGCATCTTTTATGCTATGGAATTGTTTACATTGAGCATGACTGAACAAACAGCTGACTCTGCCTTCTGCAGCCCATTGGGTTCAGGTCAGAGAGTGCTAAGGGTGACCTGCACATCTCTGCCAGCCTTCTGAATGATAATGCCTTGATGACCTAGTCACCCAGTGAAAGAGTGCAGATACGTTTAATTCGTCATAACGCTGTTGTGCTGCTATTGATCCAGCGCTGTGCATGTCAAACCTAGTGTTTTGGGCTGGAACGGGGCAGTTTTTCTGTTTCCACAGTGCCTCCATCTAATACCTGGACACTGTGAACTTGAGCCCCTGTACTTCTCATTGAGGGCAGCTAATATCAATTCACTCGGCAAAGACCTGTGTAACTAGAGAAGGTTACATTTTTTTGTTGCATTTAATAAAGCCCTACACACTGATACATTCTTGTCAAAAAGGGGAAACAATTGGCCTGGCAGAAGCAGTCTGTGAAAACTCAACAGTAGTGCAATCAATTTGTTTTTGTTGTGTAATGTAAGGTTGTTTTTGTTTTTGGTTTTTTTTTTTCCAAAGTCATGCAGGTAATGACAATATTCTGTAAATATTATGTGTGAGTTTACCTGAATCTGTGCATTTTGTGCCTTATTCATGCAAATGATAAATGTACTAAAGAAAAAAAAATCTGTCACGTGTTCTCACTATAGCACATATCTCCCGCGTGCCAGTTGTAAAACCTCTCAACACCACCACTGCCCTCTCCGTCCTGCCGTTTCCCCCCCCCCCCAAAAAAAAAAAAGATAAAAAAGCAAGAATAATTAATGGTAACTAAAGGCAGCCTACGATCCAAGAAGACAGCAGCATTAAATCACCTTACCGTGATAAACATTCCACTCCAGCTCTCTGTAGGATCAAACAGTTATAATGTGAAATGAAATGAGGTTTCTAGGGTAATGGAACACCTGCTAAAGTTGTGTAAGCTATTTAGTAGGTTTTACAGTATCCACTTGCAGCTGATGTTCAACACAGATGGCTATTTTAGCTTGCAAACTACACACTACCACATTGTTTATTGAACATAACTATAGAAATAACCATGGCAGAGGAATATTCATGAATTAGTGGGACAAATAACTGCAACGGGTTTCAGAGTCGGTGGAGATTTATGTTATGTGTTCAAAGGGGAGAAAAGGTTAGTCACTGAAAACTGCATCTCTGTTACAGAACAAAGAATAAAGGATAGAAGTAGTCATTTTTTTCTTGTAAGGCTGTAAGGGACATTTATTTCCTGAGACCTCTGGATCCAAAAATCAATGATCTCGCTCCTAAACACTTCTGTCTTGCAACTAAAACACTACAGATTAATAACTATTTAAAATGTACTCAGTTGTCAAAAGACACAAACTGATTCGAATTCACTTTACAAATATTAATTAATACAGATGTGTGTGAAACCGAAAGATAAATGTATGTGAACCCTGATAACCTCCTGTAACATTGTGCTGCCTTGTAGATGGTAATGTGAGTTCTCTCAGTATTTATGTTGAAATTTCTAACATTCAACCTAGTCCTTATTCTGTTAATTTAATAATAAAAGATGCTTTATCCATTTGTGCAAAGGTAAACGCAGATTGTATCTTTTTTAATGGTACGGCATAAAAAAAAGTAACCCTTAAATGAAGCTGCTCTATACTATAGAGTACTTTAACATGTATAGATATCTTGTAAACTTGTATTGTGGATGTGTAAATAATACGTTCTTTGGATTTTTAACACCGCATGTAAAGTCAAAATAAAATATTCCAATGTACTGTCTCTCTAATTTCATGATTAGTGGAGCTAGTTTTAGGTGCACTGTTGTTGGGATTACAATAGAGGACAAACTCTGCTTGCTTTAATAGCTCTGTGAAGAAGGCACAGTGACCTCCTCACATCAGCCTTGCAGGGGACTTGCAGAGGCAGATGCAATGCACACAGGTGTCCTTCCATTTTTGTTGCAGGCATGTGCTGACATGCATGTTCTTGAGGGAGCGTGAGTGTCTGTGGATGACTTTCAGCCTCCGGAGTTAAATATAAAACGTTGGAGTAACTGGCATGCAGTGGTAGCGTGCAGTACAGCGTCAGGGCTGCCCATATGACACACCAACAAGGTGCACTGAATTTGAAAATATGTAATACATGCCAATATGAAGCCTTTATTGGAGCGTGATCAAGGCTTCAGCTGGGCCCTGGTTCCTGCGAACCTTTCTTGTTAAGGTTAGAAAAATACCAATTACTTGGAACTACAGTACAGTTTTGAAAGGAGCTAGTGTGTTCCTTCTAAAATGTAGGCTACAAAAAGATAGAGATCATTCATGGCAAAATTAACCGCAGAACCTACATAGCAGGACGTTCCTAAATACTAACTAATGCTTAATAACTGACATTCATGTTCCAGGCAGACAGTAAAGCCCAACAGAAATGTACATGCTGTATATTTAGTATGTGCCAATATCTCACGTAATTTTAAAATAATCAGGGTAACTTAATATCAGAAAACATTTAATGTGTTCTTTTTAATTAAAGTTTATTTTTGATAATGGATAAAAAATTTGTTACAAGATTATGCTGTCAAGGTATTAATCATTTGAAGTTACTGTGCATGTTCTAACAATACAATGGCACCTAGTTGTACCTTACTGAAAGGAAAAAATAATCTTTTAAAGGGAAAAGACGCATGGTGCAAAAAAAAATATCCCAAACCTGTAATGGCTCAATATGGTGGGGTTTTTTTGTAGTGCAGAAGCAAATATAAATTTCTTTTCATTGATGTGGTTTTTTTTTTTCCATTGGATGTTTTTTTTACGAAATAAATAAATAATAAGTCAAGTACATACAGCTGTTGTGTGCTGCAAGCCTGTCCTGCTTCTCCACTTCAACTATGCCATTGGCATGATGGTGTCAGCCAGCATGGCTAAAGGTGTTCCCTTTAGGTGAAGGGGCAGTACCCACTGAAGCACACCTACGTGAATCTTTTCAGTCAGGCATTGAGGGTCATAATGAGAAATTACAGTTATTTCAGTGCATCTACAACACAAATTATGGAGTATTTTTTTTGTTCAGAACCTATCTGTATTTATTTTATCTGGAAGGTGTCAAGAGACCGTTCTCCACAGTTACTTGTTTTGGTCCATGTTGAACCAGCCTTCACATAACCAGCATGATGTGGTGGCTGGGTGGGCTCTAGCCAGACTATCCTCTCTCCCGGCATGCTCTGCTGGGCTAAATGGTGGGTGCAAATGTCACAGAAGTCTACGAAAACAAATAATGGCCATTTGTTAGAAAAATAAGTACTACTACCTTTACTAACAGCGAGGGGACGTGGTAGCCAAAGGCTGGCCAGCCATAACGGGAGCTTTCAAACTGCTTTGTCTTTAATAATGATGCCAAAGCAGGCCCCTGCAGACTCCCCATTCTGCAAGGGACCTGCAACAATAAGTAAGAGATTAGCAAGAGAAGAAATTAAAGCCATTTCAGTTTTTCTCCTCAGCTGTTCACCTGGGTCAATTTGTTGGTTTTTTTAAAGCATCCTGAAGTCTGTCTTGAAGAACAATCCATAACTGATGAGTGCATGAAGAGTTTGCGATGCTAGCAGTCAGGAACATGCCAGCAAAGGGCGGTCCCAGGCCCAGAGCACAGAGGTGGCCTGAGTGCTCAGGGCTGCGGGGAGACACGGGCAGTCCTGGTGTGGGCACGTGAAGGCAGAGGAGAGGCTCCCGCTCTGGCTTGCTTTGTGCTTTTGAAGAAAAACCCAAATAATTTTGTACAGCACGGGTAAAAAAGACAAGATAAAAAAGGTCTGTAGGCCCACAGTAGTGAGGTGATTGCAAGAAAACCAATTTGTAAAGCTGTGAGTAGTTATCTGTATGACTATGCTGCCAGCACAAACCCATGGCCTTTTAAATTGGGGTCTTAAAGTAATCAGAGTAGTTACAAAAATCAGGATGCCTCTGTCTTAGTGCCGTCTTGCTAATGACTCACTCTGTGACCCTGGGAAGATTATGCAGGGTTTATTCAAGATAATGGAGCCTCAGAAGGCAGTGTTCTTAGTTGGGAGTATGTGCAATTGGTCTGTTTGTATCGTTTTCCAGTTATGGAGGTTTTTCTTATTTTTCCTTCTCCCTCTGTGAGTCTGTGCACCAGCAAGGACATTTGCAGGTAAATAAGAGGAAAGAGAACTTCCTTCCCATCTGGGAAGGTTAGTGTTTGCAGAAATGGGGAGGAGTAGGTTGGTATTTCCCCAGGTGCCTATTAATTTCATGCGATGAAAAAATATTTTTTAAAAATTGATCACGACAAAAATACCTCATAAATGCAGCATCTGGACTTCAGCTGGGATGTGCAAGCTTTTCATATAAAAAGCAGTACCAGGAGACCAACCTACCAAGACTGCATTTGTTGTTCAAATGTCATCATAGCACAGTATGAAAGAGCAAGACACCAAAGGATTTGGGAGGAAAAAAGCATTAAATATTTAATTAGATTCAGCTTAGCTCAGAGAACTCGAGATTCTTGACTTTTTATTCAATCATACTAAAGTGCAACTGGTGTGAGGGCCTGACTGGACCAGCCTTTGCTGTCTGCCTGCAAACGTTTTTGTAGACATTGGCCTGACACACATCTGAAATTATAATCTGTCCTGAACTCTCAACTGAGAAACCATTTCTGCTCTGCCTGAAATGAAATTTATTGGAAGCTCTGATTTTATTAGTGCATTCTGAACTCATCCGATGACCTGATTTATGGTCTGCTTGCTTGCTTGCTTTTTTCCTACAGTCACCAACTACTTTTCTGAGCTCTGCTCATTAAAATCATAACTAGATCCCAGTCTGTCTGTGTCCTACAGTGAAGGCTGCTGACCAGAGCAGAGCTGCTAAAGGGTGACCATATTTAAGTAAAGTTTGAGAACTCCTTGGCCTGCAACAGTGTTGCTCACGCTTTAAGGGTAGGTAGGATACTTCAAGGGTAGGTAAGAGAAGAAAAATCTACCACATGGACGAGCCATCCTGACCATTTTCAGGAATGGTCCCATCTGTCAGCAAAAAGGAAGTTTATGACAGGAAAACTGGAACGGAGAGAAAGAAAAAAACCCACCAAAAAATAACCACCAACAACTCCAAAACTGACCTGCACACATCCTGCTGTCATTGTTTTGTGAATCACAGACTGTTTTTCCAGGGCAGTCCCACTGACTTGCACAAAAATGAACCAAGAATAATGGTTCTCAATAACGGCCCTTCTGCAGGATCATATCTGGCTGTAGTAACTGTTTTGTAACTTTTTCCAGTAGCTGACCTTAAACATTGTCAAAGCCAGACCATGAGCTAACCGGTTTGCTTCTGTAGCTGTATGACAGACTTTAACATATGTCTATTCCTGCACAGAAATGGACAGCTGCCCAGTAGGAGAAGAAAGGTGGCAACTGGCTTTTAATTTGGGTCACTTTAAGCACAGGCTTATTTCTCAAATCTTTGATTTACAACACTGGCCTCACATAAGGGAAAAATAAAAGTAGATTATAGCAGATGAATCATAAAAGCAATGCACAAGCTAGCTCTACCTTCCCTTTCTGTGCAAGGAATAACCATCTGATTACTCCGATTTCTCAGGAATACATGTTGGTCAATTAACAGCTGGGGTTTTTTTGTTATGGACTAATGGCAAATTTTTATAATCAGGCCATGCTGTATAACCATGAATAGCTGTTAGTCACAGGTTATTGTGCCTGGCCAACGACTAGGTGAGCAAGAAGCACTTCCAATATTAATGCTGTATGTGAGAATTGATTTCTGTGAAAGCTTGTGCATGCAGCACTGACATTCAGTCTCTGTCACTGTTAGCGTGGGTGAAATACTGACTCCATTGAATAAGATGGCAGCGCTGCATGGGGCCAGGCCTTCACCCTCAATCACTCAGACATTCCCAGAAAGCAAATGCTAAGGAGGTGTGAGCAAGGCCAAAGCAAAATGGGCTGCACATCTGCAGGAAAGCATTTGCTGTAATAGGATGCAGCCTCAACATCATCTCTGGCCACTTTTGTTTGATAAGGAGATCAAGTCTTCAGAGTAAGAAAAATACCGCTGCAAGAATGGCTGCTTTTTCTGGTTTTTTTTTTGGAGGGTTTTCCAGCAGGTACTGCAATAGGAGCTGAACAGGGTTGCTTAGGCGAGCTGACATTGTGTATGTGCCTGTGTGGAGTCCTCTTGCCATTCCTGGACCACAGTGGCTGTAAATTTGCCTGGTTTTAAATCCATTAGAAAAGCCCATCATATATTAGACTCAACTGGGACGTAAGGTGCTAAACGACAAGAGAAAAGCTTGAATTGAAACTGGCCGTAGATGTCAAAAATCACAAGAAAGGATTCTTCAGGTATGTCAAACACAAGCAGAAACAGAAGGAAAACATAGGCCCACTGTTAAACAGAAAAGGCGAGTCAGTCATCAACAATGCAGAAAAGGCAGAGGTTCTCAACACTTTCTTCACCTCTGTCTTTACCAACACTGTTGGGTCCCAGGCTTTGGGAATGAAATTCTTGGTTGATCCAAACATAGACCCACCATCAGCGAAGGAAGAGTTAGCACGTGAATTATTACAGGAGCTTGAGCCCTACATATCGATGGGCCCTGACGCCATCCACCCGAGGGTGTTGAGAGAGCTGGCTGATCTTCAAGAAGTAGTGGAGAACGGGGGATGTCCCAGAGGACTGGAGGAAGGCAAATGTTACCCCTATCTACAAGAAAGGCTCAAGGGAGGATCCGGGTAACTATAGGCCCATCAGCCTTACTTCAATCCCTGGGAAAGTTATGGAATGAATCCTCCTGGGAGCCCTCACAAGTCAAATGAAGCACATGATTGGGAAAAGCCAACATGGCTTCACTAAAGGCAGATCGTGCTTGACAAACCTGGTGGCCTTCTATGACAGGGTGACTTGCCTGGTTGACATGGGGTGGGCAGTGGACATTGTCTACCTGGACTTCTCCAAGGCCTCTGATACGGTCCCCTACAGTCTCCTCCTGGAGAAATCAATGCGTTATGGCCTAGACGAGTGGTCTGTGCAGTGGGTGGGGAACTGGCTGACCGGTCGCACCCAAAGGTGGTGGTAAATGGCTCTTTTTCAAAGTGGCAACCTGTCACAAGTGGGGTCCCCCAGGGATTGATATTGGGCTCAATGTTATTCAACATCTGGATAACAGGATCAAGCGTAGCCTGATGAAGTTTGCTGATGACACCAAGTTGAGTGGGGAAGTAGACACTTCAGAAGGGAAAGCTGCTCTGCAGAAAGATCTGGATAGGCTGGAAGAGTGGGCCAACAAGAACCTTATGAAGTTCAACAAGGACAAGCGTAAGGTTTTGCACTTGGGAAAACACAACCCAGGAGTGCAGCACAGACTGGGATCCACCTGGCTGGTGAGCAGCTCTGTGGAAAGGGACCTGGGGGTCCTGGTGGACAGAAAGCTCAATGTGAGCAACCAGTGTTCTGCTGCGGCCAAGAAGGCCAACAGGGTGCTGGGTTGCATCAAAAAGGGCACCACCAGCAGCGATAAAGCAGTCAATATCCTGCTCTACTCAGCGCTTGTCAGGCCACACCTGGAGTACTGTGGACAGTTCTGGACCCCGCTATACAAAAAGGATGTGGACAGGCTGGAAGGGGTCCAGAGAAGGGCCACCAAGATGATCAGAGGACCGGGCAGCCTGCCATATGAGGATAGGCTGGGAGAACTGGGTTTGTTCAGCCTTGAGAAAAAGAGGCTTAGAGGGGATCTCATCACCACCATGTACCAGTACTTAAGGGGTAGCTACAAAGAAGATGAAGACTCCCTTTTTACAAGGAGTCACATGGAGAGGACAAGGGGGAAGGGACACAAATTGCTCTTGGGGAGATTCCGATTGGACACCAGAGGAAAATTTTTCACAGTGAGGACAGTCACCCATTGGAATAATCTCCCCAGGGAAGTGGTTGACTCGGCCACGTTGGACACTTTTAAGATTTGGCTGGACAGGGTGCTGGGCCATCTTGCCTAGCCTGTGCTCTTCCTAGAAAGGTTGGACTAGGTGATCACAGAGGTCCCTTCCAACCTGTGATTCTGTGATACTATATAAAGGCACCCACTGAGCACATTAAGACTAGCCTGTGGGGAGCTGCTTGTGCTAACGGAAGCAGAAGAGGGTGTTTTGGGTGTTTGTTTCACTTCTATTGGTAACATTTAAGTAATAGGTATTAAAATCACAGAATCACAGAATTGCTGAGGTTGGAAGGGAGTGCTGGAGATGACCTGGTCCAAGCCCCTTGCTCAAGCCAAGCCACCTAGAGCTACTCAAGCATTCAGGAAATCACTGAGATGAATTAGGACCCTGAACAGAAAATCAGTAAAAATGATTACTCATCCTTAAAATCCTTTCTAGCAGAACTTTCAGATAAAGCTGGTCTTTTTGCATAAAGCTGAAGTCTTCCTTCTACCTGGACTGAGGTGAGTTTTGATAGCCAACTACTATTTTTATTGCAGCACTTATTCGTCTTTGACAAGCATAGAGTGAACATTCTCAAATAGTCCTTCACTGTTCAGATCCCAGAGGATATCAGCTGATCCTAACGCACAACGTACCACTCTCCATGCGAGTCTTTCATCTGAAGTGACATCATGATCAAAGGCAAGGTTCTATGGAGTGCAATGCACTGTGAGAAAGTCACATGATATTTCAGAGCCGTTCATTACTGGGATGGATAGTTCAGAAAGCACTTGAAAATGACATTTTACTAAACATGGTAAGTTCAGTTTTACAAGCATTCCTTGCTATCTCCTGCTGCTTCAGTTAAACTGCAGTACTTGGTAAAAGGCTGGATTTTTCCTTTCCACTGGAACAAAATTCCATGTAGAATTTCTCCCCAGTCTGAGGGATGGGGTATGCCTCAAAAGCCTCTAACTACGTAAGATATTCCAGACCAGGAGACACAAAGTATCACATAGGACACAAAGCAAGATCAGTTGCCAAAAATATACTTTTTGTCACATTTCAGACTAAAACCACTTAGAAACCTGTCATCTCAATTTGATAGAGGGGGGAGAAAATGTTTGCCCTGAAACTGGTTCACAGAGTGGACAGCTTTATGATGTTGGCTTCAAACAAAATCTTGCACAAATGCCACACAGCTAACAATGTCAGCAGTTTCCATCTATATCCAGTACTGGATTTTTTTTTTATACTGCTCCTTGTGTTCTCTAAAACATAGTTTAACTTGTCCTGCACAGGACAATAAGTAACCTGTCTTGAAACCTCATTTTAGTATTTTAGTGCTCATTTGTTTTTCATAAAGTCCTTCGAAGGAAGGCTTCGCCTCTGTCTGGCTGCTGCTTCATAGGATACTCTAGCCCTACTCCCCTCTGCTTCAGATGCAAGGTTAAGTCAGGGTCAGAGAAGCCCAGCTTCAAGAAGTCAGACTGCACCTTTGTTATGCCACCTGATCTCAACTCCATGCTCTTCACAGCATGAATGACAAGACAAAACCTTCTCCAGGATGGTTCTTTATTAGCTCTTTCCTGTCAGGCATGGGGTCCTTAATCCCAGCAATGTAACTTGGGTGTTGACATTTGTACCTCTGAAAATTTCCCCAGATCTCCATCAAACGCCCATAAGTAGCTTGTCCATAACAGGGTCAGGGAGAGCAGTGCGGAGACAGACCCACACCAAACCAGGAATCTCCAAGCAAGTCTGGAAAACCAATAAAAACCAGCAGGGGATACATGTCTAAATACCACTCATGCCTCTGAAAATCCCTTCAGCTGTTAGGCCCATTTAATCCTTGCTCTCTGTTCAGGCATTAACAAAGACGCCAGCTACGATGTGTATCATTCACCCTGTAGGCACAGGGAAGAACCATAGCATCTCTGGAAATCATACCAAATACCCTCATTCCAACCTGAAGAGGCTACAGACTCCAACTAGCTAATACTTCATGATGAAGACAAGGTTTCAACAAATAACACAGACTTATGAAGTCCCCAGAAACTTATTTAAGTATTTCTGAACTATCCAAAGTTGCAGAATGTGTTTTCATTTTGGGGGTTATTTTCCTAGTTGGGTTGCTTTGCTGTTATGGCTGTTGTTTTAAAATAAAGCAATTCTGGCATACTAATAAGTCTATGTGGATTTTTTCCCCCAAGAATATTACAAAAGTTGACATTAAACGTACTAGCCTGAACTCAGTTTCTGTCTGATTTAATAAATTTATGCCAGCCAACCAGCAATACTTTTTTTTTTAATTAACCCTCAAGGTTAAATGGAAGTTTACTAAAATCAGAATATGTTAAATGAATAATTTCTCTTGCTGCTTTCAGGTAGTCTCTCTCTTACCCCAATAATCAGTTCAGCTGCAAAGAGATCAATAAGGTCTTTCAATTCAATGAGTAGAAGGCATACATTAAAAAGTTAGTAATAAACCTGATAGACTGGAGAAGATATTACAGCCTATTATGGGTTTTTTTGACACTAAATCTATCTGCTAAAAATTCCTGAGAAAAGGTTACTGCCCATATACTAACGTTGCCAAATGGGATAATTTGTTACTGTTGCTTGAGAAGATTTCCTGGCATTTATCCACAAACACAAGTCTTGTCTGTTAAAACCTCGTTACAGTACAAATCAGACTTTTAATCCTGAAACCACAAATAGTTTCAGAAGCCAACTGTTGTTGGGTCTTCCCATCCCATAAATGGACAAAGCAGGTTATCATTTCCTAGACTACAAAATCCCAGTTAAGAATCCCCCCCTTCCCCACTGAGGAGACTCCCAACCTAACAGCTCACCAGGTATGGTGTGCACAGCCCCCGACAGCCTGCATGCACTTCTCTGCACTTTTGTTAGGAAGCTGTCTCCATGTAGCAACTGGATTTTATTGGCCCCAGGAGTGGTCACACAAGGCAGCTCAGAGCATGTTGCACTTGCGAGCAAAGACTAAATTCAAGGTGATTTAGTGTCAGTCTCACTGAAAAGTACATGAAACAGTATAAACCCCTCCAGCTATATCCTCTTTTTGGCTGTAATTATACTGATAGTTTTAGATCATTTAATATAGCCATCATCATATTTCTATCAATCTCTTAAGCCAAATGTGCAGACTCACAAAGAAAAGGAGTGAGTTTTAAGAAAGTCAAACTGTAACAATAACTCAGTGACAGCTTCCACAGCAGTGCACCAGAGCTTAGCTACACAGCTCCCAGCAGAGAGGCAAGTGTTTTTACCTCCATTGCAGGAGACAGAGCTAAGAATTTCGTGCTAGAAGAATTTCATGCTGCAGAGTCCCCTCCATGGATTTAAACCCTCAGAGAGAAATGCCTTGGTGTATTCCCATGATATTTCTGTAGAACAGAAATCACCTGGCAAATTACTTCTGGCCATGTTTGGCAGGGATTTACCAACAGTGGTTCAGTTCTCAACACAGTCTCAGTTTTCCTCAGTAGCCCCGTTTTGTTCTTGTTAAGTAAACAAGACTAGCACTCAGAAAAGTGCTCAAAGTAAAGCACTTTATATTAGGTGCTTGACTGAAATAAGCATTTCAATTAGTTTCATTAAGGAAGTTATTACTTGTTAATTGAATAGCAACAGACTGCTAAGGATCACATTGAGGTCTAATAAGTATGTAAGAGCAAAATCTGCTCTTCATGTAATTCCATCAGCAATAAACTAGTGTAATTAGCTTCTTACTAACAAACTTAAATTGTGGGGAATGTTGAGGCAGATAACTGGCACTTAGGAAGACACCTATAGTAAGTTAGTGCAGTATCAATTCACATACTTATGAAATGTCAGTTTAAACTCTGAACAAGTAGTTTATATCAATGGGCTGTGGGTTACTTGGTTAAATGCTATTTAAATGCTTAAACTTTCATATTCAGAAAAAACTAAAACAAGTCTTCTCACTGCTCTTTCTAAATATTACTACAAATGCCTCATTTCCAGGTGTATAACCTATGGATTATCTGCAGCAACCCTCAGTAAGGACTCTGGGGCGCTGGCTTTGCATACTGGCACATGTGGGTGATTCAAGGACTTGTTTGCCCAGGCAGCTGTCTGCTCAGGAGCCTGCTTGCCTCTGATCCCTCACTCCCTCATACCGTGTGCAGGTTATTTAGCAATTTATTTTCATGGAACTGTACTTCTAAAGGAGTGTGAGTCATCTGAGGGCCAGCTAACCCCTTACTGCTTGCACTTCAGCAGACAACTACCACAGGACCTCCACTCCCTTTCCAGTTTGATCAAATTAAGATTCATACCCCAGGACTGTGAAGTCTCATTTTATACTTGAAGAATCTGAGGCACCAAAGCAGTAACTTTTGCCCAAAGATGACTCAGAAAAATCACAGTAGCTCTGGGATCAATTTCTTCCCCAGGAGCTAGTACATATGATACCTTGATATGCCATTTGGACTCCATAATCAATCTGAGCTGATGGGAAAAGGTTAACATTAGTAATTGTCGGGTCAGGACAAGCAGCAACAGAACAGACCTTCATGCCTTTAGTCCTGTGATCTTATCACAGCTCCATCTCTTCCTCCAAATATTCTGCAGATGTTCTGGAAAGGCTCTGCCTCCCGGTTTGAAATGGAAATCCCTCTGCTCTCTCTTTGACTTAACATGCAGTTTGGCTGCAGGAAATGAAACATTTTGCAGTGCACAGAGCTTATGGAGGACTCCTTTTTGTATGCAAAGCCTGAGCCTTCGTGCCCAAGGGAGGCCTTGGGAGCATCGGTAGGAAAGGAAGGTAAGAAACACTTCAGGGAGCAGAGCCATCCCTTGGTGGCAGCGGGGGTGGACTGGAGCTTCAGTGAAGGTGTTTGGGAGAGGAGACAGAGGCATGGAGGTGGGATGCTGCCAGGGCAGAAACCAAGCAGAAGTGAGGACAGCAGGCAAGAGTCCCCAGCTGGACACACCAGGGTGTGGGGCAGACAAGGTGGAAGGGAAGAGAAATACAGGGCTGGGGTCTGAGCCTGGGTGAGAAGGATATGAGGCCCAGGAAGCGGGAAGCTATTGGCAAGGGCAGTACTTGCCATTTTAAGGGTATCTGTGCAAACCAATTTTAGAAACTTCTATTTTAAAACACATTCACTCCTCCCTCTTCTCCACACACAGAAACACACACTGATCCATCATGTGGAAATACTTCAGACTCATCTATTTTAAAAAATTGACAGCATATCCCTGTCAGCTAGGAGTGTGATTTTTTTTCAGCTATGCCAGCAAAAGCCCTAATGTAGAAACAGCTGTAATATGAGCAAAAGGAAAAAAAGTTTATTTTTGCTAATACAGCTTCTTCTGCTCAGGCAACTATCAAGCTATATTTTTTGCAGGCTTTTTCCTAGTGTAAGCTTCTGCATTCTTGAGTTACTGCACTGTCAGTGCAGCCATGCACTAGGTTCAAAAAAGGTGTCCAAAGGCCTTAAACTGTGCTGAAGAAAGGACAGCACCTAGCACTGTGAAATCCTGGCAGTGCCTGGAGCTTGTAGGTATGGATGCAATAAAAATACCAAATAACAATGAATTCTGAGCCCAACTTTCCCAAGCTTCAGTGTAATGGCAGCCAAATCCTTCTTGCTTCCTCAACTTTGCAACAAGCAGCTGCAACCCACTGCAGCATTGCAGGTAATCAATGTCTTCTTAGGGTAAATCATATCTCAAAACTTAGATCTGGCTCAGTGTCCAGAAAGCCCTTGGAAGCTGAGAAGTATGAGGAGGACTTTTCTGTTCTGTATGAATGGATCAAAACTTAAGCATCTGGGGGAAAAGGCAATCTCAAATAATAAATAATGCAGAAACTCCAACATACCTTTTAAAGCTTCAGTCCCCTTATAATTCAATGTTTGAAATGCTATGCTGTTCCTTCAGAAGCCTTTTCTCTCTCTGCTGCTGCTGATGGTCTGTCTTTTTAGACACTTGAATAATGTCTCTCTTCCTCTTGTAACATCTTCTTTGACTACTCCTCATGCATAGTAATGCTAATAATCTTGCGGCTTTCAGTGACATTTTTCTTCTTTTAAATGAATGCCTGGTTTTATGCAGGGCTGTTTTGTTCAGCACCTTGTCTCCTGCATGCTTCTTTCACTGCACAGTGTACCTGTGTACGTACAAATGTCTATTTACTGCTGCCCATTATGAGCTCTTCATGTTCCATTTAGCAGATACAGAAGAATCAGACTAATTGATTAGCTGTATTGTATAAATTGTAGGAAAGCATAAATGATGTAGTCAAGATTAGCTTGCTAGTATGTTGGATATTGTACAAATATCTATGTAAGCATAATCCCTCCCAAAAGAACTTCACCATCATTAACTAGGGACCTTTTGCATGTGAAACGGACTTGACACCAGCAAATTATACAGTGGATAATACTATGTGCAGCCATGTAGAAGAATATATTGTATAATACCTGACCACCACAGAGTTTTACAGTTCTTTCCTCAGAGAAGATGAATCCAGATTCTATCACCTACTAAATGCAATAATGTAAATATGGACAATAGATAAGTATTAAGCTCATTTGTCAAGGGAAACTAGGCAATTAATCTCAGGCCATGAAGAAAGAAAAGGACAAGAAATGCACACAGAATCCAAAATTTAACTGTTAGTCTAGTCCTGTAACTGGTAGGGAGCACACTAATGTGATTTGTGCTTCTACGTTATTTTTAGGCACCTTCTCAGTCATTATTAAATGTTAAAAGGATCTTGTATCTTTTGGAAAGGGTGCAGCTGAAGATCCTTGCTGTTTCCAAAACTTCCTGAAATAGAAATCCTCACGTGTAAATGGCCAATATAGGATTTCAAATTCATTTTATATAAATAATTCTAGTAGAAACCCTGGACTAAAATCATTCTGATGGCTTTGATACAAATGCACAGTTGGTCTATGAACTTGCAGCCACTGCAAAGAGTAATCACATTAATCTGAACACTATTCCAACAGCAGCTGACAAAGAAATGAACACCAAACTAGTCAGCTCAGGCCCCTCCTGCTTATTTAACCAGTCCTCCTACTGCACTTAATATGGCCACTATAAAATCCAGAGAGAACTCTTCTGCTTAAGTAGTCTTGAAACAAAGTTGTACGCTGCATTCTCAGAAACAGTCACACACCATTAAACGTAAGAAGCAAATTATAAGCAAGAGCTTAGAATAAAGGTGAAACACAGACACCTTCAGAACACTGAACATGATTACAGCAAACGCCATCATTCGCTTTTCCTTTGAATTGGTGTTAACAAGTAAAGCGTTTTACCTGTCTTTGTTTACTGGGAGAACATAAATACTGCATAAACTCCCTCTTCTTGCCAACTAAGCTTTGTCTACAGGATGGCAGCTTGTTCTAACTATGTTTACATTTTCAAAGAGTTGAAAGCTCACTAGCTGAAAGCTCAGTGGTTGAGCAGGAACAATTTGGGATGCTATACACATGTGAAATATCCTTTTAATTAAATAAGTACTTCAGAAAACCTTAAATGTCTCAGCCTGAGATTGCCCGAAGATCTGCAGCACCATTCAACAGGATGCATCTCCAATAAGTATTCCATGAAACACCCAAAGTGCTGTGGGAGCTTACATCCTAGTCTAAATAGCAGCTTCCTACGGCATTTAGAGCCTCCTTTCCCCTGGTAAAGAAAGATGGTAATAGACACCTAGGAAGAGGATCACAAAAGCACTCAGGTCTTTCTGAGGTGCTAATGCACTACTAGGCAATCCATCAATGCCCTGCCTCTACCTTCTACATGTCCCAGCTTCCCTAATTTTGCCCACAGAAGCCCCTCGCACTCACATGCCAAGTGGCTGCTCAGGGCCCTGCAGGGTCCCTTCAGAGAGCCAGCTGCCCCCTACCTTGGTGTTGTAACACCAAACCTCCCAGTGCTGGGAGCCTGGTGGAGCCTTCCTGTCATGGGTTGACCATACTGCAGAAAATACAGCATAGATAGGCAGTGCTGTATTTTTAGGCACTATATACTTACAGTGCCTAAGAGCTTCTTCGCAAGGCCACGCAGCTGGTTTGGGGAAATTTTTTACACAAAAACTTCAAGACGCCTCTGAATGCCAGCACAGCTACAGCACTAGGCGGGTTCCTTGTGAATATTCTTGCAGAGCAGTCATTGAGTGTTGTTGCAGGGGAAGCATCTTGCAGTATTGTGTGCTATTTAGTGGAGACAGAAAAAAGCCCTGTCCTGAGTCTCCCACCAGGCAAGCGTAGGGAATCTTGCCAATTCAGCATGAGCTGGTCTAAACTTAACTGTTTCAATCTGCCTATGATGGGCTGGTTCTGCCTCCAAAGCTGCAAGCTGGCTGAAGACCCGTTGTTAGGACCTATGGGTTGAGAGGAAACTGAAACAGCTTCCACTGTTTTTATGCAAAGTCGGAGCTTGTCTTGTGAAAGAAATGACAAGATAGTACCAAAGTGCATCTCTAAGTCAGCCCAAGGATGAAATGCCCTGGGTGCTTCTGCTTTGCTTGAACAACCAAATTCTGATTTCCCATTTCACATGAAAGCAAAACAAGAAAATCATATGCCTAAGCATGGTTGCTCTGTCTGATACAAACTGAGCTGTGCTCCATAGATTACTGAATGAAATATTAGCATCAAGTACCACCATGCAGTGCGCAACATCTGGAAAAAAAGTCATAGAGCAATTTTAATTATTTTTATAGGAGAAAACTGCAAATGGGAGAATGTATAAGAGGGATTTCTAACAGATTGTACATTGCCGGGGACTCACTTTCCAGCTGAGGCAAACCTCATAATAAAACACACAATCACCTCAAAGCTCAAACATCAGCAGAAACCAGGCAGCCCCCATGGAGAGCTCCCATGTAAGATGGGCTTTCAAAATGGCAGCTCCCCACAAGTAAAAAGCAGCCTGGATGCTTTGGAGAAAGTCTGAAAACATTTAAAGGATTGTGGTATAGCCTTGAGTGAGATCTTCCTTTTTTTTGTTTCTTTGGGGGAGGTTTTCCTTGTTTTGTGCATTAAATAAAAGAAAGATCAGACACTTTACTTATAAGAATATCCTTGATAGCATACATTCTTAGGAGAAAAAAAATGAAGATGATTAGAGAGCAAAAACAAAGGAGACAGGAGGAATTCTAGGGACAAAATGTTCTTGACAGGCTATGGAGAAAAAAAAATTGAGAGCTGCAAAACAGCAGCCCCTGTTATTTGCAAACACGTACCAAGGAGGCTGAGAATAGATCCAATGACAGCTGCAGCCTAATTGATAGGAGACTTGCCTAACAGGTTGTCAGACTGCTGCGTGGCTTCAGTCCAGGCCACGTTGCTGGAGGCGCAATGTTAGAAACACTGACAAACGTTTACCAAAAATAAATAAAAAAATATTCCAGGCCAAAGGGAAATATGGCTCCAAGTGACTACTTGCAAAATTGTGCTACATCTCCAGGAAAGAGGAAAGTAAGCGGCAAAATGTGTGAGAGTCCCCCCAGGGCCTGCAGGACAGACGTAGGCAGCCTGCCAAGGCACTCCAGGATTGTGCTGCCTGTCAGGAGCATTGGCTCTGGGTGTGCTGAGAGCAGACCTCCACAGAGGCAACGAAAATAACTACCAGATCAGCAAAGAGCACAATCAAGAGCGTTGACTAGCTGTGAAAGAAAATTATATTCGATCTATAGAGATGGATCTGTTTAATGGTAGGAAAGAAACCAAAGGGGCAAGTCTCTGAACTCTCCTTTTACTTACCAGGAGAAGGATGTATGGGTTCCTTGGCCAGTGGGGATGGGAAGCACTGTGAAAGAGCTGAAAGTGGCTTAGGTACAGCCCTCAGCCCCTCCCATGCAGCACACTCACAGCCCACACACACATCCCAGTCACACTTGGGATTCTTTGAATATATTCAGCTACATGCTAGGACAGAAAGCTCGAAAGAATCTTTGGTCTTGAGGTCCCAAGTCAGCAATGCATCCAAGCAAGCTGCAGAGCAGATAGGTAAACAAGAGACAGCTAAAGCAGAGGGAGGGGGGGTGGAAAGAGAGAAGCCATATGGATGAAAGCCTGTTAGGACTGTGAAGGCTGCTCTCTTTGAAGGAGGTCCAACCTTGGTAAAGCTGAGACTCTATGTGGGAGGAAAACAATCCTCTGAAGGTAACACCTAGTACTATAAGCGGCACCTGGGGCAGGAATAATACTGTGCATGCATGCACAGAAAGACCTTGAGTACGCAGTCCCTCTTGATTTACTAGCATTAACAGATGAGTAAAGTCAATGCCTGAAGAGAGCCCTTCCACAGCAAGGGGACAGAGCAGAAAAATACAGCACTGGCTGAGAAATGTGTCCCCAGCTGTTCTCCAGCTCTCCTCATTGGCTTGGGGTTACTGCACTTGACACTTCTCAATCTCTGGTTAACAGTGAAGATAATCAGCAAATTAACACATTCAGAATTTATTCTTAAAAATACTTCATTAATTCCTATTAGAAAGGAACTTCAGAACTAGCACTTTCTTTACTTGGACACACCACAATATTAATTTCTGTCTCTGAGAATATCCGAAAAGGTTGTGAAATATCCATAAACAATGTTTTGCAGAACAAACCAAGTGATTTTAGATAACAAATAAACTCATAAACCTCCCCGTCTTCACATGCTGAAAACAAAGGGAAAATGCACCAAGGAATCATTTGCTGGTCTCTCCTTTATGGAAAAGTGACATTAGGTCTTTATGTTTCCTGAATTAAAACTCAGAGGGCACTTTTTTCCACAGCAACATACAGACGTCTAACACAGGGCCACCATGAAAATCAATGGAGCAGCCAAATGGCTAACAACTCTTTAGGGTACTTTCAATATATGCTCCTCAGCAAGTAGCAAATTCGGGGGTAGCTACAGGATAACAAGAAAATTACTCACAAGCCAGGGCAGTCTGGATGGGGGGAGTTCACCACAGCAAGGGTTCTGCTCCATGAGAGTGAGACACTGTCAGAAATGGGTTTCAGAGGTAGGTTTCTGCAGCATTCTCTGAAATTCCAGTCTGCTCATGACAATCTTCCTCTGAAGAGCAACTATTAGCAGACATTTGTCAGGCCACACCTGGAGTACTGTGGACAGTTCTGGTCCCCGCTATACAAAAAGGATGTGGACAGGCTGGAAGGGGTCCAGAGAAGGGCCACCAAGATGATCAGAGGACCGGGCAGCCTGCCATATGAGGATAGGCTGGGAGAACTGGGTTTGTTCAGCCTTGAGAAAAAGAGGCTTAGAGGGGATCTCATCACCACCATGTACCAGTACTTAAGGGGTAGCTACAAAGAAGATGAAGACTCCCTTTTTACAAGGAGTCACATGGAGAGGACAAGGGGGAAGGGACACAAATTGCTCTTGGGGAGATTCCGATTGGACACCAGAGGAAAATTTTTCACAGTGAGGACAGTCACCCATTGGAATAATCTCCCCAGGGAAGTGGTTGACTCGGCCACGTTGGACACTTTTAAGATTTGGCTGGACAGGGTGCTGGGCCATCTTGCCTAGCCTGTGCTCTTCCTAGAAAGGTTGGACTAGATGATCACAGAGGTCCCTTCCAACCTCTGATTCTGTGATACTGTGATTTCTCCTTTATTAGGTGAGTTCAGCAACATAGTTTCCAGTATGGGAAATAGGTGATAACAAGAAATTCAGAGCAAGGATCATGAAACAAAAAGTTACCAATCAAGGGAGTCAAAATTCTCAAGAGGCTTGTGCTTGATGGATGCATGGGTACATACAAATATCCAGTTTATGCATGCAGACAGATCAGAAGTCTGATAATTATAGTAGGAGATGAGCCTATTTCAAGCTTTACAACCAAGCACCTCTGGATTGTGTACATTCCGACAGTATCATATCAAGAAAATTAAATTACTCAAAACTCTGCTAAACATTCACAACCCCAGATCTGGCTTAAAATATTAGTTACCGCATCTCCTATTAACTGTAATGAAAACCTAATCCCTGGACTATAAGGAGTGTAAAATCCTGTTGAAAGTTAGCCTTTTACTTTGTAAGACCGAGTACTCAATACGGTTTAAGGTGCTGTGTGGGAGAAAAGGCTGTAGACTGAACCACTATTCTCATATTTTTTATTAAATAAACTCCCCAAAGAGCATATTCACATCAGACTACTGCAAGAGCAGAATTACTGCCTGTGCTGGAAACAAAGCATCTCAATTTTTCATACAGAAAGTTTTTGCCCCCTATAAAAGACCCCAACCCAGACTGGGTGAAATTTAGAAGCACGATCCCCTTATTGACTTTAATAGAAACAAGACTGAGCTCTATGATCAGCTTTTATTTAAGGCAGACATGCTCTTATGTATTGTGTTTTTGTAACTTCACTAGACCTTAGAAAGCATTAACCTGTTTTGAATTCACAACACTACTCCTTAAACAGTGGACTCTCACCCCAGAGACTAAGGACACTGAAACACTGACCTCCTGCATCCAGTGATTTTTATCATGAGTTTGCATCCCAGAACTGCAGGTCAGGTTTAGATCTCAGCTCAATATATGAGCACATAGTGGGAGTGAGGAGTTATTTTCTAGGGCACATGAGTCAAATGTTCCACGCTGATAGAGAAAATGGTATGGTTACTTAATGTAAAGGAGTTGCTGCTTCTTTACAGCCAGCCCATTTCAGCAGAAGCCTCTGTAGGAATTAATGTAGAATTACTTTCTTACTGAGCAAACTAACTGAAAAATCTTGCTTATTGACAGGGAGCAAGAGATGGCAGATAGCAAAGCGCAGGAATATTCAAATGCAGATTGGTGTTTTACAATAAAAACAACTTCTGGCTTTTAAATGGAACAAACTATAGTTAGTCCATTTCCCCAGATGGCAAAATCAGAATTTTTGAAATGCCATAAATCATTCATAAATTGCATCTGTGTCATCCCAAGAAGCCCATCTAGCCACAGCATTCAAAATTCAGAAAAGGGTTGAGCATGTCCAAAGGGGATCCAAAGCCCCACACGAAACTACTATTGTGAATGTCAGCAAAGGAGTGCACATTCAAAGTTTCATCCCTTGTTGGAGCATAAATCCTGGGCAAAGGCTTCAGGCATCTTCAGCAGGGCTTCAGCACCCAAAATAGGATGGCCATTTTCTGTATAGTTACTTGAACTTTCAGTCACTCACCTGGGCTCCAGCTAAGCTGCAACCAACCAGGATTTGATTCACCTCTCAGGTAAAGAAAAGTAGTTCCTACTCTGGTCTAAGTACCATGGTTTATAAACCATTCATTTATAACTCAGATTCAAGTGATTTAAGTTTCAGTTACCATTATTCAAGGCTGACATACAGCAGGCATTGGGACCATAGGTCAAGGCCATTTGTTGACCTGATGCTCTCCAACATAGCAACAGAATTGCTCAAGAACATCTTTGCAACTTGAGAACTGCAATCACCAACTGTGTTCCTTTGGCAGGGTCACACTTCCCTTCTGCTACAACAGTAAAACTCATCTTGGTGGGATACTATCCACGGCAAGACTGTGCAAAGAATTCCCCAGAGCCACAGTGCCTTACATCCCTACCATCCCTGCCAAGCATATTTCTAGCATTAAAACAAAATCCCAGCACAGATGACAAGAGTAACAAAAGAACCTCAATCCCCTACTACAAAAAGCCTACAAAGCCCTCTGTAGTCCAAGTGACTCTTGTGGGGAGGAAATACATGATACAATTAACTGTTTATGATTGGTAATGATTTGGAGGTACATGGAGGAAGGGCAAGAAAGTGATAGAGCTGTTACCATATCCTACAAAATCACTAGCACAATGCTTTATCTCTGTCCTTTAATTTCAGGATCAATTCCCCAGGTTTTACTAAAGCAAACTGACCACAAAACAAGAAAAAACCAAGTCCCCATTCACCACCATAAACATTTCCAGGTACACACACTTTCTTCCACAAAAGAAGAAGAAGCTCTGTACTACCAAGGACACCAAAAGAAGAGCCCCAGTTGCAGCCCTGGCTACCAGGCACCCCAGCTAGCAAGCCACCCTCTCTTTGCAACACTGCAATAACCTCAAAGAATAACAATGGGTAGTGCTGGATCAGAGCCTTCCATCATCCATCTACAGTCCTGTATGCAATGATTAAAAGTTATATATTATCCATCAATATTTTGGCACTAACTGCAGGGCTGGAGTCAAAGAGCTTTTGTTTGGCTGCTGTTCACCAGTCCCCCATTAGTGGTTTTGCTAATCGTATGAATAATGGTTGTTTTGTCAAGAAATGTTTTTTAATATCTGTCAATTCAAATAAAGACTTTGCTAATCCTCAAAGCCATGGAAAACAGGCAGTTCACAACCGTTTCATGGGAACCTTTTATACTTTAATGCTATCAGGAAGTAATATTTTACCTGAATTACCCAGTATTGGAACTCTTACTGTTCAAAATGTTCAGCTAGGAGCTATCTTGCTCACAGCTGCTGCAAAACTAGACATTACAGGTTGGTTGCAAAATTCCAAGTGCCACATAGGAAGATATGTATTAAGCATATGTGCTAAACATAATTTTGTATAACTTAGGTCTTAAAAGAGACGCCTAACAACCCAAATAATGATCAAGTTGTTACCATTATTATTTACTGAAAGCTAACACTGTGATATGACACAAAGGGAGTTAAGATGTACTCCTTGCCCCAGTAAGTTGCAAAGATTGAATCATTTGGCTTCACTGAAGAACTCAAAGAGCCTAATGAAAAAATGACTGACACTTGCTGGAGACCATGCATGAAAAAATTCAGTGGCAAAGTGTGCCTTGAGAAGCTATAAGGCTGTAAAAACAGAGATGTGAAAATTATATTTTTGCCGTAACCTTCAACGCATAGTAATCATAACCAGCTAGACTTAACCCGGTAAGAAATATGAGGCACTGACAAAGCAAGCCTGAAACTTTGTGAAAAGACAGACAAGCCCTTGGCAACCTGCTTGGTCCAGCTTACTAGCTTTTAACACCCACACTTGTAAGCCTTTGTGATGGCCAAGGTTGACTGACTTTGAGAAGAGTGCTCATGACTTAGGCAGACATTAGATTGTAGGGGAAGAGCAGTAATAACCACAACCACCTAGTTCCCAACAGCTATTGTTTTTGCTTGGCCCTATTTCAACAGGATCATCATACAGAGGAACAGCACAGAGGGTTAGCGAAGAAAAGCTGACCAAGAAACTGAGATCCCTTCTGCATGGCCTTGACAAAGTTCCCTATCCTATGTGCGTTTTAGTGCCCCATTGGTAAACACGGGCCAACCAGAAGAAGAAAGTGCTGTGTGATAACCTAGTAAGCAAACCATCATTTTGAAGGTGTCCTGCAGAAGGAAGCATATTGTAACAGACCCACTTCAACATACAAAGTTTGATTTTATCTCAAATGTTTATAGGTTTTTTCAGTGTCTACCATAACAATATGGTTATGGATCACTGCTTTACCACATGAACACATTTCATCATTCTAGATTAGAGCAGTAACTTATTATGTATAGTATAACAATTCAGTCATAGCTCTCTCAGAATTACAACTGTATTTCCTAGAAAGATTCCCAAAGAACAAAAACCTGTTTATTATTGAAATAATTTTCTCCATATGTGTCAATTCACTTAATCCTGTGTATAACTCAGCAAGCTTTAATCCTTCTACATATTTCCAATTCAGCAATATCACCCTTTTAGCTACTGTGTTTGCTCTTAATAGAAATTTTCCCCTGTGGTTCATTCATATTCAAGAGACTATTCAGGTCACTCAGTGCAAATATTTTTGGATCACTGGCGATGTCATTGTCCAGAATCATATTCACTCTATTTCCTCCATTCCCAGAATAAATTTGCTAGGTATGGGATGCTGAAAAAAAGCTCTTGTTCTCATTCATCTCATATTTAACTGAAGAAGCTAAACAGAAAATAAATGAAGTCCGATTTGCATGAAATTGTGCATTCTGTATCCTAGCATTGAACAAGAGCACAGACATTCTTTGAGTTCTGTCATGTCTAGTTTCTATAATTAATTCATCTCCTTGTCACCTCTGTTGAATTAAGGGAATGATACAGCATGGTTTCCATAACTTAGTATTTGCCACTTTATCTGGCTGCTAACCCCACCCTAATAATACTACCTTCCTTCTATCTGCAGATGCTGCATTTGTCTCTCCCAGTATTTACAATCCTTAATAACCAACTCCAACTTAACCTGTTGAAAAATCCACAGAAAGAGGGAAAGGAGGGAAACATCCTCCCTGTTGGCTTCCCAGCTAAGAGCAGCACTGCATTTGTATTTTGTGGCTCATGCTTCAAACAGAGGACATCGTGCCCCTTTGCTCTACAGTGCACTTTGATCCCCCAGGCTGAGCAGTGCCTTTCTGCCACTTCCAAGCTCTGCTACAGAGATAGCCCTAGACAAGCCTGTCTCCAGGATCTGCCAAGTTACAGATCAAAGCCAGAAAACTGCCATTGTTTCTAACGTTCTTCCTGCATTTAACACTTTGCACTCTATGCTCCAGGCACCTGAGAAACCTTTCTGGCTCCTCCAAGTAAAACCTGCCTGAAGTCCTGTTGGTGGGAGAGGCAGCACCAAGCAGACCCCAAAGGGCCCAACAATCAGACGATGTGCCAAGTTATATGAAATTAGCTCCCTTGTTTCTCTTAAAAGAGACAAAGGAAATGAAAGACGAGCTCGAAGCAAGGCTGTGTCTACCCCCTATTCCTTATCCGGCCCCTTCTAGACATTATTTACAGCAGCACTGGAAGTGCTGGAGCCTGTCTTTTAGAGCTCACTGAAGAAGTCAGTGGGAACATTTCCAAAGACTCTGTGGCCTTGCTGAAAATTGCTGAGGTTTGGTCTGTGCTCCTTTAAGGCTGCAGCGAGAGTATAAGTGGTGGGACACAAGCTAAACTGAAACTCCTGTTAAAGGCAGGGGGGAGGCAGGCGGACACCACACGACACTGAACTATTCTCAAAGCTGAGAAAAGAATAATTTCTAAAAAACCCTTTCCAAGAAGTTTTTTCAGCTTTAAAGAGCAGCTGCAGCTGGACTGGGGCCAACTGTGCAGACTCACTCAGCAGACACAGGCTGAACATCACAATAGCTTCGGGTATTGATGGTTTTAAGACCTGAGAAGTTGGAGGGTAGTCAATGATGCCTTTTCCAGCCCTTTAACCTTCAAGATGCTGCTGTATTTTCAGGGCCCTAGTTTTGGGATTGTTTCATAGTCCCAGTTGTGGGCTGAGGAAAACCTACTGCCACAAGAAGCACAGGTTTAACCCTAGTACAGCCAGCTCAGCTCTTCATCTTGCATAAACAGATAACTTGAACGCCACACAATTCATTGAGCATAGGCTGTTCAGACACAGCATTAAAAATGGAGTGGAATGGCTTTACAGCATTTTTTCAAGTGTAGCAATTTGCTCTAGCAGTCCTGGGCTAGACACTCCCCTTCTCTCTCTTCCTTTGTAACACGCTGGATGAGACAGTTTCTGTTACTGCCATGTGGCAAATTTCTGTGACCTATCAGGATGAAAACAGCTGTATAAAGGTAAAATGACAGATAACCACAAATGCCTACAATCTTCAGACAAAGGCAACACACAGAATAATACAACTTGCTTAAATAATATGATTGTGATTTTAAAAATGCAGCTTATTTTCACCTGACACTGCTGTTTAGATGGACAAACTTTATTCAAAGGCAGTCTGTTCTTTATGGGTCTGTATGTGTCATGTTTTTATTTAGAAAATACCATTCTGTGCTTGAGTATCCTGATTTCACGTCTCCTGGACTGAGAGAGGGGCTGCCTGGTACCACCATCACCCTGGTGTGAGCAAGAAACCTCAAAAATGGCAGTACAGGAGGAGCAGCTCTGCAAACCCTGCAGCTAGCACGGTCTTTAGCTGCAGAGGGATCTCAGGGGCACATTAATTAAGTCACTCCAAGCAAGGGCAGAGTGACATGGTGCTGCGCTGTCACCCAAAGCCTCTTCCACCTTAACGAACCAGGTATCACTAGTACAAATGCTGCTGGTCTGGTGTGGGCTTCAGTGAAGAGTTTGATATATAGTTTCCTACTGCAGTCAGACAGGAATAGAATTTCCTGTATCACTTCCTCTGCTTGAAAGATGGTGTGGAAACTTCAGCTGCTTTTTCCTGATGTGTAGGGAAGAGAGAGACAAGGAGGGGAATATCTAGAGAGCTGGCAGAAGTACAGTAAGAGAAAATAAAAGCAAGAGTAGAGAAAAGAAAGCAGGTGTCCAGGGCAAAAGGAGACTGAATAGCACAAACTTGCAAAGACAACTGTCAGTGAATTGAATCAGGTATTGTAAGAGTCACTGAAAGGAGAGAGGAAATGTGTTTTAAAACAGTTTTGTGTGGTTAACACATTGTGTTGGTTTTAGCTGGGATAGAGTTAATTTTCTCCATAGTATCTACTATGGGGTTGTGTTTTGGATTCGTGCTGAAATCAGTGTTGATAATACAGGGATGTTTTAGTTATTCTGAGCGGTGCTTACACAGAGTCAAGGCCTTTTCTGCTCCTCACCCCACCGCACCAGTGAGTAGGTGGAGGGAGTCACAAGGAGCTGGGAGGTGTCAGGGCTGGGACAGCTGACCCCAAGTAACCAAAGGGATGTCCCACACCATATGATGTCATGCTCGGCATATAAAGTTGGGGGAAGAAGAAGGAAGGGGGGGATGTTTGGAGTGATGGCGTTTGTCTTCCCAAGTAACCGTTATGCATAATGGAGCCCTGCTTTCCTGGGGATGGCTGAACACCTGCCTGCCCATGGGAAGGAGTGAATGAATTCCTTGTTTTGCTTCGCTTGCGTGTGTGGCTTCTGCTTTACTTATTTAACTGTCTTTATCTCAACCCACAACTTTTCTCACTTTTACTCTTCTGATTCTCTCCCCCATCCCACAGTGGGATGACACACATCATGGATGGCTCACAGTGTCATCAGGGCAGTAAGCGAGCAGCTGTGTGGTGCTTAGTTGCCAGCTGGGGTTAAACCATGACACACATGCAATGCAAGGCCCTAAAAGAAGAGAGTTTTCTACAGGTGGCTTTATTTCCTGATTCCAAGAAAACCAGCAGACCTCTGCTGGATAGGGCAGCAAGGAAGCAAAGAGATTAGTAGAGTCTGAACAAAGCAAGAGGGCGGGGGGTGGAAGAGAAGGAGATGGATGAGGAAGGGAGCATTATTCTGTAGAGCAATACAGTACTTTGCTGGGTCACAGCCAGCCTCTGAATGCACCTTAAACTCTTATTTCCCATTTTCTCCCAGCTGGAGAGATAATTGCCTGACTATAGAATTATATTAATCACTTTTATATCTGTGATCTCAAATGCCAGCACAAGGAGTGCTATTAGGCAAAGCTATGTCTCACCATAGGCTACAAGAACAGAACAGAACCCCCTTCCCCTCCTGTATTTGAGAGTAGTCTCTAAGAAAAGCACAGGAAACATCAGGAATTCCCAAGGATAGATGGGGTAAGATATTCCTATGGTTTCACGCATATATATTGTATTCCTTCCCCAAGCCTTTCATACGCAGCCTGATTTATTAGCCTTAGTCAGCATTCTGTCTTGTAGATCTGCCAGAAAAGCACAGTGGGATGAAACATCTGGTAAATTTGCTCAAATTCTATTATGAAATATCTTCAATTCAAGTTTCAATGAAAAGTAAACAAGTCATTGTCTTTAAAAAGTGATTCGCTTTGCTGTCAGAAAACACTGGCAATCAGCAGTAGGCATTAGTCGTCTTTTCAGGGCTGTCAAGGGAGAATAGTTCCAATTGTGGAACACTCTGGGCCAGGTAGAAGATCATGCACATCATTGCTGGTTCAGTGAAATTTCACTTCTTCACCAATGTCTGCTGTCTCAATGCCATGCCGTGACATTTGCTTACATTTTAAGAGCACCCAGGGGATGCATAGAGGGCATGGGACACAGCAGGCTTGCATCTCCCCTGCAAGGCAGGGTGCTGCAGAGACTCCCAGTTTAGCCAGCACTGAACTGACTCCAGATGTGCATGCACTTCAGCAATGTATAGGCACAAGCCTTCTCAGAGCCAGTTTGGGGATTTCTAACATAGATTTCTAACATGGTGCCTTGCAGATATTACCAAGTGAGAAAATGCAAACTGTGGTGATAAACAGGTACAGCCTGTCGAGCTACAGTCAAGAAAAGGAGGTACTTAACAAGTGCTCTGTATTATATTTCTCCATGCCAGCTCCACACTTACATAAATCCCTTGGCCCAGAACTCCCACATTATCCTTCCATGTAGGGCAGAGGCCATAACCCATTGTTTCAGTCTCTAAATTGGAACAGCACCTATAGAGAAGCTGCTCTTAGTTTCTGCAGGTGAATTCCAACCCTCCTCAATCACTTGGGCTGTTTGTGGAGAGAGATGAACATCCCCCACCAAAGGATTCTTCAGCAGTAGTTTAATTTCTACAGAAAGGCATTCCTCTCTTACAACCAGCAGCTTTAATAAGTGGATGTGTGTGCAGGAAAGAATCTATTGGTGGGTCAAACTACAGCACTTGACTGTATTCATCCACAGAGGATATTTTTTAATTGGTGAGGAGCCCTTATAGATCCATCTGACTTTCCTACATACCTGTGGTGCATGTATATTTGAGACAGATTTAGCTAGAAAAGGACAGATGAAAAAGATGATGAACACATAGATCATTACAGAAAACAGAACTGCACTAAGAACTAGTCCATCTGTAAAGGAGCAGACACACGCATTTAGGGCATGTTGTGCACTGAATGATGGTATAGCAGAGAATATGCTTATCTGTGCAATCCACATAACACACTGTCTGCAGACAACACATTCCTACGTGCACTGGCATGAGCCATTTGAAACTGATTTTCCATTTATGCCAATCCTCATGTTACACCATGCCAGGCTGCTGGAGGTTGGATACTGAATTAGGCAAATCCCTGCCACCCTCTTCGGTTCAGGGTGACTTCAGGACAACACAGAATACTTGGAGTAAAACAAGATAAGTCATAAAGTGAAAAAACAAACCAATTAAGAGTGCCGTCAGAGCTGGAATTTCTCTGGGAATGTGTGATAAAACTCAAGAAGGTTTAAGAAGTGCTGCAGACAGTAACGGGGCTGCCAAAAGGACAGCAACTGTCAGAGCAGGGAACTTTTTTTGGGCCAGGGCTAGTCTTGAAGAAGGTGAAATTTTCAGTTCTCATTTAACCTGGGCAAAGAAGGCTAAATGGAGAGAGGTAATACAGAGACAGGAGCAGAGATTAAAAGATTAAAACATCTCAGAGACATGTTTCGAAACAAAGTCTGCAAAAGAGGCTTCCGGCAACAGAGAGAAATTTTAGACCAATCTAATAGCAAGGCACCAGTCCCAGTTGTAAGGGGCACTTCTGAGAAAGCTGTTTGAACTTGCCAAGCAAAGGAATTTAGTCAATCCAGACCAGAACTGATGGGGAGAGGACAGTCCTCTTCTGTTGCAGGCAGGAGAGAGAATATAAACTACCATGAAAAAAAAAGACTGGAAGCGGAAAGGTGCAAGGAACTCATAGCTGGAGCTGACTGAAAAACAACACATCAAGCTATTGACAATGCCTATCATTTGGAGAAGAGGCACAAGAATGTCAAGGAGCTTATTTGAACAAGATCACAGCATGGAAATCACAGCAGTGCCAGAAATAGTGACTTCAGCAATGAAAGAACCACCATAGATAGAAAGTAAATGGGTAAAAACCCCTCCCAATTACCAAGCAGGACCCTTTGCTAATCCCCACTGTGGGAGGATGTGAACTGCATGCTTGAATAAATAATGAACTGGGAAAGAAAGAATACACGATAAATAATACCATGGAGAAAAGTACACACTCCAGGGTAAAACACATGCCAAGGCCCTGGTCTCAACAGGGTAAACCAAATGTGGAGGTAGGGGAGCAGAGCAGCTGGGGGAGCTGCATGGGGCAGGCTAACCACTGGGCTGGCAGGCACTTCCACAGCTCTGCCTTAAATGAGAGACAAAAGTGGGGAGGAGGAGGAGGAGGAGGGATGAGACAGATAACAAAGCCACTGCAGACTGTCTCTATGGGGAAGAGCCAGGACTGGAGGCACACTGGTTGGCCAGTACACAAACTAGGTGGAAAACTTCTCCAGTGAAGCATGTAACTAAACTCACCACAAAGTTAACAGAGAATGGGATTCAAATATTGCCCGTTTCACATTCTAGTGAATTGTGTTTAAAATGAAGGTTTTTCTCCCCACAAAAAAACATTCTCTTGTTTTCTATATGAAAATACACAGCAGCTGCTGCATCTACCATCACACAGCACTTGAATAATGTGCCTTGATCATCACATTTGGAGGAGGCAAAGCTCTGCGTGAGCGGACACTAGCTCCCTGCAAATGTGTAACATAGATGGAGTGCACTTTTGAAATGTTATAATTAAACAAAGGGTTATTGCCTTGTTCGAGATAACATAATTACCCTCTGCCAAGCAGTGCTAAGAGAGTAGATCAGGCCTGTGACCTACTTGCCCATTCTGATATGGCAAGAGACAGCTGCAACCATACTGCCCCAGGCAGTCTGCAGGAGCCTCCCTCTCTCTGTCCTTCTTCCTCACCTTTCTTGCCCTCTTAGATAGAAAAGGCCACAAGGTAAACCAGCAGAAAGAGTACAAGCTGGCAGAGGCCTCCTTCCCAGAGCTCCCAGAATTCACCTTGATCCAATGGATCAGCAGAAATCCAGCCTCTTCCAGGCTCAGAGACTTTGGGAAAGAGCAGGAGGGAGAAGGAGATGGACAGAGGGTGGAGAGCAAAAACTGTGAGAAGGTTGGGAGCAGTGGTGTGGAACAGCTATTTTATGTGGCTCCCATTGATGTGGGAACTACCTCCTCACTCCAGTTGTCAGACTGGGTTCCTGCAAGCTCCTTCTAAAAGTGCTTTCTCTAGCTGATATCTCAACAGAACATAGTTTTCATTACTTTCCCTATAATGACAGTTTATTCTAATCAATAAAGCTAATGAGGAATGGTCAAGAAAATACAGTGGAGAAGAGAGGAGAAAGCCCTTTTCTCCTCTGAATGGGCTTTGGCCATCATTGGCAGACTGCTCAGGGTCCCAGCCACAGCCATGAGAAAGCAACCCCTCAGCTGTCCGACACCTTCTACCATCCACTCTCCAGTTCCCTTTGTCATCCTGAGCTTGTGCAAGCCTCTGGTACTGGACCGCCATGAGTAGCAACGAGATAAGTGGGAGGCAGGACAGAGAACAGAAGGGATGGACGAGCTGTATTTACCTTCCTCTGTTCCTCGTAAAGCTACCATTGCCTTGCTCTTCATCACTTTCCCCCCTTTCCTCTATGACTTAGAAGCAGCAGGATTTGAACAAGAGGGAAAAAACATTTTAAAATGCTTTAGGGATATAATCAATATAAATTAATGGATTCCCCCCCCTCCCAGGGAAGCACAGGCTCCACACTTCCTTCTGTCTTTTCTTGCTGCCCTAGGCCTTTTGTTCTCTGGCAAAGGCTCCCCATTGAAGTGCATGGCATTTTCTGGGCACTATATCTTCAGTATATTCTTTGCAGCAGTGTAATCTTTTTTGGTAGTCACTTGAATAATCAGCAGTCAGTGTTAAAATACAGCATTGTACACTGACATCCCTAACCCTCAGGAAGCAGCAGAAGATGAAGAGGGAAGCCTGCAGTTCTTACTGGCCTCATTTTCTTTCCTTGAGAACTAGCTCTTTCTTTCCTACATACAAGTCTCCCACACAGTTAACGCCAGCCCTAGTTATCTATAGCAAGCTCTTGTTCCCATTCCTAATATCATACAACTGGAGTACAGGGGCTGTTTAGGCTAGTAAGGGAATAACATGGGCATCTAAAGTTGTCCCAGAATGCATTGTTTGCACAACAGCTCTCTGTGTTCCTAACCTGGACACCTCCTCAGATGTGACAATTCTTAAAAAGACCCGTAGAAATTTTTCATTTGCAGATCTAAGTTAATTTGTTAAACATTGACCACAAGGCTAGTAAAGAAGCTGGCTGCTTTAGGTCCTACCCTTTCAATACCAGGATGTATTTTATAAATAATTTAACAAGACAGAAGAAATTAAGGAAGGAAACATAAAACCAAGTCTGAAGGAAGACTGTTCTCTTATCGCAGCTGAAACCATTTACTTTTGTTACATGTAGTTATATTATTTTTAAGTACTCAGCTTTTTTAATGCTAATTCAAGCTTGCAGTTTCTTGCTGACAGCCAGCCATATGTGACCCCCTGTTCTTTATAAATATTACACACCATGCAAGAAGATTATGTGGTCGCAGACAATGGGTTTTTTTCCTTCCTGTAAAACTAAATTCTATCAGCCTGAACCACTGGCTTGCTGTCTCCTCTCTCCTCTCCTGCTCTAAACTTGTAGCGTCAGAGGCTTAGATGTAAAGGATTTTTCAATCAGGAGTGTGTCTTATTGGAGGCTCCTTCTGCTTCCCCGTAATTTCAGCTGTTGCTTCATTCTGTCTTCTTCCAAGAGTACAGCTTCTGCTACCAAAAGTTAAACTGAAAACCAGGAGAGGTGGTAATCTCACCTGAGACCATGTAATGGCTTTCAGAGGGCTTGTGGAAGTACTATTATCCTCCTTTAGTCTTTCCTCCCTGGAAAGCAGAAGCACTTTTTAAGTCCTCAAACCATGCTTAATTAGCCGTATTGCTGGAAAGTGTGCTTGTGGCCCATTGTGACAGCTTTTAAAAGAATATAGTCACAAAAAGAAGCCATAGTAGCATTTTTAACTCAGGAATTTCCAGCTTTGCTTTTGGGCAAAGTGGTGCAGTTAAATGATGGCCCTGCAAGCACATACAGAGGCCTGATCAGGAGAGACGCCAAAGTACCCGGCAGCACAGTGAAACAAGATTCTCAAAACTTCAGGCAAGACACTGCATACCAAGTAGAAGCTGACCCAGAAATCACAGGGATAAGGCTTAGGCTGGAACAGAGTGGTGAAATGAGGCCAAATGGAAGCTCTGTCTCACTATAGTCAATAGGTACACTCAGACTCAAAGCAGAACATCTCAGGAGAGAGAGAGAGAGGGAGAAGTAGCTTTTGAGAAGTAAAACTCTAAAGGCAAATTGTGGGTTTGCTGTGAAAGAACCTGGGGGAGTGAGTCAGATAACTACATTGATCCTACTTCATTCATAAAGCAGCCAACCCCTAGGAACAAGGGTCACCATATGTCCTTAAGGGCAAGTGCTATAGTTTAGCTTTAAACATGACAGCAGTTTCACTGAGGACAAGCCAAGACACCAAGGGTCAACTGCTTGCTGAAACACTGCCAGTCCCTCTGAAGGTCCTCCCTTTAGATATACAACACACACCAAGCCTTCATTATTTCTTTTCTGTTAGGTTTGTTACTTGGCCTTGGAAAAGCCAAAAATTAACTAGAGTATTTTGTGATTCAGCAGATTTAGGAGAATGAAGGCAATCCATGAGGTAAATCATTGGAAGGATTGGAAGGAAGGACACAAAAAGAGAAATGAATGACTAGGTAACTAAAAGGTATGAAACAGGTATTTGAGACAAGAGGTGGATAAGGAAATGCAGGAATAAAGCTAAAAGAACAAAACGTGGCTAGGAAAGGCTGAAAGGAAGAGTGAAAAAAGATTTCAAGGAACAAAGACAAATAAGAATTTTTCAAGTATATAAGAAGCAAAATGTCAGCTGGGCATCTAAGAGAATTCCAAGGTTATTTAGTAAGAGAAGAAAAAGATTGCAGAAAATTAATATGAAATCTTTACCAAGTGTTAATAAGAAAGGATGTAGGACTGAGGTAGGAGAGAGAATTACTTTTTCCATGAGAGGGGAAAAATACTCAAAGAACTCCAGGTCACAAGTAGAAAGAATAAATAAATTACAGCTCTGCATAGTACAGACAGTAGTCCTGTCCTGCCCGTACCCCTCCCTGTCATAGATGAGGCAGGCAGGTCTCCTAAGAGTGAATTTTAAATATATTCTGTAAGAACCAGGAGCAGAAGAAAAATGGGTTCCTATTACATTTATCCATTGCATTCATTTGTCCTCCATGAAGCAGAAACCTGTATAACCTCCCAGTCTTAGGTACTGTGAGGGCAGAGCCTATCCTCAAGAAACCATTCTTACTCTGTTTTGGTCCCTCTGATGCTGCAAGGGTCTCACAGGGAAAGACAGGCCTTCTGTGTGTACATAACTCACAGCTGGCCCTGCTTCATGCCCTGGAGCTGCTATGGGAACAACAACCAACAGCTGGATCCCTTATCAGTGTTTGTAATTCAGGAATGGATTTCTGGATGTTACAAGGTGGACCAAGCTCACCTATGAGTACAGTCAGTGACTTGCACTGGAAGCATTCACCACACGAATAAGCAGAGTTAAGCTGCAAACAGAAAAACACAAGGAGCAAAGTGAGAAAGAGAGTAGCATCTCTGAGACAGAAAAAGCTTCAGGCAAAAATGGTTGGAACTTCATAATCAAGCTCTAGCCACTGTTATCATTCCTTTAAAAAAAATTAATTTAAGGACAGGATATTCACAAGGCACATAAGCATATGACAAGAGGATCTCCTTGTGTGTCCTCTCCTTGAAAGAGTTACAAAGTGCCATGGCTGATGTGCTTTGAAGAAACCGCATCTGGATGTTTGTCCCAAAGGACAAACATTGCCAAATGACTGTCAACAGTGCGCACTTCCTGAGCTGCCTCGTCCTTACCTTGTATTAAATCTCATACTTTGTTCAGCTTTTGAAAACAAAATATATAGGCATAGAGTTGGAATCAACGTATTGTAGCAGCTTAGGGAACACTAAAGAAGTAATAAATATTGTCAGGTGCTGATGCTTTCTCCGTAAAATGTTTTTGCTCAGCTTGGCTTTCCTCTCTGCCATCTCTCCATGCTTCCTGTTAGAACACAAGCTGACCTTTCCGTGCTTAATTACCCAAACATAATACACAGAACATTAATACTAAAAATGCCCCTTGTGCATTCTACCGCATTTGCAGATGTTTGAAATAATCTAACCTAATATCTTCTTTTCCCTGTTAGGGTGAATGTGGTGTGAAATAACCAAAGAAAGTAAACAAGAGAAAGGAGGACAAACACAATTTGACAAATACAAGCCAAGAGATGGAGTCTGTGTGTGCATGCACAGTAGACTGTTCCCCAGCAGAGTTTGACTCTATTCTGAAACAGACACTCGGTGATAGTGCTTTGCCTTTATATAGCAATGATCATGCAAGCATCTCAAGGCACCCCTCAAACAGTCACACACAGCACAGTGTGGCAATCAGAAACTACCAGTATAATTTTACTCCATTTTAGAGAGGAGTAAATTGGTTCATATGGTCTGGATGATTTTTCCTCATTCATCACAAAAAAATCTGTGAAGAAGCTGGGAGTACAACATGGAAATCACTACTCATGAGGCTCTAATTACCATCTCCGCTCTGCAGTCTTCACCCCTGCAGACTGCTAATGCTGCATGGTGGGAATTCCCCCACTGCGCACCCAGGAAGGATGCAGTCCCTTCACCAGGAGCGGACATCTGCCTGAACACTCCTTGGAGCACACATTCACTGATGCATCTTTGCTAGCAGGGACTGAAGCACCCCCTGCTCACCTCGCTACCTGTAATTTGTGGCACATTCAGCCTACCTCTGGTATTTCAGCATTTCACCTACTGCTCATGTGATGAGGCTATCTCACATGACTGGCAATTTATTGGCAAATGGGGCTCCAAATGCATTCTTGCAGGAAGAAGTGAGACTGCAGGTACCCTAAAAGCCAGCTGGATCCAACCCGCCTTCATGCCACAGTGGAACAGGAGAAATAGGAGCCATTGCTATGTCCCATCCACTGACTACTTCCAGTGCTCTCCTGTGATCAGGTTTCTGAGGCAGGTATGTGCCTTGGGGCTCTCAGCTAGATGAAGTGCCAGGTCACAGCTCAACACATCATGCAAATCTTCAAGCAGAGGCCTAAGAAAACTCTTCAATAGGCTGGAAGTACAGTAAACCTCAAGCACACTTTGGAGGAGCTAAACTGTGGTAAAGAAAATGTTAAAACCCATTTCTATATGACAAGGCACTTAAGTAGTTCAGTCAATTAGACTGCCTGGTTGGCTGACATTCCTAACACTATCATTTTGCACACAGGGTGCCTCATGCATGAATGAAGATGGTGTTTGAAGGCTTTTCTTTTTGTCAATGCTTTTAGGTTTCTTTGTGGAATAAGCAAGTTCATATTAATTTCTCTTACATTTTGACTATAAACGCTCTGGGCACCTAATAAATTAAATTAACATTTATTTAGTTAATGTTTGGTTATTTAAGAACCTAGTAACAAACATATGTAGTGACCTGAACTTGAATTACAGAATTCCTCATTTGCAGTTCAGATATCAAGATAGAATAGCTCAGCTTCACTTCACAGCCATCTAGCCTGGCGCCCAAACGGACATAGAAGCAATTGAGATCATTCAAATGCAGATACCCCCAGGGTGCCATATGCATTTAGAAGGAACAATTGAGAAATAAGAGGAACACTTAATACAGGAGAAAAATGTCCCTTAGGCAAAGATTTCACTAGGCGCTAGAGACTTGTGGGATAGTCCCTTTCCTGCACAAATGACAAGATTCAGTCTTCAGCTCCTATTGTGCAAGCAGCCCTAGAAGCATTTCTAAACCTGCTGTCTGTCCTATGTGCAAGTATTAAGATTCTGTAAGTACACAAATAATTTCTCTTGTGTTTCACTAAAATATTGCTAAGCATTTGTACAACATTCTTCAGTGAAGACATTCATGACACATCCAGAGGTAGGCAATCACTATCTCCCTTTCCTGGATGACAAGAGGCGTGGAAAGGACAGAGCTAGATTAGGAGTTACCCTTCGAGTTTTTATGCTGAATTAAAAATAATTAAGGTTGTCTTCTCATTCCTAATGCAAACAGAGGTCTGCATTTATTTAAATCTCAGCCGTTTCACAATGGAATGTAATTTGGCCTAAGTAATGTACCCAAATTCTCAGAGTTCTTGGGTACACTTCTACAGGATCACAGAATGGTAGGGGTTGGAAGGGACCCCTGGAGATCACCTTGTCCAACCCCCCTGCTTGAGCAGGCACACCTAGAGCACAGGCACAGGACCGCGTCCAGGTGGGGTTTGAATGTCTCCAGGGAAGGAGACAGACACATCTGTGTACACACAGGTGTACACAGACCTCCTCTATTTCTGCTCTGCAGTGGCTGGGTAACAGCCTGATAGAATTTGGAGACCAGTTCATAATAGGTAGTACATATTGCCCTGCAGCAGCACTAGTTCTGTGAACCTCTGAGAGTGTGACGTACCATATGCCAGCTAATTGCTTAGCAACCCATGTGAACTACAGCTTTTCTCTCTGATTGGAATAACAGGCTTGAAAATTTAGTTGTTTCATGAGAACATAATCACACTCCTTGACATGTTCACTGGGGTGACACAGGTCCTAAAGGTGATGATAAATCTCTTCTGACCAACCAATTTCAGATTACCTGCGGAGGTTTAAGAATAATTAGCCTGATTCACCTTTGAGTCAGTCCATTTCTGTGTTGGTAAAAAGGTACTACTGGCTTCAGTGCCACCACTGTCTTAGAGCTGGAACAAGGGAGAGCTCTCCTCTGGCACAAACATGGAATAATATGGCATTTTGGGAGGACTAGTATGTAAAAGCATTCAGTCAGTGTGGCCAGGATTCAAATGGTTCTTGTTTGGGTCTTATGCTCTTTGAAGGGTCAGAACTTCGTAGAATTGCAAAGGCAGAGAGGACCTCCAGAAATCACCTACCGCCCTCCCACATGGTGGGACCAATGCACCTATGACACTCTTGACAGATGTTTGTCCAATCTGTTCAACAGCACTCTAAGCCAACCTAGGACTCGGTCCTTGACTTTATCTCAATTTCCAAGATAAGTGAGAAATCAGGCATGTTTTCTGTATACACTGACATGTCAGAGAAATTAAAAATGCAATGGATTTTCATATCAGACTGTTGAGGACTAATTACAACAGTGCTTTCCAGCAAACCAGTGATTGTAGGCTAATTTTCTGTTATGAAACAGAAACCAGGGTTAATGAGGCTAATTGTGTTTACCAGTGTTTCGAACAAAAAGGAAGCCAACTCAATTTTGCAGCGAGTTCTTTGTCAGGAACAAATTGAGGAAAATTGCTACAGTTGTATCAGCATTTCCTAAAATTGCTTAGTACCATGCTTGAGAAACTAACACTATAGAACACAAGCTAGTGGTACAGAAAATGAAGCTTATTAGACAGTAACTATATCAAGTTTCAAATGCATGGCTGTGTCATGTACAGTGATGGTTGAGCTGTTGAAAGCAATGCAACAGGGAGTCATTAATAAAGTGAGTGACCCTTGTTCCAGCTCTACTGAGGTACTACAAAGAAAGAAAATTAAGAAATCAAGGTATGTAGCAATATCTGTCAGACAAACAAAAGCTTCAACTTCTGTGTCTCATCCATGACTGATTAATTAATTACACAAGCTGGACTAGTAAAAAAATGAATGCATTACTGCAAAGCAAAATTCACAAGCAGTTAGAAGTCCTTCAGAAAAAAAAATATCAATTTGGGCTCTCTTACTACCAGCTGATAATTCTAATAATTACCCAGAAGAGTCAAGTGACTTCAGTGAAAAAAGACATAAGCGATATATGCAGCACAGTACAAACAACTACTGCTGGGGAAGCCTCATCCCTGCATTAGTGCCCCTGCTATTCCCTTCCCAGTCACTGTTGAATCCCTAGCCAGGCCAGACAGCAACGCTTTGGTTTTGCGACGTAACCAACTGGAACTAAAATGCAGCCACATTCATTTGCACTCCAGATGGGTACCCAAATCAAGCTGGAGTGTGCTAGAAAGAATACAAAGGCTTTCAGGTGCATCGGCTGCGGTTTGACCTTACTGCAAATCCAGGCTGTCCTGCCCCTCTGTGTGCCCAAGGCAGAAGCATACTGGCATTTGCAGGAGGACCTTACTCTGCTGCTGGGAAGAGCTTATGTGGGAGAGATCTAAAGAAAATCCACATCCACTCATATGGCTGTCCAAAGAGGAGCTCCTTAGAAGGACAGCGAGTAAGAAAAAGTTATAGAGTGCCAGACAGCAAGGACAGCAAGCAAGGAAACAGACAAGTGGAGGAGGTCCTGTGGGGAAAAATGCGGAGCTAAGCAAGGAAAGGAATTAATGTGATAGTACAGCAACATAAGAGAGACCAAAAAACATATGGAAGAAAAGGGGAATCTAACAATTAAGCACAAATAGGGAGACATACTGGTTAAAAAAGGCAACAAAAATGTGCATAACATTAAGGTCAGCAAAGTCACCAAGTCCTTGGCCTACATTTCTTACCAGAAAATCAGTTCTGGGAGAAAGGGGATGAGGGGAAGCAAAGGGAGTCTCAAGACAGGAGTGGGGAGCACCTGGCTGAGATCTCAACTTTTATAGTGAAAAGCCCATTTGATGTCTTTCAGTTTAAAGTTACAGCCAGCGGCTATCCAGCTCCAGCAGCTCTGCTGATCTGGGGCCCTTGCAGACTGTAATGTGTTCACTGGAATCGAAGCTTCCATTTAGAAAAATGATGTCTGCAGCCCTTCTGGTTTGCCAAGATATAGCCTTCACTATGTAAATCAATGCTCTGCTGTCTTGTTGAATCTACAGCCTGAGGTACAAACATCTCCCATTCATCTTAATGGCATGTTAACTTCAAAGCATCGTTGTGACTCTCCAAATGCTAATACTACAGTAAACAAATTGTTTAACATACAAATGCTGGGTTTAAGTCACTCTTGTACAGAACTGTATTGGACTTTGATTTTGCATCTGGCAACCTATAGAAGAATAGTCTAAACAAAACAAATACCTGAATTTCCAGTCACTGGTCATCTCTGCAAGTTTTCTTTTCATTTAGAGATGCAGGGAGGGACTTAGGTTTGAATGACTGCTGGCTTTCACTATTTATCATCTCCAGGTAGGTAGGTAATACTTCTGTTTGCTTTCAGAATTTCTATTCCCTCTTCCAAAGCTGGTGTCAGTACTACTTGGGTTTACAAACCTTTCAACTCACTTTTCTGGGCCAGCCCCTGCCTTTATTCATGTTCTCTGCTCTTGGAAAGACCTCAATAAGGACATGGAAAAAAGAGCTCAATGATGAGGCACAGTGGGACCATCAGAAGGCATCAAGAACCCTTTGCTCTGATGTGCAGACTAACCGTGCCACTGCATGGGCAGAGAGAGATCCGATACCACGAGACATGCGCTGGAGCAAGGCAAGTGCTTCCTCTTTCAGTGTGCCCAAGGGGTGAAAACTCCAGGTTTCCAGAAGTGGCTGGCAGTTATCAATGCTTCCATTGTTCAGTTCTCAAGAGGAATCATCCAAAAGTTTAGAAATTGTTAATATCCTCCCTGAAAAACCTTTGAAAGCCTCACAATTAAGTAACCAACTTCTCTGGTCCCCAAGTTCCCCAGTAGCTCTAGGAAATTGTAGATAAGAGCCTTACCCAGAAGTTGCAGTCAAGCCCCCACAGTTTGGCCTTGAATAAAGATTTCAGTACTGGGCTTACTACCAGAACTGAACACACATCCATCAGAAAATAGATCAAAAGACAAATGAAACTGCCTGCTCAGATAAAGCCCTTTTCAAAAAGTTACAAGGAGGAGGGAGGACCACGCAAGAGAATTTAAAGAAATGTCTGTTGAAAGATAAAATAAGCAAGATACTGTGGTGAAGAAAGCAAACAATGAAACAGAAGCCAGTACAGACAGATCAAGTGAAAGAAAACCATATTACTATTTACAGTAAAGATCACTCGTCTAACATGTATAATTAGAAATTCACGCACAAAGATAAAAGTGACCAGTGAATGCTACTGTAATAAAAAATAATACAGCATTGTATATATTTTTAAAAAATCTAACACTCTCCAAAAATAGGGATAATGGGGCTCATTAATAGAGTCTTCATCTGAACTAAACAAGTTCCCTTTATTCACATCGTAATTTTTCCTAGCCTGCCAAAAGAAACCCTTATGATAAGTCATCACATTGCACATTGCAACCCCACCCCCATCCCACACATCTGTGCCTAGCTGAAGTTTAGTTGTAGACAGAACAATGATACCCAAAGAAACCCATTCACATTTCAAAGACTTCCATTTTCACATGAGCTTGTGTTGCTTGGGCTATATCTGAAAACACAGCACAGCACCTGGATTTTTCTCTTCGTGTGAAACAAAGGCTCACAACACTTCTGCACTCTACTCAGTTCACACACATATCGTTGGCTGAAATACAAATGTTCAGTGAATACATGGGACAACACACTACAGTGGAAAATCCTGAAGTGAGAGGGGTAGTGAGAGGAGGTATTAATATTTCAGTAAAATTTGAAAAGCTTAAAATATCTGCTTAGGAAAGTGTCCTTTTTCTTTCTTAAAAAACAAACAAACAAACAAACAAACAAAACACCAAAAGAAACCCAACCCAAAAAGAAACCCCCAAACACAAAACAAAGCCAAAAAACCCAAAACCCAAACAAAAACAAACAAACAAAGAACCCAGCTGCCAGCAATGGAATCAAGTTCTTTTCTCTTTCTTATAATCTATTATTATTTGCATACTCATATCCCAAGCAGACACACAGTCAGAGTTGGTTGCTATTTTGAACTTGTAATTGGTTAAAGAACTAGACTTCCATGCGGGTGAGAAGCAAGAGTGTTTGTACCTAGCCAGAGTTTCACCAAAAACTCAGCCATGAAAGCCAGCAAACCTACAAAAGGAGGCATGATCAGATTGCAGCTATATTATCATAATACTAGAAAATTACAGCTTAGTATGTTATTTACTACTATTTCCAAATCTGATAATATATTAACAGTACCTTGTCCTTAATAAGGCACTCCCAAGGGCATTCATGACTGCTGATATTGCACCATTCAGTCTCTACAGAGTGAAATTATTCTAGAAAGGCCATAACCTAATGAGCTGGATTGTTTCTGGTCTCTCTGGACTGTAAGTCTACCAGAAACTGTGATCTGGAAACCAGCAACGACCAGCTCTTCCTGTTGTGTTAAAAGGGACAATAAATATTGTTACATTGCCCTAGATTTATCCTTACTATGTCTCTTAGGTGCCATTTTATGCCACATGGAAAAACACTTATCAAGAAAAAGGATGGAAGACGAGAGATAAAATACATAGACTATGGATTTTAGTTCAACTTTACCCCCTGGGCAGGGTTTGTGGGGGTATTTTTAACACAAGCAGCCAAGTGTTCTGCAGATTCATGTGTGGGGCACAGAGATGTCAGTGCTCAGCACCTCTGAAAAGCTGACTTAAGAAGCTAGTTCAAGTCCTACAGGTTTAATATTTCAGACTTATGACCAGAAAAAGGTGTCAATAAGTCTCTTCTTCTTCCTCTTCTTCTTAAGACAGTACTAATTTTAAACTAAACCTTTTTTCTATTTCCCCAAAGTGGTAATTAATAATTGAATAATTAATGCAAAACAGAGGCAAACATAAGGCAGGAATTGAAGTCCAAAACCCTCCAAATATTATATTTATGTATTATTTGTCTCATTAAATATACACTACACCCCAAGCACTCTCATTACTATTATTATTCACAAGCAGACAGCCTAACAAATATTCACCAAATTCACACCTTAAAAAAAAAAAAAAAAGAGAGAGAGAGGCAGACAGACAGAATATATCAGTGAGTCCAGAAAAGAGATATCTAATCTTGAATCAAACTTCTTTTACTGGAAGCAAAAAAATGAGTTCTTTCTTTCCAAAACTGCTTACAGCATGCTAGCGATTGTCAGCAACCTTCTTCCACAATAAGCCTTTATAAACATTTTCTTCACCTCTGAAAGTCTGTGAGCCATCTATGGTGAAGAAATGATAAGGACAAAGGACAAAAAACACTATATGAAGAAGGGCATGGCAGTTTTATACACTTTCCTAATGGAAGGGTTCTACAGAACTGAGGAAGATATACCTGAAGTTGTACATACGCTCCAAGAAATGTCATAAAATCTAAATATGAAGATTTAGATATGAAGATAATGGTACTCATCCTTTTCTTACTGAAGTCAACAGTAGTTTTACAACTGATGTCAGTAGGAGCAGGACAGGAGCCAATAAATTACCATAGACACTCCTGAGAGGAGCATTCCCAGCAATTGCCTGTAGTGGTTTGGATGAGTAGCCCTAAAAGAAGACCTTGTTCTTCCAAGTAACCTGCCCTAAAAAGTCAAATACAGTATTTCACTGGGACAGGAAAAAAAAAATCTCTAAGTCATTAAAATACCTATCTCCAAACAACAAAACTCAGATTCCCTTTACATTTTTCAGGCTAGAAAAAAATAATATATTTTAACAGAAAAACATTTCAGTCAAGTTCACTTGTTAAAATTTTTTCATCATCATGCTGAAACACCTCCCCATGTTGTTCTGAATTTACTCATACAATGTGAGTTTAAATTAGCATATGATCAGTCACCAAAGATGTCAAGTGCATTATCAAGATTAGTCAAGTATGAAATACTACAGAGGGAAAAATATTTCAAAGAAGAGGTAAACTGACCTAGTTTCACAGCCCATTGTTCCAAATTATCAGGATTTCACTAACAATTGTATTTGTTTCAGCTTGTCAGAATGACTTGCAGCTTATGAAGTGCATTGATCTACTGGTGAGAATTAATTGTAGAACCCAGTGACTTCTGTCAAAGTAATATACTTAGTTAAAACCTTTCTATTGCCTATCTTTTTTGGTGTCTCCAAAATTAAAATTCAAAACTGAACAAAAGCAGAACTCCCTAGGAATCTCAAAGCCTCAACTGGAACTTAACCATTCTTTCTCATTTTGTATTCCACACTAAGCCCAAGGTCAGTTAACAAAATATATTCTGTGAATAAAAGCGTAATTATTGGTGTAATTTGCAGTGCAAATGAAAGAAAATCATTACTGCCTAATTAACAGTATGTATGTGAAGAATTCAGTAAGAAAAATAGACTTAGAAATAAAATAATAATAATTTTTAAATCTAGAAGCTTTTTATCTTCTCCTCTGAACAGAAACCACAAGCCCTGTATGTTGCCTAATTTCTTTTATAAATAATTCACTCCAAATTGTGGACATTTTCCACAGCAGACATTTAAATCTCAAGGAGGCTTAGTGCACTGAATAAGAGGAGCTTCATTAATCATTCTCTATTCCTTCAAGCCAATTTTTAACTATGGCTTCTTGCTGAAGAAAACGGTTTTTTTACTTTAAAGTTTTGTTGAGAACTTTCCATAACATCTCCTCTAGGATGTCTAGGATCCTTTTAGATGTTCTTCTTTTTTAAAAAATGAGTACTTTTGAACAAAGCATTTTCAAAAATTCTTGAAAATATATCAGGATACAATTCTAGTAAAGTCAGAATGTTCTAATGGAGGCTGGGCCCAGCTCAGAGAGTTCACTTCTCAAGGATTCCCAGTTACATCAGTAGGACCTTAGGAATGAGCACCTGGTTCAGTTCAGGATAGTCAATGAAAGCATGTTGGGAGTTGAACAGAGAAGACAGGTTGTAGTACAGAGGTAGAATCAGTCACCCAAGTTCCACCCATCTGCTCTGCTTACTTTCAGCGTTGTTGCTCTATGTGCCCGCATTGCCGTGCCTTGCTTGGTGCTCCTGAGCACTGCACTCGGCTATCAACAAACCACACATTCACCGGGAGGGCATCTTCCAAAATTAAGGCAATTCAGATCACAGGCTTTTTCAAAAAAATAACAATAAAAAAAACACAGTGGTAAAATTATGACACAAAGGACTAGTATAGGGTATGGCCCTGCAAACTCTCAGATACACAAATATGGTCTGTCAATAATCTCCTGGTAGCAAAGAGAGTGTATTCAGGGTAAAACACAAAAATCTTCCCAATTTACAGAACCTGTCCCAAAACTGACACACTTTAAAAACAAAAATAAGCCAAACATAATTTTCAAGTACAGAAAAATAGTTATGCAGCTGATCTCTCTGACAACTTCTGAAAAACAGTATTTTCATCAATTGTTTTGTTTCAAGTATCAGAGAAGTTGTGGAGATACAATTTTAAAAATAAGATTTCCCAGACACTCTGACAAACAACATGAAGTTCTTAACTAAGCTGATCTAATAAAAGCCACAACTTAGAGAAAGATATCACTATTACTAAGTTATGATGGAAATGTATCCCGCCAGTGTACACGTTAGTTAAGGCTTGCTTTCCTATCACATGTCCTAGGAACTCCACTGATACTGAGCACCATGAGGACCTGGAACACTGTTATCAATTCCGCTATGTAGGTATATGTTTGGGATTTTTTTTCTGTTTTTAGGTTCCCCACTCAACACTGTCAAAAGCTTGATGCAGAGTGAGTGTGAAGAAACCATAGATAATAGGAAGCACAATATAACCACCAGTTCTGTAACACAACAAAGCCTATTTAGAACCACTCACCAAACTTCACCATAACAGATGTGACATGCCACAAAGCAGGGGGAGAGTGCAGACTGAGGGACAGCTTATTACAAACTGGCCTGAAGAGGCAATATTCCCTGGGTGAAACCACAGAGTGGCTGTGGATCATTAAAGCCTTGTCTAGAGATATTGAACTCTTCAGAGGACAGACACAGAATTAGGAATAATTAACTGCATTAACATTCACTACACTGCCATGCATTGTTCATCCCCTAGTAAAATGAACTTTGGTTTTTGCCTTGATTAGCCGCCACGATCAAGGAAAACATGTCTGAAATTTGCAGACAATTTTCATGCTTGAGGAGAGAGCACTGTCTTATTCTACAGCACAAGTGCTGTATTATCCTTCACTTCTACAGAAGAAGATGTCAGTATGAGACACACTATATGTGACAATTTAAATGCATGCCCTAGGGCTTAAATCAGCACAGTGCCAAAGTCTAGTGATACTTGTGATCACAGACAGGCTGACCTCAACTGCAAGACTCAGAAAATAGGCTACATTTCCTAAATTCTGAACTGGACAAGGCCTCTTTATAAAAGGTCCTGGGAAGAAGCTCATTTTTAAAATTGCTTAGTCTGTCAATAACTTCTCAAAAGCGTGAAAGTAAACAGAAAATTTTCTTGCTTAAATCAGTTGTTTTTCTTCTAATAAAAGCTATATTGTTTAACAATTTTTAACTGTTTCTGTACAAACAAGGTATAATATGTGATAATCCACACATGATATGCTAAGATACCATGGAGCAGAGCAAGCACAAGAAGGGAAATCAACTGCTAACCACCATTCAAACTTCTCCAAGGTCTTTGGGGAGTGGGAATGGATAGAGATGTGTAGATGAGGCCACCTGAGCAATTCAGGGGTGACTTTTACTGATGTTAATGGCAAACTCCCTGTGATTTCAGCAGAAGCCAGTGTTGTAATCACAGCATTTGAGTGCAGAGAGATGGAGCCCCCTGAGCAGCAGCCCACCCCAGTGACTGGTGCTCACCACTGCTGCAGTGCAGACCCACTTTTCATGCTGAGTGTTTGCTTGGTCTGTAGACAGCTTCTCTACCAACATAGCTATTGCAGTTAGGTATGCAATCTGGAGCAGCAGTGTAACAACCTCTCCCAACACAGAAACAGTGCTATATTGATAGAAAAATGGCCTTAAACCATCACCACAGCTCATTCTCCTCAGAGGAGCAATTTAAGTGTGGGATCACCTTGTAGACACACAGTGTTATTAAGGTGGTACAAGCCTCTTAGCACACTTACAGCTATGTAGCTACTGCAATATGTTCCGGCTATTCTTGCTCAAGAACCAAGTGGTGTCTTTCCAAAGCAAAGCCTTCCTAGCTCAGCTAGCCATCCATGTCACACAGTCAGATGGCTGCAATCAAATACTGCTCATTTTGCTTTGCATTTTGAATGGAGCTTGGATAAACTCTTCCTTGTGTTTTCCTCACGTCTGTACTTGCCTGGACCTCAAAGAGGGGATCTGTACCTCCCCACACTATTTCTGTCAGAGATGTCCCATCACTTCCAATGTGCCAGTGAATGTGCCGATATCTGAATCCCATGGCAATTCCCACTGCGGGCTCTCCCTTTGCTGCCATTTTGTCGGTATTTGAGAGTGCTTGTTAAGGAATATGATCTGGGCCCAGCAGAAGAAAATTTCTCATCATAAATCTGATATTGTCAGCTCTTCATCTATGAAATATGTACAACACAGGGAACCACACTGGAGAAGGGCTCTTTGCTTTGAAAACAACACCTCTGTATACAAAATATATAAACGTGAAAATGTCTGTGCACATGTTTCAACACACGAGATGAAATCCATTTAGAACTATCCTTCAACCAGGCAACTGGAGCTTTCTGAAAGCTCACTGCTTTCACAAACCCCCAGAGCTGTTTCTCACATGTGCACCCATCTCATCAGGCACTGCAGGGACTGCCATGCGATTCTGCGTTCTGTAGGTTCCTCCAATACAAATTTCTGCCATGGGCCACACGTGTCCTTGGCTGCATGGTTATGTGAAATGATTATTACTGAGGGCTGGGTCCTACACAGCGCAGCGATGCTACAAAGAAAAAGTGCTCAGCACCTTCCACAAGAAAGGCATTACTATTCCATTATTTTAAGACACTGTTGCCAACAGGCTTGGCCACTTCCACGGGCATGCACATTAGCTACTCCAAGAAAAACGGGCTGCCTGCACTGCATTCCTTCTGTTCTTGCCAGTCTCTGTCTATCATCTGTTTTCCATTTCATTCTTTTACCTCCTGTTCTTTAAAAGTATCTGTAGGGTTGAAAAGTATCTGCTGGCTTCCTGGTCTCTGCTGCTGGAAGCAGTGTCGTTTTTGTTACTTGTTCTAGGGAGCAGGCCAGAAGCAGCCAGCCAGGGAGAGCATCGGGCCAAGAGGTGGGGCTTTAAGGGGTTTGTGGTGGTTTTTTTTTCCTTCTTGTAACCTCTGCCTCCTGCCTTGAGATTTTCCAAGCATTCCCAGAGCCACTGGGCCTGGCTGTGACGTGCGCTTATGGTTAGGCCACAGTGGTCACAGCCACAGGCCACGGCGAATCACTGAGCTGGGAATGACTCCCTCTTTCCTGCACTCACTGTTGCCCTGATTTCAGCTGAGAAATTTAATTGATTTTAGTTAAAATAATGCAAACTCCTGTACGATGCTCTCAATTTGGTCTAAGAATGGCATATTTAGATGTACTTTACACTTGTGCCTAATTGATTACATCAGAATAAGCCATCTTCATGCTAGAATCAGTGCATAGGTTTAACTAACCCAGAGCCGGTTTGTCCTTCCAAATATGTGCAATAACAAAGAGCATACAAAGGCATGCAGTGAATATTAGCTTGGACTGTGAAACACAACATTAATCTGTCACACCCTGACCCAGCACTGTATTGCCAATACGTCAAACATCTTCACTCTGCTTAGCCCAAGCACATTCCATGCACTGTGCTCTTTGTCAATAACCATTCAAATATTTCTCTGCCTGTAAAAGTCACATTTTCCTGCCCCCTCCAGCATCAGCAGAGTTTCTTAGCTCTTCATGAAAATTCAAATGAAAAATATCGACAAGTTTTCATTGCTTTTAAGCACACACAAAAAGTAACTCCATCTGCTTTTTCCCTTCTTTGCAAAGGGAATGCAATGCCTGTAGATTTTTAATTCCACCTTCATCTTCAAGTCAGACTTGAAAAACTGAGAACCTGTTTTTATGTTGGCTTTAGGAGAAGGATTTCAGAGCTTCTCAGAACAGCTTAACTGAATTTCAGTAGTCCTACATGTGAACAGTTTTGTGAAGAGCTTTGGGATCCTTCAGCAGAGAAGATGCTCTGCAAATGGACACCATTGTTTGCACAATGCACACAAAACACAGAACTGACAGAAAAGATCATTCATCTGTAAGACAGGACATTACTGACTTCTGAAGCAGAGTTTGTCACCGCCGCTCCTCAGCATACTCCACCACCTCCTACCAGAGGGAAAAAGCTAGCCTGGGCCAGAGCGGTGATGTTAGCTTTCAGTATCTTTTGGCTAGAAAGTACTTTTTAAAATGTTAGTGAGCAAGAGAGTTAATAGGAAAGGAACCGGCACTGTTTGATACCTTTGTAGCGTGGGGAAACACGGCAGCAATGCCCTGGCAGGATCAAGCCTGGATCCCTCCATACAAGATGCCTCAGCAAGCTACGGAGTTGCTGAGGCATCTTTCTCTAGGCAGCTGAATTACTATCTATGAATATTAGACATTTTAAAAGGGAAATGAAGGAAGGGAAGTATGAGAATATCATCAGAGTTGATTATTTGGGAAGAGGGTTTATAATGAGTCTTTTGATACTTGTGTTGTTTCCGGGAAAGGAGAGGGAATATGTCCCATCCTTTTTGGAATTGCAGTGAAACTCCTCATTCTCCACAGCCTCTTCCAAATGTAGTTCCATGTTATTTCTGGAACATTCTTCCAGAAGCGTTTGCTTTTATTCCTGTTCGAGACCCAGTCAAATGACAGATGTCTGCAAAGTGCTGCTGACTTCACTGGGCCATGGCAGGGCAGGGTGGGGGGCAGGCGTGTTCTATTAGACTTCGCTCTGGGAGAAAGACCCTTGTGAATTATTTGCTCTACTGACATGATCTATAATAATTTCTAAACCAGTCATGCAAGTCATTCTGTTCCACAAAGAATTTGCAATTGTAGAGACATTAATGTCCTTAGAACTTTAGCACTCCCTTTGTAAAGGGACTGTTTCTTGAACTCTCTCACTACTTACTGCTCTCAGTTTTACAGTATGTTCACGGTATTACTAACTTATAAGAGGAGGGAATACATTAATGAGGAAAAAGCCACAAGTTTTATTTCCCTGCACCCCTTGAGTTTTATTTAAGCTCCCTTAACTCCAGCATCCTATTTCTCTCAGACAGCTTCTTTTTGTCCTTTTGTACTTTTTTCCCCAAATAGAAAACCTCTCACAGCAGCTCAGATGGCTCTGCCTTGCATGCTGCCCTACAGTTTCAAGCCTTGGAATAACTTCTGACTAGCCATGATTTATCTGGCTGGTCAGAGGTTACTGTACACAGAAATGCAATTTCTTCCCTACACTTGCTCTATCCTTCTTTGGCAAATCCAGGTGTCATCAACAATCTGTTGCATGCCATCTTATGGCCTTTCCTCCAGTATTTTATTCAACTGATATTCCTTTTGCTGAGCAACACTGCCTAGAAGGGGCTAGAGCCCTTTTCTCTGTTTGTATTTAATTAGTGTAACTGCTGATTTATGTACTAAAGAGTTGAAAATTCACTCGCAATAGTTGTGTCCTTGCAATGCTGTCGGTGTGTTGCTTCAGCTTGACATTTGAAGAAAATGTATTTTTATTCCTGACTGCATTCAGGTCTGGGATGGTGCTTCTCTCTGGAAATTGGTGTTCAAAGTTACCTGGTTTCTTCATAGCCTCCCAGTTTCGAGTTACATTAAATACCATTAAGGTTTTGCATTAAGCTTCCTGAGTTGTGTGCTTTGATGACCCACTTGAGCCTGGCAACTGACAATCTCAAAGTCTCCTTAATTCTGGCAAATAAATGAATTTTCCCATGCTCCTATTATTTTTTTAAACAGAAGGCAGGAAATCTGTACAAAATAAGCCTTTACTTTCTTTGCAAATCTGTTGCTATGCTACTTCACCTTTTCTCCTGTTTTCTGATCAAGACTCCACAATAATCTACAGCAAAGCACTCAGATCAGACCGTTGCCTACTTCTGCTGCTTGCTAGTTAAACCTGGTTGGGGGAGAGTCTGCCACACAGCAGAGTCCAGAGGCAGAGAAAATACATGTCATTTTCTTTCTTTTTAATTTTTTTTTTTTTACAATATTGGCAGTGACAAGGACAAATTATCATCCTTTCCTTCATCTTATTAGGTAATGGCAGTGCTTTCTGCTATATACCACTCCTTCTGCTATAAACTTTTGAAAATATTTCTATCACCAGCCCATAGTCTTAAAGATCAACAGGAATAGAGAAAACTAAAAGGGCATAAGAGACAAAGTAGCTTTCATTAAATATTTTTAATTAGGAAAGTCCGGAGGATTTGCAGATTTTATAAAAGAAAGTTTCACCCACAAACACTGCTACTCTACTAGCTACGGTCTAGGCCTGTGCTCCTGGAGAGAATAGGAAATTTTAGTTATCTTCAATGTAAGCACGATCAGGCTCAGTATAGCCAAGAATGCAGCACTGGTCTATGCTCAAAAGGGCAGTTCAGAATAAGGAAATTCATTACGTCCAAAGGACATTTTTCTTACTAGGTGCTCTAAGGTACTCCAAAGTCTCATTTATGGCACTTAAGATATACAGCATTCAAAAATCCTGTGTACCCATGTACCTTTTTTCTTTTTTTGAGTCCTTTTTTCCCCTGTTTGAAATAAAACTGATGTTTGATTATCATCTGCAGCAAATCCACATGCCAGCATTCATCAAATTAGGCTACTAGGTACACTGTTAGCTCTTTTTAAAATGCTTCCATCTTGGGTTGGCTAGTGTTCTCACCAAAACAGATGCACAAATATGCCTTTATAAGATTAATTTTGAAGCACCAAGAACTTAAAATATGGGCCTAACAAAAAGTCAAGAATAATATCCACTGTCAGTTAAAGCTAGCTGAATAAGAATGAAAGTGGCACAAGGAAGTCAGCCAGCCAGTGAACGCATTAAAGAACATGATCCTGTTACAGGAGCACATGATGGGAGAAACAGAAATGGGGTCTGGGCACTGCTAAACCACTGAAGAAATGATAGACAATTCTAGCACTGAATATTATTTTTTAAAATATTTAAATTCAAGCAATTGCTTTGCAGGCATGCTTTAATCTGACATGTAATTCACAAATTATCTTCCAAGAAGACACACAGTGTTTACTCTGAGTTTCCCTAGGAAAACAACAGAGATCAACCCACATAGTATTGGGCACAATTTTGCAGTGGGTCAAAAGATCATGCAAGAACATGAACAAAGGAAATGTTATAAAATTAACTTCATAAGGCCCAGCATTTACATTAACTGTTTTAACTAAAGTAATATCAATAAATATATTCAGCAATGCCTTCAACAACAAACCTACTCAGAAATGTATATGAACAGCTTTCTATACCAAAAACTCCAGAAAGCGCAATTAGTTGATTGGCAGTGCTCCCGTTGTATGGGCACACCTCTACTGCAGTTGTGGTGTTAAGGGGGATACCATGCCTTTTAGTAGATTATCTGCAGACCCATACAAAACTGATTAGTATCTTTATTACTAAATCTCATAGAAACACTTATGTAGCTTTTGCCCTTCTTCTTTCTCTCTGTTGTTTTTGGTTGTTAGCTTGAACACATGCCACTCAGACTGCCTGAGGAACAGAGGGCAGATACGTACAACACACTATCCAAACCTTTTGCTATGCTCACAGATAATAACTTCAGATTAACTTTAAGCACATGATACATTGCCTCACATTACATTACTTCAACTGTAGCATGTCACGTTATGTCAGCCAAGGTCAACATTCAATATGACATGATATGATCTAACGCAATGCCTCCTGTGTTAGGCATCTCAGGCTAAGAAACAGAAATAGAACAAGCAGATGCACGTAACAGATTACTTTATAATACTCTTGGGAAAAAGAATCATTATTAAATGTATTGCAAATTTTGCCAGTGTCCTCCTTACCAGACGCAGCTGGGCCACCAAGCTACCATGACATGTCTTTTTCTTTTTCCTTCTTTTTTTTTTTTTTTAAAGTAAGACCCAAGGCTTGGTATGTCAGCCAGATCGGTACTTGGACCTTACCACAGGAGGAATTTCAAATAATTCAGCAGGCTTCACAAGTTCTGATAACTCTACTAATACTTTCTGCTCTCTTAGACTTCAGTGACCTCTGTTTCATGAATAATGTGAGTGGCAGTACCAAAAGTCCCAGAGGATCTTGATTCCACTGAGCAACGTGGGGTTTTGGCCTGCAAAGTGACAAACCATAGGAACGAAATGTTTAACTGCAGTACCAGGCTCAGTATGTATCAGAGAAGGATAAAACTTTAAAAGAACCAATAAGGCTTCTGGAGTTTTAACTTGTTTTCACACCTGTATAGCTTCCAAGTTCAAGCCCTGTTTCCTCCTCAGTCACACCCACAGAACTGCATCTGTGCTTTGAGGACTGAGCAAGACCAAAGTTAAACTCAGCCATATAAGTCAAAGGGTTTGGTTATATTCATGCAATTCTGTTGTACGGCTATAACCTCCCTGATTTTATTCTTTGTGCCTACTACAAGCATGGCCAATATGTGCAGTGTAAGGATGACAGTAGGATTCAGCTTTACACACACCAAAGCCAGACAGATTTCCAGAGAATAAAGACAGGAAATTTTCATATTAGGTTAAAACTTCAGTTTTAAATTATAAGTAACATACTGTCATAAACTACAACAGAGTTATCAGTGGTTACTGAGATCATTTAATGGCTGGCAAAACAAAAAAGTAGAGCTTCAAGAGCCCATCCTGTCTCTGATATAACACAAGGATGTATCATTTTTAGAACAAAGGCTAAGCTAATCGCAGCTGACTTCACATTTCTCTGATTTCTGTTTGCCTTTGTAAACATCAAGGTAATGTTTTTCTTTTTAGTATTCTGTGACAACAGAAAACACAAGCATTATTTTATTAACCTTTAAATGCAATTTGGTTGTTCTCTTTCCATTTCAGCTCTGGAGCTTTGATGTCTGAGTGACATTGGATATACCTTAAGAGCTAAAAAAAAAAAGTTCAATAGGCTTCATAGCCTTAGCATAAAATACAGAATAGGGAGAGAAAATAAATAAATAAGCACATATACACATATTTCCCTCTTTTATGACTTTGAAAAGCCACAGCTGTCATTTGGTTCCTCGATCTTTCCTCAGGGTAAAGATCATCCAATGAGATAGGAATGAGCATGGTAGAATCCTTAGACTGGATGCAGAGGAGCTGATATTTTTACCTAGTCAGCTAGCATAGTAAAAAAAAAAAAAAAAAACCAACCAAAGAAACCCCACCACAAACAAGCAAAAAAAACCACACACAAAAAAAGCCACCTCTGAAGCCCCTAGCTATATCCTGAGACGAACTGTTCCCCAAACTCAGGGAACACTGACACCAGCACTTATCTGCACCAGCTACCTCCCATTTCTGGTCCAGAATCCAGCAAAAAAATGTAATCTTGAACCTTGATTTTCCAAAATTGGGTCAATTTGTGTCAAAACTGACCCCAAACCAAAGCAAACATTAATTCAGGCCAAAAAAATCAATCCCTGGAGTAAAACATAAGGCACTATTCACTATTTTGAGGCACCTGCAGCTCTAAAGTATCAAACCTTAATCCTAAATCTAACCCTATAATTACATCAGAACAGCCTACCAGTACAGAAAACAGAATGTAGGTTTAGACCTCTGTTGACAGCAGCATCTTCTAACGCTGCAAGCAATAAGCTAGATTCTTGGCCCTTCCAATACCTAAGCCCCTAACAGAAATTCTAAAAAAATTCCAAAGATTTCAATTCAGAAGTAGCACTGACCATAAAACAAAAGTCAATATGAGACACTGCTTTCCACTAACATCAGTTTTCCTGAATTCTGTGACCTGTGCCTTGAAGGATAAAATGAGCTCTGCCACCCTAACCCTCAGCCTAGCTCCTCATATAGGTAACAGACCTACTGCTTTTGCCAGGCATACCAATACCTGTCCTTTTAACACATCCTCTCCTTCTACAAGCTCTCTCTGGAGGGCTCTTTACACAGTCAGTCTAGCAAAGAGAAAAATGTATAATTTTTGCTCAACTAGCAGATCTTATGAAAACTTGCCCAAGGTTTTGAACAAAGATAATGTTGTTTGCTATTGTTCTGGATTAAGGCTTGACTAGCAGGACTCTAATGGAGAGTGGAGATGCCCCTTGGATCTTACTGGCTGGGAGCTTTGTTTTGTTGTCTGTGTTCCTGATATTCACAAAAGAGCTTATGTTTAGGACATACTATTGCATCCGCCCCTAAAGAAAACAAGTAAGTAAAAACCTGGATCATGCCCTGACAGTGGTAACTCAGTTTATGTTCACAAATAGCACAAGCTCCTGAAATGGGAATAGCAGAGCAGCGTAAACCAGGATGGCAGATGTCACTACAGAAGTGGCAAATCTCCACCACTTGATTTTTAAAACAGGGTTGCATCACTTAGTTCAAGATATGACACAGTTCAAATGAGTTTGAACTTTGGTTCAGAAACGAGGGGGTGAGCTTGTACCAGATTACCTGATTGCACCGACTCTCCTTTTGTATCATGTTGAAAAAAAATTTTCACTTAGATCCTGCCCTTATCAAAACAAACAAAGCCAAGATACATATTGCTTGTACTACTCTGTCATTTGTCAGTGAGCAAAGGCAGAAAGCAAAGCAGCAGGGTGATGTAGTGAATATAACTAATGTTCCTAAATATCACAACTTTTTTAGCAAGTCTGGCTTCTCTCTTCAGCAAACAAGAGACAGTCACTGAGCTTGGTGACAATGAAGAAAAATTTGCTTCTTTGTGGAGGTGGGTGTGTTTCACTGCCACAATTATGGAAGATCCAGTATCAGTGAGGTATTCTGATTTAAGCTAAATGCAATTCTCTCCTGAGAGCTGGTAAATTCCCAAGTACTATATACCCAGGCAAAACCTAATGTAAAGGACAATTCAGTTTCTTGCAAGGGATTATAGAGAGAAAATGGACATTTGCATTTCAATCCCACATAATATTTGCTGCAAGTCTCTGCTCTCTTGAAAATAAACCTGATAAACACTTTTTCTTTTTCCCAAGGCTTCCACCAGATCTAAGCCGGCTATGATTTTTAAAGAGCACACTGAACTTCTAGAAACGCTTTGTAAAAATCTGGACTACAAAATACTGTTCAGGAAAATCAAAGAGCTACAAGAACTCAGATTAAAGGGTAAATGGAAGAAGATCCAGTGAAGAAAAACTGCAACAAAGAGAAAAGGGCCAAAAGCACTGGCCATCCAAAAGTGAAAAATCCCAGTGGTCATATTACCTGCATTGTTAATTGGGTAGGGCAGTCTCAGTGCAGAGGTGAACAGGAACATCCCTGTTAAGTGCCTGCCTGAACAATTCAGCATACTTAAAATATTCAAAATCCATTTCACTTTGAATTAAGAGCATTTTTTGACATACAGAAGGTTTCAAGAAGGAATGAATAATCATGTTGCACTGCCTGCAAATAGACTTTTTTGGCTCATACACCACATACCCTAAATCTCTGTATTTTCTCATCTGTCAATCTTTATTACAAAAATTCCCATTCAAGCTGAATAACTGGCTTCCAAGACCTCATCTGCTCATGGCATTGATTCCCCAATTGAAGCCAGGCCCTGCTGGAGATGTCATCATCATCTGCACACCAAACTGCAATACCATATGCAAAGGATTATAACTTTAGGTAGGAGACTGGAAGATGGTATAGATGTGCTTTTAAGGAACAGAAAATTTATTTGCATATAAATGCCCCAGGCAAATGGACAGTAAGTATAAAGAGATGCAGATCATATAAGCTAGTACGTGCAGAAGGATTTAAAAATATATTTGTTTTTCAAAACTACCATGGAAAATGAGCAATCTTTAAATATAGTGCTTTGTCTAACACCTCACTCCAGACAAAATTTGAATTTGGGTTTTTAGGTTGCAGGGAGAGAAAATACAAGAAAAATAAGGTCATGTGTGATTCAGATGGAGGTACTCTTGACGTCAATTTGGATGAGGTTATTTGTAAACACATAAAGATATTTTAGTCTTGTGGAAGTTGGGGTCCTGTGCTGTCTTTCCAGTCACTAATTGTGCTAAAAAATTTTGATGTTGGTTTGACTGATATTTGATATAATGATCTTCAAAGCAGTAAAAAAATGTTCTTAACCAAGGCTGCTTAAGTAAAGGCAGCATTGTCAGAGAATATGCTGCAATGCAGCAACAACCTCAGGGTTATTTCACCTAATGAGGACCATCCCATAGCAGTAACTAGCCTGTAAAGGGTTGCAGCATTCTGATATGTCAAGAGAACCATCTTGCTGGCCTTGAAGCGGAAAAACTGAAGCTATGCCATGAACAAGCCTTAGATTGGTGAAAGGGGGGAGAGACGGGGGATTCCAAGAATTGGATTAGCTTTTACTGGAATCCTTTCATATCACCAGGATATATGTATAAGCAGAAAAACAGAAATTGGGTAAACTCTGCCAAAAAGCATCCTGCCCTAGTAGTAATCTGCACAGCAAACTTGACACTCCTGCTTCATCATACATTTTCCAATTCCAGTATCATTAAATAGCAATTGTTCTGCTCTACTTCCTGTTTTGAAAAATGCTGCTTTTTGCTCTGCCTTCATAATAGCCTCTTAAGTCATTTAAGTTTTAATACTCTCACAATGAATGGCTATAAGAGGGAACCTTGCTGAACTGTTTAAATTTATTTCAGTACTTTGAAGATGCCATCATTCATATTATTTGATAATTATTGTAGCTATCACTTCCAACTGCCTCATAATGCCTCCATGAAAAAGGGAAGTCTTAAAAGGAAAATTTTCAAATGGATTCAGAGCTCATATTGCGGTTGCTGGATATAGCCAGCTACCACATTTAAGTGGCTAAAGAAAAAGCAAAGACCTCTTTTGAGAGTGTGACTGCAAATGCCTTGTTCTCACGGATATCTGTGCCAGAACTGAGAACAGACCATGCATCCACACCAGTGAAAGGATCACCTTTAAAACTCAACTTACAACTCATATAACGTAAGGAACAGCAATAAAAGTTTGCAGCATCTCAGCATTTTACATCTGCAAGATACAGGTTCCTTACCCAAGTCCAAAAATGTCAAGCAAGGGCATGCAAATTCAGGTGAGGGAAATGCTTAGTTTATAGAAAAAAAAAGACATTATATATTCAGAGGTGAGAAAGGGTGAGGTGGTAAGAAAATGACATAATAAAAGTAAGACTGAGCAAGGAAGAGATAATTCTGATAAAATAGGGAGGTAAGAGAAAGAGTAAGCATCCAGATGAGTAAGCAATTTTTCACAGCCACCTTAGTGTTCAAATACTTTCTATATACTCTCTTGTACATTCTGGTGCCATAAAGCAGGTACTCCCTGATCTATGGTACACGCACTTCCCTACTGAAGTCCACTGTGTATATGAAGGTGTGCACTTCTTTGCTGCACTTGATGAAACAAGATTTTTGATAAAACCAGTGCGGCAAAAAAATTAAAGAATCAGGCACAGCAACAGGAGGAAAAAGGCACCATGGCTGCATTACACCCTCAGTACCCCTCTGGGTGTTCAGACAGTGTTTCAGAAATGTAACCAGAGCAGAAACCAGCATCACAAAAGATTCTTCACTGTCATCACTTTCAGGAAGTTTACAACCACCTTGCAGTGATGCACCGTTCATAACTATGCTGCTTTGTAGCTGATTTCTCCAAACAATATTGAGCAACGAGCACACGTCAATGTGGCTCATCTCCAGCGAGGGAGTGACCAGCAGTCTACCCAGAGCAAGCTCTATGCCTAGTGACACATTTACTGCTGACCTTGCCAGCAGTTTGAGCCCCCACTCACAAGTTCAACAAAGTCAAGCTAGACTTGCTCCTGAAAGAGCTGTTTCACCCGCTTCAGCAGTGACATCTGATTGCCGGACTAACCACACACATTTGACAGATAGCTGCCTGTTGCTCTGTTGCTCACTCCCACCCTCTCCACTTCTGACTGGAGATGCTGTGGCATCTCAGCCTGCAAGTTTTAATAAAAAGGCAGAAAGCCCCAAAGCCCTCTTTAGTGTGCTTTCTCCAGAGCTCCTGGTTTCTCAGTGGTGGGTCTGTAACACAAAGCGGGTTCACAAGCTGCAGAAGGTAAAGGTCTCCTATCACAACTGGCCTGCAGTCAGCAGCTGGGTTGAAAACTGCAAAAGAGGACACAGGAATAGGACCTAAGGCTGCACAACCTGGAATAAGATGTGGGTATTTATTTGAAGGAACCTATAGACCAAAGGAAAGTGTAAGTTCAGATCACCCCAGGTATTGCTCAAAATCCCAAAGGAATTAACAGCAGTGCATGTGCAGAAACTCTCTGAACACAACCAGAGCATGTGACAAACCCCTCAGGAGCCTCCAGAACAGGGTAATTACCTCAAAATTGGGAAACCCTGTCTTCAGCATGAAGGTCACTAACATTGTGCCACCTTATTTTCTGCAGCATGTTTTAAAGAGCCTTTAGAAAGACTAAAAAGCTGTATCACACACTCTCACATCAGCATGTTCACACTCACTGAGACAATGAAGAGTTGCTAAAAGCCTGGACAGTCAAAACCTCTCTGCCAAAAGGACATTTCCCCTGAGGCTGGTGGCCCTGCATGTGGGGTCCCTGCAGCTGCCCTTCCACCCTTCAGTCAGTCCACCTTTCCCTTAGCTGCCCAGTACTGTTTTTAGCTGGCTACAAGTGGGTGTTCTGGGAGATGGTTGTGAAGACCAGATTTCCACAGACGTAAGCAGGAGTCCCCAAACCAAACTTAGTTAATGACCAGATACTTCTAGAGTTTGGCATTCAGCAATTCCCAGACACACTTCTCCAGCATCCTCATACATTGGATGTCCATGCCCAGATTTCAGCAGCTGGGGGCTGCAGGGCTGTCTCTGTGAGGAGAGGGTGGGGCCACCCCATGCTGGGCAAAGCCGGCTCCCGCCGGTTCCCCAACAGCCCCACCACCCGCCACAGCCGAGTCCATCAGAGAGGCTGGTGGGGCCTTTGTGGAAGTGCATTTAAGAGCAGGCAAATCCCCACAGAGCTGATGAGGTGTGAGGAAAAAGGTGTGAGGAACAGCCCTGCCGGCACCCGGGTCAGGTGAGGAGAAGCTCCAGGCACCAGAGCAGGGATTCCCCTGCAACCCCTGGAAAGCGTACACTGGAGCAGGTGGATCCTGAGGGACTGCAGCTGTGGAGACTGGTTTCTCACCAGCCAACTCTATTTTAATTGGCAATAGATGAAATTAATTTTCCCCAAGTCAAGTGTGTTCTGCCTGTGAGGGTAATTGGTAAGTGATCTCCCTGTCTTTATCTCAACCCACAAGATTTTCCATCTTCTTATTGAGAAGAGGCATGACAGAGTGGTTGGGTGGGCAGCTGGCAGCCAAAGAGGTCAACCCACCACACGATGTTTAGTAATTCCAGGAGAAATAGTGAATATATTCCTGAAAGAAAAATGTGGATGTGTTGTTATTCCCACCCAGAAATAAAATGAATGATAATCAGTATTCCTGGAAAACCCAGTTCTGTCAGCAGCACTACAGCAAAAGTGACATGTATGCTTCCTGATAAAGGTAAAATACCAAGCTGAAAGAAAACAAAAAGAGCGCCTAAGCAGAGAATTCAACTAAAAATGGTGAGAAGATAAAGGTGCAAGGAAATCCCTTTCTCTGATATTAAGGGACAATGAGTTCAATGTTCATTTTATTCTAATTTCTCATTGCTAATAGTGTGGGTTTTCATCAGTATCTCTAGTTGTTTCAAATATAATCTCAGCCCTGGTTTTATGACAGAAGAGTACTCCAATAAGCAATTTTACCCTCAGAGCAGCTTGGACAATGGACATTCATTTGCGATTACAAGTCAAATTTAACTGCTAGAGACACACCAGCAGAAAACACCTTCTAAAGGGACAACACAATTGTGAAAAATGTATTTTTGTTCAGAAGACAGGCTGTCTAGATAAGAGCTCTCAAATAGGCACGACTTATACAGGTCCCGCCACCCCCCTTCTTGGGTCACTGGGGATGAAGGAGGCGACGAGGCCCCTGATCTTACAGGGCAGAAGAAGTGGAAGAGAAAGGGCCAGGGGCTGCAGAACAGCCCTAAACGGAAGTCTTGATCTCCCTGACTTTGTTGAGGCAGAAGGTGAAGGCAACTGCTACAGAGAAGAGCAGCTCTTGCTGCAGTAAAACTGCTCCCTGGCTTGCCACTCCTTCCATCCCTTCCCTGCGCAGGCAGGAAGGTCTGCACAAGCCAAAACAGCCGATCATCATCTCCTCATCCCCAGGCAGACCTGGCAGGCAGCTGCAGGCTGATGAAGTAGGCAATGGCCTGTTCTTCCAAGGCCTGGAGCTGGCTCTGCTGTTTGCCTCTTGGAAAGCAAGTACAGCCGCCTGAGTGTTAGCAATTAAAATGATGCAATACATGACATGTATCAGTCAGAAGTAACCTAGCAATTGGATGTTTGCAATCCGTACTGCAGATAAGCCAGTGCTGATAATACTCGAACTTCTATGTCTCTCACTGAGATATTTGCCACAATGCCTCTTTTGTTCTCTGCTCTTAAATCTGTATGTTGAGTTAGTCTTATCACTGATCGCAGGAATCCTGTGTGGACAGCGGGGATTTGCCAAATCCAGCAATAATGCAACTTGTGTTTGAAGATGCATTTTGCTGGTTTTTTTTTCATTAATCTTGGAAGTTATGCAATAATATTAAAAACTGAGCCATCCCAAATCAGTATCGTAAGGTAGACTAGAGAAACAGACACAACCTGGATAATTCCCTTCACAAGCTCTTTTAAGAACTTGTCTCCACTGCAAGGAGTATTAGCACAACCCTGAAACACTATTCAGGGTTCTGACAGAAGGCAAGAGGTTCGGTGGAGCCCTCACCACAAGTTGGTTTTGATAAACTGCAGCATGAGGCACTGATGGAGACAAGAAGTCAAGCAGGTACAGCACCTGGCTGAACAGGAGAGCCAGGTGCTCTCGCAGGTGGAGCTGTGCTGTATGACACGGGGTAGAAAGCTCTTCCTTGCAATACCAGACATGTCTGCACAGCACAAGGTGGAGACAAGCAGAGAAACATGACTCAATCTCTGCACAACTCATTCACAGCTATCTTAGATCCTAAAACAACAGTCATGTAACATGATGCTCCTGCCTGGGCATGGCTAATCAGCCTTCCCAAATATTGTGCAACATAGGTATTCCACTGCCTGATCTACAAGAACTAGTCATACGAACACATCTTCTCGTTCCCTTATTCTGCCTTGTCAGTTTAGGTCTGAAGCACCTTCAGAGAAGGTCCACTGAACTGTTTAAGTGTGCCAGGTCCCATGCTCAGGACTCTCGGCTGAATAAGCCACACTAAAAGGCAGCCAGGACCCCAACAGCACTTGGAGCAAAAGAGGCTGAATGAGGGTTTCTCAGTCTGAGTATGGTTAAAGTTACATGACCCAGAATTTACAGAAGATTTGAAAACTATGCAATTTAAAAAAAGCATGAAAAAACCCATATCTGCACATGAATGGACAATTATGCATCAGAGAAGCAGGTGGCTGAAGAGGGAGCTATATAATGGGTGCTTGATTTCTGCTAGAGTAACCCACATAAAAATAGACTTAAGTTCCCTCAGGTCATATTTACTAGTGTTCCCACTTCAAATAAAACACCCACAACAGGTATTTTTGGAAACAAGTTATCTGTATGTATTTGGTGTCCTAGTAGTACTCCACACTTAGAAATCTTGGCAATACCTCCCAGTCAAACACAATTACAGGTCTTACCCAGAAAAATTTTCCTCATGCACATAAGGCTTACTCATGCTCAGTATTCCCATGGATTTGAATGACATATTTATGTGAGTTAAGGTTTACAAGAAAGGATCTTAAATGTGGTGACGAACAGTCAGTATTTTCATACCTAATTAATTTGGAAAGGTATATTTATGGATAGGATTAGACTATTATTAATACAGCAGATTGGCACTGGAAGCATACATTTTAATTATCAAGGAGCTTTTGGATAGGATTTAGTCACTTAGAAATTCTGCACTTTGATATATCGCATGCTGTCAGGGTGGTTTGTGCTTTTTCTTTGCCTAGGTCAACCAACTACATACCATGCCTCTAGCAAAAAGTAGCCATTGAACTGTTCACTCCTTAAATTTCAGCTTCTAGTCACACTTAATAACTCTCTATCCCCAGATCCCTGCAAGGGACAGGAGAGTATCACAGTGATACAGAGCCCACATCAATTTCTATGACACTGGCTTGGGTACTGCCGGCATTAGAAACACTCCACTTTCAGATGGTGTGCCTACAAGCCCAGAGTACAGTTTAGGGAATATAAGATTAATTAAGGGAAATATAGGGAACTGGGACCCTGTTTCTTATTCAGGCACTTTTTGGGTTTAGTTTGGGTTTTTTTTTGTCTTTTTACTCTGACTTCAAACACAAGTATCTAATATTTTTAAAGATACAGATAACAAGAAACTGAGAAAGGGGCATATTTCTAGATGCACTCAAACCTTACGCTTCAGGTGTTTCCTTGAATTCTACAAAACAGATTTTGATTAATCTAGTCACATGCATGCACAACTTAGATTCAGCTCTTTCCAAAAGGAAGTAAATCTAACACTACACAGCTTGCAGACAGTCTTTAACACATCTCATCAAGCTTGCTTATTAGGAAAAGTGGGTGATCCTTCTGTAGTTCTGAGCAGCGGACAACGCACTTTGGTTAGGAGAAAGTGGTGGCTTTGAATGACATTTTCTCCCTACTGGTTTATATGAAATAATATTTTAATTATTTAAAAATATCAGTCAATTAAAGTAGAAACTACTGAATATCATCTAACGTCATAATAGTGACTTTGCTGTAAAAACGAACAGCGAGTCAAGTGTGTCCAGGGAGCACTGGACTGTCTTCAAACAAGTTTGTTGGCAGCTTAAAGGCTCTTGAACATTATGATGTTAATACAGCTGTATTAGCTTGTTCACATTAATAAACACATGTGTGGGAAGGTTTAACTCTCTGCATGGCAAAGTAGCTCTGCCTCTTTGGTTTCCAATGGGACATTGTTTTAGGCTCCGTCCTGAAAGGAGATCAAAGTTGGTGAAAGCCTCAGAGTAGGCGTTCAGTGCCTGCTGGTGGGCTGTGCTTCCAGCTGCTATTGCAGAGAAAAGGCATCTCGCAAAGAATTGACACTGTATTTCAGCAATGTCATTCATGATCCTTTTAAGAGATTAAAATTATGGGCTGTCTGGTATTCAAACACAGCATCATCCAATTTGCATGGTCCAGGTCCTCTTCTGCAATGAATGATGGGCTCAGTAAGTGATATTTACCAGTCCGTCATGCCACTGCACTGCAGCTAATATGCACTGAACCTTCAGAAAGGCAGTGTGGAATTAATTCTCAGAAGCAATCAACATTCATTTGACTCTTTTCCTATTTTACCTCTGCACCTCTGATTCCAGTGATTTCACATCAGGAGAAACAGGCAAACCCTTGAGCACTCTCAGCAAACATCAAAATGTGAACTGCTAGAATTTTATAGGGAGACTGCCAAAGGCACCAAATGGCAGCCAGGAATTTAACTTTTGCTGCTGATCCATGATCCAGAAGTCAGCAAGCATGGGATAACTTTGCTGGCATTTTTATTTTTTAAAATCTCCCCCTGTGGCCACATACATGTGTCTACAATTTTGCATTGTAAAACCAAATGCCATTCTAAAGTGTACACCCATATAAACACACACACTCCCACATGTTACACAGACTCACAACATATATCAAATGACTGATTTTGCCCTCCAGAAGTCTCAAGGGCCTTCAACTACTGAAATTAACCCTTGTCCTTCAGTGCGCTCAAAGTCAAACTGTAAGTTTTACAGCACTCCACAGCATCTAAGACAACACAACTATTTAGGTTCCTTAAAATACTGAGATTTTAGAAAGACCTCTTCAGAACCCACATCATAACCATTCCTCATGACAACATGAGGGTATCAGGAACACATGCAATATATAACAAAGAAACCATCGCAACTCCTCTGATGTTGATGTCTGCCTGAAGGATCTGTGGATCCTATATTGTGCTGAAAGTGACATTTATATAGATAAATGTATGTCTTTAAGTTTTGCTTGTTTGTACACACAGAGGTAACATATGCACTGTACTCCCACATAAAGACTTCCCTGTGGAACCAAAATATTTTGGATGTAACTGCTGTTCCAATGTCAGTGGAGCCAGTTGTTTCTCTGCTGTTTGTAATACACTGAGTCCAATCCAAGGCATTGCCTGCAGCTGCCCTGAGCAGCAGGCTATTGCCCCGAGTACCTGCCGTACAGCTGCCAATGCAGCCTAAGGTCTGGGAGTCACAGGGTGGTTGCCATCCTGTCCACAGGCAATTCCCCAAGCAGGTGGCAGGGAGACAGGCAGTGTGCTCTCCTGTGCAATACACGTACCAATATTTCCCACAGAAGGGAACTTTTTAAGCAATCTTTTAGAAATAATCAGTGCATAATTTCATTTACATAATTTCAGAACATGCCGGCTCCCTGGCTCCATGACTCCAGGCTCAGCAATGACTCCAAGTGCTGCTGGGTTCCCCCTGCCCCATTAGCCCCAGTTAACTGACAAGGAGAAGCTTGAAGCCCTGGGAGCCATAAGAGAACAAGAAAGCACAGAGCTTGGGAGTTGTGGCTCCTATGCTTCCAGTCGTGTGGCATGCTGCACAGAAGCCCTCCAAGCACCCATGGCATATGCCAGGTCTTCAGGGATCTCTGGAGGCATCCAGCATGTCAAGGCTATCCTAGAGCCACAGACTTCACAGCTCGCCAGGAGCCATGAAATGAGGCATGAGGCCTGTCAGAACCCATCCCATGTCTTTGCAGAAAGTCACTAAAACTGATGCTTTTGCAAAATCTTTTGGTATCAATGAATCTGCCTTTTCTGATGGAAAACTGTTTTGTCAGAAAGTTCCCAGCTAGCTCCAGTCTGTAGATCCCTTAGGCAGGATAAAAATCAGTAGAGCTGCTACACTAATGTCCAAAGCTCTTGAAGAAAATTATTTAGAGAATTATTTTAAACGTGCAAAAAATCAGACTTCTATTGAAATATTCAGAAGACAAAACCGCCCTGTAAACAAGGTACTAGACTGGACCTGCATTTCATTCTCTGTTTCATGATCACATTTATCTGTTATCTGCAGCCCCTCTGCGCTCTAACATTTTCCTTTTCTTTGTCCTGACTACAAGTTCTTTGAGGCAGGGGCCTTCTCCTGCTTTGTTCCTGACAAGCAGCTTGTGCAGTCATGTAAGCAGCAAGTTCATATCAGTAGCAACCCAGACATTTTCTGTTTCAGAGGAGTGACATCAGCAATATATTTCCAGTGTGACTCTGTCCTTCAGTACCAGGCAGCTGCAAGAAAATAATACTGCCTATAAATATAAGAGTATTTTGCATAGAAGCATTTTATCCTGTAAGGTTCTGGGCTCTTTTAAGGTATGCTTAGAACAGGAGTCAAGAGAGGGTGTTTTTATAACATGAATTCACCTAATACAGTATTTCACCCTGAAGTAAGGTGATGCTTATTGAACATGAAATGGATAGTTTCCTGTTGTCACCATTGCACTGCCATTGACTATATTTTGCATTTTTTCTATAATTGACATGGGCATTCAAGCAACATCAGATAGGAAAACTCCCCCCTAAAATATTTGAGTGGAGAAGGACATTATCTTTGTGTTCTAATGAAAGCCTTATAAAAGGCCTAAGCAATATTCTCTAAGCCCTGATTTTTTCCATACAGAAAACATCTCATGCTTTAAGTAACATCACAGGGTATTACTGCAAAGCTTACCTAGCAAGCCCAAGCTACATAAACTAGCTGTAAAGCTTTTAATTTGTCTAAAGAGATAATTAAGCTGGATAAAGCATACTCAGGTGTTACAACTCAACGAAGGAGTCTGGCAATTATACCTTTGAGAAAATAGGAACTGCACTAACTGCTATCACTTTTGTCTCAAGTGATCCAACATGCAGTACCTACTGCAACAATAATTAATTTGGCCCATGTTTTTTGAATTCTTAGAATTTTAGAATACAAAATTACATTTTAGAATATTACTCTATTTTTAAAATTTTAGAATAATTTATCCTGCTTTACCTAAATTGCACATAAAAATATTTGCCGCAAACTCAAATCCGCGTACATAATTATTGGGGTTTTGTATGCAATTTATTCATGCATATTACCTGAAATTTTACTTCTGTTTCCAACTTCCTGCTGAATTAAACTGGAATGGCATCATTTGTTATGCTAAAATATTCATAGTTCAAAAAGTGAGATTAGTTAGTATTTTATAGCCTCAGTCACCTCCTTCAAACAATTACTTCATGGGCAGGAAGACTAAGCTAATAAAAGCAGAGTTTGAAACTTACTGCAGAGTCTGAGCTAAAATCCACTGAAACGAGTTGCAGAAAATTCATTTGACTCCCAGAATTCCAGGTGTGGACTCAGTAAATGACCTAGTAAAGATACTAATATATAACCGTAGGTTTTTATTCTTTTTAAATTTCCCATTAGCAGCTGGATACAGTTTCCCAAGGTTTTATTTCAATAAAAATCTTTTTCAATCCATCGGGACACAAAAGTGAATAGGGCATCTAGTCGGCTCTGGCAGAACAGGATCCCAACAGTTTCAGATACTCTGTGGCCTGAATTTAGCTGAACTCTCCAGCAAGACCTGAATAGCCACATTCTTGCTGCCATCTGACAGAAACTTCTAGCTTGGCATACACCTACAGGTGTTGTTCCTTGTCTTACAGTTCAGAATAAGCTCTACATTATTTACTGTAAAGAACTGACAACATACTAAGCAGAACCCTTAAATTACATGCACGGTGTGCTTTACCACAGGCAGCAAAAGCTGCTAAATTATGGGCAATGGGCATCTGCAGAAAGCTACCATCTTTATATTTTTTTCTCTTCCAACCTAATAATGAATTTTATTTCTACTTTACATTTCAACCCCTGATTAAATTATATTTGAAAGATAAACAATACCCGTATAATACACACAATGATATCACACTACCTATATAGTTAAGCACTAACCAGCTCCTCTCCTCATAGCCTTAATATCAAAAGATTCATGACCTTAACCATGGTTAAACAGCTGACAAGCTGCCATCACTGCACATTGTACAGCCGGACACAGTTTTCCTGAGTCGTTCCATTCCCCCTCCTGTACCTTGTGGCTGCCTCTTGTCACATCCTCACTTCAGCTTGTACACCACCTGACACTGGGGGTTGTGGTCAAGAGCCTGGGCTCTTTGTTACTGCTAGACTACAAAAAAAATTAAATACATGATATCAGGTTGGTGTACAAGCTTCTTTATATGGAAAAAGATTTATAATTTGCTGCTATTTTCATTTTATGCTGGTTGGTAACATTTTTTGTCAACTGCAAAATCTTCTCAGGAGGCAACAGCTCAATGGAATGCTGAGTTGATTACTTATTAGAAACCACAGAATCTCATTTGGTATGAAAAGAATACTTGTATGGATACAAATAAGAGGATCCTTCAAATCTTAGCCATAAAAAGAAACCTGGCCATATCCTGAGCTGTATCAAAACAATATTTGTAAAGTACGTAAGTATCATAGTCATAGTGTAAGTAAACACTCCACTGATTCAAAACCATACTTTTCAAATACTTAAATGGACCAAGTATTCCAAAGAGTAAGACAAAGCATGCAGGTACAATGTGACTGGAAAAATAAATAAAACTCCAATCATTGTAGGTAAAGCCAGTAAAAAATGCTGCTACCTGTGGTACTGCATAATGAAAGGAAAAGATCATACTGTGTTAGAAGAATTAGGCTTCTTAATGATTCTAAAATCTATACAGCAGCACAGGTCGCACAGAGCTTTCCACTGAATTTAGTGACTGGAAAATTTGATCCCCCATTTAATTTGATTTAAAGCTCTGGAACCAAATCATTTGTATGTGCAACTATTTCCAACCTTTTATTCTGATCAGTTTTCAGCACTTGTTTCAACAGTACCTACTTCACAATTGCAATTCAGTCACTGACTGTAAAAAAGACAGCATTTAATTAAAAATGCCAATATTAAAAGAGTACAAGAACAGTCCGCTGAAAGTTACATTATTTGGGTCATTGGTGCCATTACAGATACTTTCCTGTTGTTATGCAGGTTGCATGGCAAAACTTCATGCCTACACATGGAAAACACAAATCAACCACTTCTACTGATCAATGAAATAGGAGCAGATGTTTTCAAAGCAGCAGAAAATATAAAGGTGCACATACAAATTGAGTTATCCTAGCCTACTGAGATCTATTCCTGCACTGTATCGGTTTGTTTTCAGAGAATTTGACAGCTGTTATACTGGCCAATACACATTCACTGCTGCAGTTTCCTGGATCTGTTTTCCTGAGTGAGAATTTGACAGCTGTACAATTATTTCTAGTACAGAACAAGGGAACACACTGATTATTGCCTTCATCTTGCTTTATGAAATTGTCTCCATATGATGCAACAGAGCTGCTATCCTTCCACGTCAGCTGCTTGCTGGAACTGAAATTTGGCAATGAAAACACAAAAGACGATAGGCCTTAGGTTAACACACACAGAGAACAAAAAATCTTGTTAATTATCTGAAAGACTTGTTTTTTCTATCCAGGCAGAATGAGCTCAAGATGCGCTGCTTTTCTGGAAATGAGGCTGATGTGACCTCAGTCCAGTGGATTTCTCAGTGGTCTTAATAATCCAATTAATTTTTTGATTCCTAGCTCTTTACTGGAGACTGTTTGACCAAGAAATGCCTCTGTCCTATTCCCCATAAATTGCTTTGCACCAATTCTTGGAACAACTACCAAAGTATCTCTCTTAACCCCACACCCCTTCACCTCTCCTCCTTCCATCCATTCTCCTCTGTTTTCTTAATTCTTAAAAAAGAAAAAAAAAAGGAACAAGGGAGAAGATTTATGTATTGTTTTGTTATGAGTTTTCTGTCCTCTGCCGTGACTACTCTCTTCCTCCCTGCCACCTCCTTGGAGCCTTCCTCTCACTCCAACTCAAGAGGAGCTGCATGTTGCAACTGGTGAAACTCTGGTGTGGTTGATGGCTGTGCCAACGGCTCTGGAGAGAAGAATAGAAGCTGAGACTGGCAGGAAGAGGGAAGCTGGATGATTTTCAAGAAGCTGACTACCATTTTATTCATAACAGAGAAGAATTGATTACAGAGTAATCACCAGCTATGTGGCTTTTCCCAGGTCCAAAACTCCACACAAAAAATAGAACTGGATATTTGCATAGCATTTCTAATCCACAGGTCTCATAACAAATACCATCATCCCTTCACTTAGGAGGAATATCAAGTCACAGAAAGGTTAGATGATTTTCCCATACAGTAAGGGAAGGGGTAGAGCCCTGGCTAAGCTCATCTGGTTCCCAGTGTCACAGTGACTCCACAACATCCTCACAAGGCTCCTTTGCTCATGACAGCTCAGAACAAAAACCTCTGTAGCATAACCATGGTAGTGCACAGCTCCAGCACAAGCTGAGTGTCTTAGCTGTCACCCCACTTCATGGTGGGACTGGCAGCCCTTCCTGATGGGCAGCCTGTAAGATAGCACTGAAATGCACAAGCCAGCTCAGACACCAGCAGCACAAATAAACACTGAAGAAGGCAAAGGTAGCCAGGCTCCTGACTGCACCGACTCCAGCACTCCAGCTGGGCTGCACAGCTTTTGTCTGAAATCTCTATGGAGCATACACCTAAGCACTGCACTGCTGGGGTGACGCTGCTGTGCACATGTCAACTAACCAATTTCAGGCCCATCCTGGTGAATGCACTGGCTGTAGTATGGAGGTTTCCTAGATTTCCTGTCCGGAAAAGATAAGAAACTGCAATAAACAGATTTCCCAACTCACCAGGGTGACTCTTTTCTAAACGATTATTCAGGATCTGTCATCAATTTACTGCTTGCCTCTATCCGTCTTAAATTGTGCATGATTACTTTGTTTAGTTTTGCTGACATTTGTGTTTTGTTTAAGGGTCTCCTTGTGCAATCTTTTGTGTCTGCTTTAAATAAACACTCTTCTGTGCTTGTAGCAGCATGCTTAGGTTCAGCAAGATATCTATCACTTAATAAGCAAATGAAAGTTTAATCACCCAAAAGCTAGCTTTCAACCTGCAGTTAACAAAACAGGAAAGCTAAGGGTGTTCCATATGCATTTTTCTCTCCATTTCTTCTGTTATCACATTTGCTAGTCCAAACAAGTTTGGTGTTATGTATTTAGTCCTGTAAATATCAGCTTAGCATGTGGAAACAGGCAGCATTTATTCTTACTTTGCAGTCAGAATCAGTCCAATAAAGAAAAACAATTACTCATTGCCATCCTTCAAAAAATAGTTGTTTTTTGTTACTAATCACTGAGTATGTATGAAACAGAAAGAATATACACTAATGGCTTGCTGAGCACATCAACCGCAGAAAATTGGGCAAGCATATCTGAGCAAAACATGACATGGAAACCAAACAGGAAAAATACAAGTCATGCCAAGGTGTCATTTTTACAAAGTGACTTTTTTAAAAAACCAGAGAGACAAGTTAATGTCCCAATATGGGACAATAAAGCTATGTTAAAAACACTTGCCATTAACAGCCATCTGCTCTCTGCAATTTGGGGGTAATTTTTATGTACAGCTGACAGCTTTGCATCATCTTTCCTCCTTCATGAAGGATTGCCTCTGCCTCTAGTGTACAAAGCCTCTGAGAAGCAGGATCTGTCCATTACATTGTGGCTTTCAGTAAGCTTGTGCTGCTAATAAACACGTAGCATTCTGCACTGGATTTCCAAACAGAAATCAAACTAAGATTTAGAAAAAACATATATATATAGTATATGTGCTAATAATATTCCAGTTCTCTCTAATAATATTCTACTCGTGTTAGCATTGCCTGTAAAAATCAAGAGGCAAAGTGTGCTCTCTGCCCTTGACATATTGTGATGGTAAGAAAAATCAAGACTTCTTCCTCACTGTTCTCTGAGTACGAGGATGGATCCCTGCTTAAGCCTATCTTTCTTGATCAGATTGTCTCTGGTGCCCTTATGCCTTTTCCTCCTGTTTGAACTTGTCTCTTCAGAATATTTAGTAAATGCAATTCATGTTCACACCTGAAGTAAAGCTACCTTCTTTTGTTTTGCTACGTGTTAGAAGTCTTAAAATACACACGCACAACAAATAGCAGGGTCACACTTCCCTCATTTGCAATCCTTGCAAAGAACACTTATGCAAGAAAAGTGCAGAGAAAACTAAAATTCTATTAACATTCAAATCATACTCTGACTACCCTTTCCATTCCTCAGATCTGATATAATTTTAATATACCTTAGGAATAAGACCAAAAAAAAAAAGAAACTGGAGCAGCTAAAAGTGATTTGTCTATTGCCTTGTAGTGCTTCCTTCAATACACAACAGATGGTGGTCAGATTCTTCCACCAAATCCAGATCAACCCCATAACTGTATCCCACCAACCAAACACCCTTTAAACGCTAGGCGCATTTATAAAGTATCTAACACTGAACTACACAAATCAGTCAAAACCTCTCTCCTACAGCCACAAGCTGCTGATGGAGTTACATTCAACTTGATCCTATTCCATGTTTCAAACATCCCAAAGTTAAGGGATTGGTTTTCATGCACTTGAACAAAAAAAGAGGACAATTTTCACAATTATCATTCAGGGTTAAGTTACAAACATCTTCAGCTACCAAAGACAAGCCTTGAGTATTAGTTCACCTGTACCCAGTGTCTTTTCTTCTCAAAGAAAACACTGCTTAAGTAAGTCCCTTGAGAAGGGATTCAGACTTGTATGTACACACTCTACGTCTATTTTTGAACTGAATTTTCTTCAGCTTGTAGCGATCTACAAAATGGGATCCATATCATTATTGACGGTTTTGTTTCATGCCCTCAACTTCCTTACACTTGGATCTGATCCAAACCCAGAAGTATAACAATGGAAAGGCGTGCAATTTTGACTTGAACTGGCACCAGATCAGTACCAGGATCTAGTATTTTTCTTCTGTGTCATATGTGAACCTTGGTGCAGATGACCTACGAGGAAGTTTCAGGAGAAAGTGCAGTCTCCGTGCAAACTGGGAGCCTGGTGCTCAACAACTGTGAAGCAGACACAGTATTATTGCTTGTCATATCACTGAGAAGATATATAGCTTAGCTACAGAATACACCTTAGAGCTGAACCTTTCTTCAGGTAGGTTTTTTGTTTTGCCATAAAAACAGCCATTCCTGTGGTACAATCCGCCACATATCTCACCTCTGAATGGCACTGCAGAAGTACTGCAAATGCTTCTGAATTGTGACAACACCACTCCAGAAAGTCCTCTTTATGAATATTTTACACTCCTAACTCTACATTCTGCTTATATGAATCAGCATTACCAAGATTCAATCATTTCAGATAAGCCCTTTTTCCCTTACCTCTTCACTAAGGTTCTGCAGTAGCCAGTTTCATAGGGTGAGATTATCAACACATCGCTGCCTATCAGCATGACATTCTGCAGCTCCCAAGTGCTCCTAAACTACATCCATCAAGCTGGATTTCCTTACCTCCTGCACTGTACATGATCACAGGATTCCCAGCACCCCTGCATTCGCTCTGATGTCTAGCAACATTTTCCTCATATGCCTAAGCCCCACATGAATTGCATTTAATGGGACTGAAATTGCTCCATGCTCTCATATGGCAGGCATTGACTTACGCTATTTTCTATTTAAGAATTGTAGGTGGTTTCAGCCCTGGTGCTTTCCCTCACCTAATCACCACTGCAGCATTGACCTCTGTTGGGCTCATCCCATGGTCAGTTCAGTAAGCTCACCTCCTTACCAACAGGCTGAATGCTAACTACTGTTGGCTCACCTGAATCTTATCTCTCTATTGTTGTGCTTGGGGAATCTACCAGAGGAACTAAAGCATAAATGGCATAATGAGGTTTCATTTTATTCTGTCTCCTCCCCAACTCTCACTTTTTCACATAGCTACTAAACTTTTTCCATCTCATTTCCCCACCTATCTTGTCTTTCCTAAATGTTATAGCTCACTTCCCGTAGTTTTGTTTCCTTTGAAACATTTTCATTCAAAACAAAAGAACATTTGTGCTTTGCATGTCTGTGAGCATAGAATAAATAAGAAGCATGCATGTGTTTCATATTAGACTTCTATGAATATTTCTTTAGTCACCCATTCTAGCAATCCATATATCCTACTTCCTTAGGTCTCTTATTAACTATCCACTAGAACTGAAGGATTCACTACTTTTCACTGATTAAAATTATGTATTGTGTTTTAGTGTACCATTCAGTTCCTGTCTCCCACTCAAATCAGAAACATCAGAAACCATTTTTTACCAGATTTGCAGCACACGGAAAATTTCAAATGTCTTTGCAAAGCCCAAGATGAGGAGTACAGCTGGTACAGGCAAACCATTTAGATTTTGCAAAAAGCTTATCAGCTAAGCTATGATTCTGCAGACTAAAACAGGTCTGAACTCCATTGAATCTAGACAGAATACCCTCTGCAGTTTCAGATAACTATTTGGCCGTTTTCTAGACAGAATTAGAAGTGTATGAATGACTGAATCGGGTTAAAAACCTAACCTCAACCCACATCTTCCCCCAGAATTAATCTCAGAGTTTACATGTCTATTTTTCCTGAGATTTTCTTACTGTTCTCAGCTTCTTCCTGTGGGGCCTGCAAACGCACTCCAGGAAAGAAGCTTGCCAGGATATAAGAGAAATCTCACAAGAAATTCTGTTGTTGGTTCATTTCCAGGAAAATTCTGCAGACTAAGACATACAAGTAAATTCCTCCAAACTGGGGAGACAATAACTGTGATATATCCAACAGCAAGTGATCACTTCCTGAAAGCTGCTCTTAATAGTCTCATTTGTCAGACCCCACTTGGATGTGAAAATGTCATTTCCAGTCTGAGCAGCACAGTCATAACCAAAACTTAGTCTAAAATAATGAATTTGTTTTGAGTTCTACAGAGGGCTGCAGACAGCTCACTTGGAATGTAAAGAAAATTAGAGGAAGAAAAGCCTTTACTGTTCCTCCTTCCCTTATTTTCTTAGGCATAAGACCCAGGTGTTTGTGGGTGTAGCAGAAACTGGTTGTTCTGCTTGGGACCAAGCCTGTGGTTCCACGAACATTTCTTTAGCAACACCATTAACCTAATCAGCTGCTGTGCTAGGAAGAAGGTATTTCTCCTGAGACTGTGCATGGGGACGAACAAGGGTCTGAAAAGAGCCACCACACTAAACAGGGAGCACTTCAGCATACTCAACCAGAAACTCCGTAGTGCTAGCAAAAAGGAAATGAAGGGGACAGGAAGGCACCTGAAATCCAGAAAAGCTCTCCTCATGCCTGAAACTGAATTTAGATATCTCTGCTCAAGATCCACAGCTCAGAATTCTCTTGCAACAACAGAATTCCATCTTCCATCCCAACAAGGCCTACCTAAAAAAAGAAAGACCGCCAACATTAAAATAGGTCATTACATAAAATCTCTAACTAGGAACCACAACTCAAGTTTCCCTAATCCTAATACCAAGATACTATCCATCCCCTCATGCTCTGCTACTTTACCTAACAAATTAGACCATACACAGACATCCTCTTCTGGATCCAGTTGTATCGGGGTGAGGTTACTGCTCGCAGGTGCCATTACTGCCCCTCCACTATCACCACCTTGGTTCAGCTGACATTGCAGATAATACCTAAGACCAAATAGAAAAATACTCCCACAAACAGCTCTCTTACCCTGACCAAGAACTCTACTGACTTCCTGAGTGCACAGATACCATGCTCAGCAGAGAGCCCAGCACTTCACTACACGTGCTACAAACACCAGCCAAGGTAGGCTGTTCAGGAGAGACAGATGGAGGAATTCCACCATCTACTCCTGATCACATTTGGATAAGTCCTGGGCAGTGGACTGCTCTGATTTGGAGCTTTATAGACATTTACAGGGCATTTCAAGCAGCTCAGGAATGTCAGTACTAAAAACATTCATGAAACTGAGGCAGTTCTAGGGCCAGGTGCAACTGAGCTGGATCAGAGTTTTTTCTTTTTATTTAAATCCAACTTTAGACACTGACACCTGTTATAAAATCTAGTTCCAAATTACGTGCCTTATCTGCTACACTTGGGTAAGGTGAGAGAAATGCTTCTTTGTTCAGTATCCTTAAGCTATTTGCATAAAATACATGCTAAATAATTCAGGAGACTGATTTGTAAAAGACGAAGTCTTTACAAATAAGAAAGGCTAGAAATAGAATTCATGGAAAACACTCCAGAGTCCCCTAGTTCTGCTGCTGTTGAGCCTCAAGTACTCTTTTTAAACTATTACTATGCGAGGAAGAACGGGATTTTCATTTCTGAGACAGGTCGTAATCTTTCAGAACACATCCCTTGGACACACACCCCCTCAGTACACCATTAGGCAAACAAACTCCATTTTTCCTCTCTGTAGAACATTTTCCTTGCCTTTAGTTGGTGATTTTTGCCCAGTTGCTAGCCCTTAGTGTAATCCACCATTTTACTTTCAGTGGTCATAACACAGCATTCCTAATCATAATAAAATTAACATCTGACCTAATGTCCACTGAAGCCACAAGAAAGAGATCCTCCAATTTCAGTGGGGTGGGGAACCAAGCAGACAGCAAAGTGCTATGCAGTTATTTGCTCATTAAATCCTAGCAGTTTGAAATACATATAGTTTATTTTGGGGGTTAATTTTACACTGAATTATAGAAGGTTAAACCCTTGACACAATCAAAGAAAGGCAGCATGTTCAGATCAATCAAATCACACAGAAGTTGTGATTTATGAACTATAAACTGGTGTGGCCAAGACTTTGCTGAATAAAGACAAAAATGCCAGTCTTTTACACTCTCTTTTAACTTCTTCAAAATGACTTTGTCTTGTTTTATAGTGTGATAACTATTGAGTTCACCAGGTCAGAAAACCATATGAAGTTGCCAATCTAACCCTTACTACTGTAGCCCATGTTCACAAAAGCATAGTTTCAGTGACTGAAAGCAGTTTGTGTGTAATTCCTGGTGAGAAATTCATCACAGCTTCACAGGCCCCCTGCTCTTGGGTGTCTGTTTGTAACCTGGATCTTTGCAAAGTCTAGTAATCACATTTCAACAATAAAACTTCTAGAGGTAATTTGATTTTACACTGCCAGCCAGCACTTCATTGCTAATACTTATGATGCATTACGTATTTGTCTGAGAACATTAGCACTCAGATAATTAACTCTTCTGCTGGGTGTCTGTTTTATGCTCTTCAGTGAAAACACACTGCTCCCAGAGACATGTCTTGCGTATAAGCAAATCTAATCCCTAAATCTCATATGTGGTCAGTAAATTAAAATCTAGGTTGTAGCAGTTAAAAGAATTCCCTTTTCCCTCTTCTTCTTTTTTTTTTTTTTTTTTTTTTTTTTTTTTTTTTTTTTTGGCACTTTCTAGCAAAACAGTTCACATACAATCACTCAGTGGCTGGAAAGTAGGCTTGGCAGAAGCTGAGGCTCAGCATGGCTCCAGTCAAGACAAATGGCTGAATTATTGTGACGTTAGTAAACAGGTAATTAGTTTTGCATGTCATTGTTCACTACCTCAAGCTCATTACCAAAGTCTTACAACACTCTCTTTAAAAATTCAGACCTGTTTGACCTCCTACCAGCTATAGCGCATTTCAAGCACTCATGGATAAAGTGCAATCTTGTCAAACTGAAGACACCTGCTCCCAGCAGGAACACCACTTATGAACTGCCAAGTCTTTTGTTACAGTACCTTGAGATGCAATGATCTTTCCATCTGGAATAACCGGCATCAACTTGGCTACAACCACTGTAAAGCAATCTTTGAATATTTATTACCACATGAAGTACATACAGGTATAAAAGCAGGATGTACACAAATGCAAAAAGGAAGACTATTCATGATAACTTTTGCAGTTTGCCACACAAGCTTTTGAAATTAATTTTCTTTGGAAGCTGGCTCCTAGCAACAAATTTCAGTTCTTTTTTCTCTACCAGCAGGACTGTCAGAGTGAAGGCTCACCCCTGTACCTAACTTATTTCACAGGTGACAAAATTAAGTCCACATATCTCCCCTTTCTATTACTCTTGTGCTCAAATTTTGTCAACTGTTGCTGATCTAGGGGTGGACAATTCATACTATGGATTAATCAAGTTCTGTCCTTGTCTCTCCTCCAAAGCCCTTGCTGCAGCCCAGTGCCATACCCAGCGTGGCACATTGATTTAGGCTCCACTCTGCCAATGCTGTTTAAAGCTGCCCCTGCTCCCTTTTTCACAAGCTTTGCAGAGGATTATATACCAAACTACTTCTCTTGGCTTAGGTTTTTGCTTGATGTCATTTCTTCAGCTATTCATTCTCCTGGACAGTTGACTCTGTTCCTCAGTTTACCTCCAGATTAACAGCCATGTTTAATCCATTTTGTTCCAAGAAAAGCACTAGCACCAGATGATTCTTCCCTTCTTGTCTTTATTTTGTGGTAATTCAAACTAATTACATTTTAGTACTGTGGTCATTAAAAATCCAGCAAAAGCACAGTCTATGGCTTGGGTGAAGATATCATAGAATTTAGGTTTATTTCCAGCATTTTCTTTGCTTCAGTGCCTTCCACAAGGGCAATGAAAAGCCTTATAAGGAGCTCAGTGCACCTCAGACTTCCAAAGGCAGCTTAATTCAACAATGCATTCCTTGCTATCTTCTCTGCCCTTTTAAGAGACCTCCGTGAGCAAAGTCCATTCTGTGGCACTTAATCATATATATGCAAATGTTGCATTTAGAATTTGGAGCCCACTGTGAGCCTATTTTTCTTGAGCTGTTATTTTAAAATGTGCTTTAAATCAATTTTGCAGTAAACATGGGGTATGTTTCAGTAACAACCATTTTTCTCCTGATTAGTAAATTACTGTTGTTTCCAATGTTTCATTCTAACTACTGCTTGCTCAGAGTCACAGGAAAACAGAGCACTTAGTCAAGACAAACTTCCCTTTATTTCCATCTCAGCAAAGCAAGGTCTAGATTACTTTTGGAAAAACAGTTTTCAGCTGACAAAGTGAAAAATGTTGCATAATGGCAAACTTATAACATGGTAAGAAAGTTTTAATAGAGGGATTACCACTTTCTGTTGTAACTAGTTTAAAAGTCCTTTAAGACTTTCTGCTAAGAACAGATTATTATATTTGCAGTATTTATGTAATTTCTATTGGCTGGCTTTGTAATAATTTATGAAAGTTGTGACAGCACAGTGCTTTAATATAGATTAAACTATATTGAGGGAGGAAAATACAGCAAAATGCCAGCGTGCTACACAGAATACCAACCCCAGGATCATCCAGAATTTAAAAAAAAATCAGTTTGAAAATATAAATGGTGTTTTCCCAGCCATCGGACAATCTCTGTCAAGCATATAATTTTTTCTGTGGGGGTGTGTATTAAATTTATCTCTTTTCATGATGGTATCTGTATTTCAGACCCCTACTATATAGGCTTAGGAATATGCAGATCATTCATATCATCCTCATCCAGAGACAGCACATATCCTTAATGTTATATCATCATGCATTCAGCGTGGAACATGTGTCTTAAAACTGTTATCAGTGATATTTGCATGCATTTGTATTTGTAAAACTGGGCAATCATAATGCAAATCTTAGAGGAAGATGAAGGTTTTAACTTTCTAGTTCATGGCAGAACTGTCCAAAACTTCAAACGGTCCATACAGAATGACCGCGGTTGTATTGGTATATTGCAGTGTAAAAAAAAAAGTGAGGTCTGTCCTATTGGATAGCTTCATCACATGGCACTGCTCTCATCTACGTGCCTGATAAATACTGGAAATAGCCTTCTCATGGAGGATTTGTATTTAGCCCACTAATTGGAGGATAAGTGAGGTTTTACTTTGGTTTGAGACTGTTTGGTGCTGGTCAAGAATTTTGGTGTCCAGGATATCAGTAAGACTATCAGTGAATTGATCAGAAGTAAAACATAAATGCAGCTGATGACAAAGATTTAATATTTGTATACCTGTGGACGCACAGAGAAATGTAGTTGTAAGCACATAAAACCTGTAGGTCTGCCTTTTGCATTTGCAAAGTCCCCATTTTAATTAACATCAACTATAATCATATGGTAAACTAGGCATAATAACAGTAATTAAGACCTTGGCCTCTTAAAACACATCAGGCACACACACAAAGGCAAAATCCAATTTGGAGAAATATATGGAGCATTCAAAGGTCAGTATTGAGATTCTATCTAGGATACCTAAATAAACAGGCAAATCAACCCTATTTAACAATGAAAGTGTTTTTCTTGAGATCTCAAGAGGATTTCCAATTATTCACAAATGGCTAACCATGCACTCCTTTCCCAGAATTATAAACGAGTCACCAGAAAATAGCAAGTTTGTCAAAATTGTCCAACAGTCCATTAACTGTACAACTGTGCTAAATAGCCAGAGACAAGTCTAAATCTGCCAGAACCAGTGTCTCTCGAGTCTGCCAAAGGGATAGATATTTCAGCTGCAGAAATATCCATTTGCAGCTTGCTACCATCTGGACCTTGCAAACTAAGCAATGAAGTGATGGGCTGGCACGATCCAGCTCAGGAGTGGCCCTCTAGATCTTAGGAAAATCTTTAAAGATGGTCATACTGAAAGGCAGTCAGGCTTGCTTGAGTGAGATAGATACTTGTATTCACACACAAAAAAAGTATTTTATTACCTGTGTTCCTTCAAAATCTATTTGGTATGTAATTCTAAAGACTAATTAAACACACTGACAGTTTTAGTTGTTTTCTGCTAAACCTGCTAAAGCCTAACAACTGGGGCTTTCATATGTACAGACTTACAAATAAATTCACCTCACCTCATCTGATTTTAAGGTCATTCACCTAAATTACACAACATACAGATGCAAACAGGTAACCTGGAAAGAGGACTGTTAACAGTTATATGAAGTTAGACTTCATATAGGCACATGAGGAAGACCTGAACACAACGAACAAGGATGTGACACAGCAGGGCAGCAAAATTTTACTTGGGTTTCAAAAAACCCAGCACACCCATTGGTGCTGTAACTCATTTAAAACTGATCAGAGTAGGTCTAGTCTGTAACATGTTCCAGCTAGTAAACAAATTGAGCATATTTTTTAAAAGTAAAAATCGCAAAACTCCACTGAAGCTTTTCAAAAAAGCATAACAAATTGGTCAAGTAGGGTGTCCTTAAAGCATTTGTTTTCTACAAATAAGGAAGGGGAAAAAAACCACCCCAAAACCTCCAGTTTTTGGAAGAAAATTTAATACTGCATGCTTTGAGTGAAAGCAATATATGGGAGTGAAAAAAAGGGCGACACGATGACTACAGCCTATATTAAGAAATATTACTATAAAGGAATTTTTACCAAAAAATATGGATATTTTTAGCAATGCACTTGTTTGCTTTACCACTGTGAAGACAGGATTATGAGGCCATGCTTCTCTCCTTTTTGTATTGGCTGAACATAAATACTTCTTTAGATCAGTGTTGCACCCTTCAAGCACAGAGTTATCTGAAGCTTATCCTTTTTGTAATACCCCTAGAAAAAACTAACACAGAGAATATTGTTTTGAGGTTATGTTGCAGCAACAGGACACACTCTTACTTACATTCATCTAATGTAAGATGATTCACAATCAATTATAGTTCTCCTATCAAAGGCTCTGGGTAGCCTTCAAACCATCACAGGAGGAACCATTACCATCAGCAGCAGGCATGCTTAGAGTTCATTTTTTAAGTCTTATGAAATCAACCTATTTCTGCTTGTGTCTCCTGAAAAGGCAGAGTGTTCAGCCTCCTCTGAGACCCATGCTTGACCATGACACCAATGAAACAGGAAGAAATCCTTCAGTTACATCTGAAGTTTCTTCTCAAGCCATCAGGCAAGTCCTACATAGTCTCTCCAGAGCTGAATACTATCAAACATCACCACTTATCTCTGCTCTGGAGGAGGCACACATAAAAATGTGGGTCAGGCTTACAAATTTAGGTTATTAGCTATAGCATATAATCCCAGGTTTACTTCCTTGGGCACTACAGTTCTTAAGAATTGCCTTTAGAGTTCTGGGGATGTTTCTGCATTTGCATTCACTTATTTACAAACTTGGACTATTGAGCACGCTTTAATCAACTAAATTGATTAACCACTTCTCTGATGATGCCTTTCTAGCTCACTCACAAAATCTTAGATTCATAAAGTTTTTAGGAACCAAGTTCCCGATAAATCCACAGGACTTCATACTTTTTGAAGTGGACCATGGCCTTAAGAAGGGCTAAGCACAAGAACCTACACCAGATGATAGGTACTGCCACAATGGCTAGTATATGTAGATTAATCCTTTTCCTGCCTTTAAGAAGCATTTCTTTATTGGCAAATGCTGAGCAGTGATTGAGAGGAAGAGATACTGCCCTTTAGGGCCCTTTGGCCTTTCTCTAAAGACATATTATCAATTTCTTTAATTATCACAGTGACAGGAAAACTTGGTGAAATATTTAAAAGGGGAAGGGAGGAAAACATATGTTTATGTTCATTTAGGACCACTTGAAAACAGATTATTCTGAAGATGGAAAGAGAATCATTGGACATTTAAATAATTAATTCCAGAAAATCCATTAAACAGGAACATTTTGACTGATCCAGCACAACCAGCTTTCACTGATCAGTTTCTAAACTGCTGTTTCTAAATTGTCACTTGCAGGAATTTTAGCATAACACAGTGTACATCACTAGTCAGTCATGTGCCCCATGTACCAGACAGAGAACTAAGATACAAACAGTCTGGTGACAGCCTGACTATGATAATTAGATAAAAAACATGCAAACGAACACAGAACTTCTATCATTTCCATCCCTGCGAGCTGCTTCGCTGTTTATAAAATATTAAACCCTAGCCGTTTATTTTAGATAGTTAAGATTTACAGCAAATCTTCTGACATATTGTTGAGCACTAATAGGTTTCTGTAGCTGAAAAGCAGAAAGCATAATTTCTCAAGCTTCTTTGTTTTGCTAGAAGATGAGAAAATTAGAAGCAATAGTCTGGTTAAGACTGTTCTTACCAGTGTCTTTATCAGAGCAACAAGGCAGGATAAGAAGCAGCTTTTGCTGGTTCAGATGAGCCGCATCAATTCTCTGCTGCAGAGAGCATAAAGAGTCAAAACTAGGCAGTCGCACAAGGACAAAAGTAAAAGATGCAACTTCTTAAAAACTAATCAACATTTCTCCATGCTTGGGGTTTGGGGGTTTTTTTGAGATTAAATATATTTGTAAAACATCTACTCGTATCTTTTTAAATGTAAGTGATATCAGACATGTACTACAATCTCAGCTCAGTCAACCTCAGTAAGGTTTAAGAAGGGAGCACCTTCCAAAGACATTGCTGCTTTAAGTGCTCCATACAATGTGGTAAGTATTTTTTTGTCCAGAATGTAACACTTTAAAATGCATGGGTTTTATGATGTTATGCTGACAAACAGGCAGTTGTGATTCTTCTCTATGAAACATTATTTAACCTGCATCCCAGCAAATTGCTTGTCCCTGGAGTTCCAATTTTTCACACAAGCCACAAAGGCATTTCTGAGCCTTTAAGTTCAGACCCCAGTTCACATGGTACATTATGTGGGAACGGAAGCTACACCTCCCAGTTTCCTGCCAGGTCCCAGCTGATGATTACTTCCTCTCTGACTACATTCTCCCAGTATTTTGAGTTTAACATCGTGGTTTTCCATTTTGGTTTCTATCACGTGTTGGTTTGTTTCACTGTGTTCTGCCAAACAGTGCCCTAATTTACCAGAGCTGCTATAATCTATATATAGTTTGCATATTGATTCCTGTAGTGCTTTGAGATCCTTCAGATAGAAGGTTATCACAATATACAGTTCCTTCATCTGTCATTTAAGGTAACCTTTAAAAGAGACAGAGTTCAGTTCAGTCCAGACATTTATCCAAACTTCTAAATCTCTGATGTCTGCAAATCCAGAAGGAACAGGGTTTTTGAGAGACTTTCAGTACCACTTAATACCAATTCAGACAAAACACCATATCATCCTGTCATTGTAATCACACGGGACGCTAATAACGTCTACCATTTCTGTAGAACTTCACAAAGATGAATCACCACAACATCGTCCTTTGCAGTATTATCCCTATTTTATTACTGAGGAAACAGGGTGTCTGATATTACATTATACCATTAAGTGACCTGCGCTTTCAATCTAAAAAGAATAGCAATGAAAGATGCAGAAACTATTACTGTAACTTTCCCAGCTTTTGTTTGGTGAAATGCTGTTTAAAAATTTAGATCCCACAAATTCTTTTACCATCATAGTACATTGTTAAAAAAAGCAAGTCGCTGAAAAACCAAAGTGACAATCCGTTTTGACTCTGCTGTGACTTAGCATCAATATTTCAATTTATTGCAATTTTGATCATTGTAGAAAAGTCAGCTGAATGCAAAAATAAAGGCACATGTCACTGTTCACTATTTTCTCATGCAGCCTTGAATGTGCAATCCTATCATTTAGATAAGGCATCCGCTTTTTCAGATCAGTACAATTCTCCAAAGAAAAATAACAATGTATATATTCACTATGTGTGTATCACAGACTGTAATACAGTCTGTTATTTAATCTATGGAAATACTTACTAGTTCCTGGTTTCCATGAAAGGTCAGTGGTGTTTGAAAATTTGGGAGTTGTTTTTGTTTTGGTGGGGTTTTTTTTGGTGTTTTGTGTTCTTTGAAAAATCCCAGCCTTCATGACTAACACCTTAGGGAAAGCACTGCATGAAAAATATTTTTGTATCTCTATCAGAAATCTTAAGGACTTAAACACAAAAGATGCTGTGTTAACTTCACTAATCACAGAAGGCAGAAAGAACAAACCAAAAAAGTGTTCAGCACCATCTTGGACTTACTTCCAACTGAACATTTATGTGTCATATAAACCTAACTTTGTACAACCTGAAAAAAAAATTACAGTAAAATAGGCTCTGCAGAATTAATTGAGTGCCAGTTTGGCCCTGCTCCACATGCAGCAGCGTCATCTAAGGAGAAACTGCTGAAGAAGAATCTGCCACAATTCCACTCTGGCTCTCAGAAGTCACAACCTAGGACTTTTTCAAAATATTTCAGTATTGGTTTCATATTAACTACACTCTAAATTGTGGAAGATGCAAATGTTTCCCTATCAACAAAGCATGATTTTTCTGTCAAACACTAATGGAATCATCATGGTTCCATGATTATCATTGCTGAGTTGGGATTTTCTGGTGAAAAACCCTTCAGTCAAGACCACTGGGGATTTTACCTTCTGGAAGAAAACAGTTCACAAGAAATGGGTCTCCACATCCTAGTTCTGCCCTCTGCAGCAAACTGAAGAGGCACCAAAAGGGACTTTCATTGTACCAGTTCTGTAGCAGGACAGAAATTAGTGTCATATGTTATATACCTAAATGTAAGTGAAAAGGAATTGCATGTTCATTTGGATTTTATCAAGAAATCATAATTCAGAATTAATTTCCATGACAGTTGATTAATAACAATAACTAAATTACTGAACAGAGTATTGTATCACACTGTGTTCAAAAAAACCATGAAGTATAATTAGTAAAGAAGCAAATAATATGAGATTTTCCCACAACATGCTTCTATTTCAAACATATTCACCACTCTTGCCGTAGCAGCTCTGAGATCAAAACACAGCAAAAGCACAGTAGCCTCAGCTTCATCAAAGGGTCTGGTCCATCTTCACATCTCAATAGTCATAGCAAGTATAGCTTTTTTCCCCTTCAATTTGAATTTGTAGAAGACAGGCTTTATCAAAATTGAGCACTCTCACACTAAAACCTTCATTTTGGTTATTCTCTTTGTTTGTATGTGCAGAGATGTTGCTAAGCGTAATTAGCAAAGAAGGCCTAGGTGAATTCTAGACATCAAAAGAGAAGCCGAAAAGTCAAGGGTGGCAAGGTGGGCAAGACAGAACTTGATAGCTTCATTGGCAGAATTACACGATACAGTGGTCTATGGCAGCAAAGGACTAGATTTCATCAAGAAGCGTGGTCCAATTTTTCCTACTTTACGTCCCTGTGATAAGACACTGATGCTGAGAGTAAAACAAATTGTGGAAGGGGACTGAAAAGGGCTGGGAGGGGAAGAATACAGGACACTTTATTATTTTTTTCCCCAAGCATCTATTCTTTTCATCACCAAACAGTTGCATCTTTTGCTTTCTACTCAGCATGTGCAATACAAAGGAACTAGACATGAACAGCAACATTCAAATAACCATAGCTAATACTTGTTCATCCTTCAAGAATTACCTGTATGCACACATACTGCTGTTCCAGAAGGGTACTGGGAGCTTTGAAGAATCAAGATAGAGAGGTTGCAGATAAGGACTGCAGAATCTCCAATTCTAGTACACAAATAATGAAGGAATTTCCCTGTTAAAGATAACTAGGCATTAATCCATAGCAATGTTTATTCCTGCATTCTAGCCTGATTCAGATCATGACGAACTGTAGCTGACCCTGTGGAGTCCCACTATTGGGCATCTTCACACAGTTACACAGTGAACAGATGAATCATTGTGATATTACTGTAAGACCAAGGAGGAGCCCAGGCTCTCCAGCTCCGTTTTCGTGAGGGAGTCATTAAGGTGCCTAGAGGGTTTAGCTTTTGACAACTGTACTAACTTGACAGGAGAGAGCTTCATCTTGTCAAGCACCTTTACACTCACCTCACCACCAAACAGGAAAATGAGTACCTCTCAGTTTCTTTTCATTCTGGAAGAGATATCAACAATCAGTGTATGTACAAGAAAAAAAAATGCCTTGCAAGCACAGAGCAAAGCAAACCCTCAAACGCTGCATATGGTATTGAGTTAACTTTGATGTCAATTCTTTGTGGCAGGACACATCCTCATGTGTAATGTACTTCCTAGGCACAACACTAAAACTGGCCAGGGGTATTATTTCAATTTCTAGAGAGGGCAGTTGATATAGATGAGAGTCAGTGCTGTTAGCAGAGGAGACAGCAGCACTGACCCACACATTTTAACAAGGATGTATGCACATGCAGGATAATTCCAGTAATTCACATCAAAGTTACATGTACAAAAGGTGTGGAACTGGGCAGATGATGGTAATTGAACATGAAGACTACACCAGAACATTTTCATAGTGTGTTCGAAGATATTAGAATAAGAGGCTTTAAATACGTGGATGGTGAGGGAGCTCCTGTTTTAATCACCCTCCCAAGGATTCTACAGTCTGTGCCTGAAGTCAAATTTCAAATCTGTTACTGCCTAGATTGGGTTGCATTAGACACAAATACCTTCTATCCACAGCTACTGTTCTGTTGTATACCATTCGGCTTCCTAGCAGGCATGACACTGGAATTTTATGGGCTGAACCTGTGTCACTGTTACAAATGTACTGCCATTTCCTGATAGCATGAACAATGTATTTTGAATTTTGATCTTGCACACTATTATGAAGGAAGATGAGTTAGACATCCAAAATTGTGGCATTTCTTAGTTTCATCTAACAGAAGACAAGCTGTAGGGAAGTATTATGGATCCTTCGCACAAGAAAAGAGTACTGTTCACATTCCTTTTGAGAAAAGATTAAGTATGGATGATACAATCCCTGATACAGGTACAGAGAACACACACGGGCCTCATTTTCCAATGCAATAGGCAAATATAAAGATGCAGTCTGATATCATCGCCGAGATAAGCAGCAGTTGCTGGACAGCAGCCAGGCAGATAAAGCTACAGTATTATCCAAAGCAATATTAGTAGTGTCCTTCTGGAACAGTGACTTCACCTACCAGCAGTAGAGAAACACAGTGGATTCAATACTTCTCTAGCTGCTTCATGCACTGGAAGGTTGCTCTAATTATGTAGCTGTGAATCCTCCACTAAAAGGGAATCCCTGGGCAGAGAAAACCAATACAAGAGACATCAGTCACCTGCTTCCATCTCTTCCTTGGCTGATTTGGCTTATTGTGAGTGGTCATGTGAGCATATTTCCAACCCCCTCTGTCTCTGGCCATTGCTTACACTTGGTCCTCTTGTAGACTCCAATTTAAACACCCAGCGATGAGGCACAGCAGCAGTTGCACTGTGTCTTTGCTGGAAGATGATCCTTATGAGAATGTGCCCCAATGGTACCAGTGTTATGGACTCTCCCTTGAGACAAGCTAGAGATCTGACTTGATGCTTTAATGAAAAAGCAGACTAAGTTTAACAGTAGTTAATGTAGTTAGACTTTTTTTAAAAAAAATCCTTGTTCCTCTCTCAGTATTTTCTAGAACTAGTTATCTTACTGTTCTGATTTCTCTCACTGTTTTGTTATTGTGCTGTTGACTTTTTATCTTGCTGGAACAAATTTAAGACTCTTTTTATTTAATTGCTGTTATTAACATTCACATATTAATGCAACACATATATTATTCAAGTTGATAACAATGTCTCTCTTCTCACAGCTTTAATTCAGAAAATGAAGAGCCTAAGTAAGCTAGAACGACATTGTTAAAAGTCAAAACATTCCTTGATTTCTTTCCAGCTATTTTGGACCTTTTCAGAGTCCAACAACATTACATGTATTTGAACAGTAGAAATGTTGCATAGTTTTCTCAATACCCATTAACTGCTCTTCCTTACCAAGCTGCCAGTATGGCATTTCAGAGAGCCCTTCTCCAAGTCCCGGCTTCTTCCTTCAAACAGACCTTAGACTTTGGAAGTCTAAGAAAAGAGTGCATTGAAATACAAAGAGACCAACCTAGAACCGAAGGGAGAAGCCATGTTTCAAGCGAATGCAGGAAGAACAATCCTGTCTGACAGAGGTGTCGAATAAGCCCTGCCTCATGTTTACATCTTAGAAAAGGAGGATGTTTACCTTAACAAGAGGGTGGGAAGATCTTGCTTCTCATTTTCAGTTTCCCAATCACACTGGAAACACCGGGAACTGGCCACCACATCCCATAGAACAGGAAGATGCTGCCACCTACAGGTGTGAGTGCCAGGAAGGCACTAAATCACAACTGCTGGGTCCCCACTACGGGCAGAAAATAACACCACAGTCGGAAAGGCCAAAAATCCGTAGTTATATGGTACTTGCCACAGTGACACTTCATCCTATTTCTTAACCTTCTTGCATTATTCCTATTGTTCAGAGAGTAATACAGGCACATAAACCATTGCCTTCTACACAGAAAAAAAATAAGAGGTCTTGCTTTGTAGCTCAGAGTGCAAGGATCCACCGCAGGAAATACAAGACCTGTTTGAATCCTCACAGCATGACGCTTCCACTCCCATGATGCAAAGATTAAAGTAAGTGATCCTTGTAAATAAGTCCACAAATCCTGATCTAAGCCCATCATGTCAACGTTCAGAGAGGTCAAAATACCTCATGTGCCTGTGCTTTTGGCTTGCAAGTTACAGAAGTTTGCGTTTTTAGCTTTATGGTGCTTATTCTTAGTTCCATGGTGGGTTTATAAGTATAATTCTTCATAACAAGAGCTAAAGAAAGGGTAAAATGACAAAATATTTTAGAAGGGGCTTGAAACAACACAAAAAAGCTTGGCAAGGTTGAGGAGGAAAGTAATCCATCACCACAGTTCACACAGAATCAGTGGTTTGGCATGTAGCTACCATACTCGGGTAACACGTTTGGAAGGACTCCATTTCACAGATCTCTGTGTGAAATATGTGAAGTCTCACCTCTTGGGTGCAGATAGTTTACAAGTTTATAGTCCCATGGCCATGCAATTCTAGCAGTAAATACAAAACCAAACACAACAGGGAGTCTTAGACAAAGAAAAAAAGAAGCTCCATTTATCAGAGCCCTTTTCTCTGAACAGTGTATTTGCTTTTTTTTACATGAGAGTGCAAATACTGTATTATGTTTATTCAATAATACTCCCATCAGCATGCCAAACAGCACAACTTTTTGACTAGGGACAGACCAAACCTACAACATCTGCCAAACTTTACGCCCTTAAGGTGCTAGGGGGCCTCTTGAAAGTAGCTGTGCTTTGAACTTCGCTGACTCCTGGGGGTTCTGTCTGATTAATCAATATTTTACATTACGCTAGCTACCATCACCACAATGAAAGAAAATAAAACAAGTAATCTACAAATGCAGAGAGCACCTTCTTCCCACATTGCCTCTTTCAAACTAACACAGCCAAATTACTCCATTCTGTGTAAATAGTGATTGAGTTAGGACAGCCACTGGAGCTTGGTCTGCTACAACAGCCACATCTTGTACTCCAAGTCTTCATTTTAAGAAGCAAACAAACCCAGACCTAGTCCTAATTTTTATGGGGGCAGAGAGACTCCTAAGATTGAATGAGACCTACCTGCAAAGGCAACCTGGCCTTTACAGCACTCCAGAGACTAACAGCATTATCAGCACTCCTGCAGGGAGGCAGACGTGTGGAACAGCTTGTCTGTCTGCATGCTGGGCTGGGCAAGCAGCACCAGCTCTACTCCAAATCCTACAGATGCCTAGAGCATCCTGTAGATGCTCACCATGGCTGTATCCCCAGGGACAGTCTGCACAAATGCCAGGACATCAGTTGTGCATCAGTTCGCAACATGCTCACCTCGTGTTTACTGGTTTCAGTTCACTACTGCAAAAGCTGAACTAACATCCAATAAAATACATTTCTTGTCCCACACTTCAGTGTACTCCTCTGTACACTGCTTATAAAAATATCTGACACCAATAGACAGCTGTCACCCATGTGCAGCACACTAGGGAGTTCCATAGCTAAAAGCATGTCATGCACCAATTTGAATAAAGTACTAAGGCTTGTTTCTAGTGGCTACAATAATTCACATTTTCTGTATCAGACACTGAAGACTACCTAAAATACATTCATGCCAGTAGGCTACACACACAATTACACCTTGCTGGGCAAAGAGATTAAGCCTAAAGCAGTTGTGGGTTTTTTATACTCGTACACAACCTTTATCTCACTGCATTTATCAAGATCCAGACAAAGTCATCAGTGCTATTAATATACTAGCAAGGTGAATATATGCATTGTAGTAGGGGAAAAACAGGTATTTTGCTGATTCTCATCAAACTAATTACTGATGGGTGAGCCTTGGATTGAGTGAAGCTGCCAGTTACACTGGCATGAAGTCAAAGAAGAATCAGGTTTGATGCATAGAAATATAACACATTAAATTTAAGATAACAGATTCTGTCTTTAAAAATTCAGCGATAGTTTTCTTAATTTAAACTCACCTATACTGTGTTGGAACAAAACAGCAACTTGCACACCAGCAATGCTGAAAACAGCTTACAGATTCAGGTAAGAAAATTCCTACTTGGATGCCATTCTCCTCATCGTGTCCAGCTGAGCAGAGCTGGAAAGTAGCTCTGCAAATGAAATGCAAGAAAGTAAATCAATTCATCTCAGCAAATATAAAAATACAGCACTATTACATTGGTCAGATTTTCCCCCATATGCAACAAGCAATAGATTCTATTTTCAATCTAGAGGATTTATTTCCAATTATGGAAGACAAAATGAAAAAATACAGGTTCTGATATTGCAAGCAGCTCTATACAGACATATCACTGTCTCTGCATGAGTCTCCTGCCAGAATCACAGTCAAAAAGTCTGACAGAAAGAATAAAATAAGCTTTGACTTATTCTCAATCTGAGCTAGGATGCCTGGGAGAAGACCATCTCAAAAGGTATCCCTGTAAATTTATCTAGGTTTAGATCTGCAGCAAAACAAATAACCCCAAATAAACCACAGCCCCTCCCCACTGTCCCAAAGAAAGAGGTTTTATTTTGCTCCCAGTTCTACACACACCACATAGTCAGCCAGACACAAGAATTCATTGCTGGTCCAATTCATTTCTGTACATCACTGAGTGCTTTCATCATTTATAACCAACCATAGAAAGAAAACATCCTTGTTTGCTTCTTATGGCACCTACTGTAGCCAAAAATCAATTTCTCTTGATCCCAGCAGCCAGTCAGTGTGTGATCTAAAGCCTCAAGGATCTTAACCATTCTTGCTGTGAAGGTCAGTGAGAGACACTAAAATATCAAAACTTCTTTATTCTATCGTTTAGTATCATTTAATACCACGGGACCATCTAAGTGTTGGTTTTGTACTGAAAGATGGCATCAGCATTTTTCCATGTAGTGATGTTCCATCACTAAGAGCTTACCATTCATCCCCAACTGAGCAGCAAACTGGATGCTTGATCATAACTATCCAAGATTGTCTCCCCCTTACAGTTTGTTATCTTCTGAAGTACAAGGGAGACTGACACTTAAATCAAAATCGGGAAACCTCCATTCATCCAAACTTCAGAAGTGTGGTTAGAATGTCTCAGCAGATAGTGAAGTTATTCTGAGATGCAAAACCCAATCTCCAACCCTAAACTTTATGAAAGCAAGAGGCTGCAGGAGTTGAGTGAGATCTACATGCAGAGACAGCCCTGGACTTCACAAGCACTGCAACAGCCCACAACACACACCAACGCACAGCATTAACCTCGCATCTGTGGGAAGATGCGCAGATGCACACATGCCAAACTGGCCAGGCAGGAGCTAGGGCTGCTCTGAATATTATTGAGATGCATTCAGGGAGGCTGCACCCAAGCTAAACAGCAACAGCTCAGAGCTACTGGTGCTTTCCTTGGACAGTCTGTACAGATGCCAAGGAATCTGCTGCTGCTAAAGAGTCAGGTCTTTAGTAACTAGAAAGCACAGGAAGCAATGCTATCTTGATTTAGATTGCTTCAATATTTAATCAGTACCGACTGGCCTTAAAGTCTCATAGATAAATAGTCAGAATCTGAAAGCTTTGGATTTTAAGCTCTGCATGCAGCTGGGGGACAGGGAAGTATTACTACATTCTTTTTCTTCACGCTATCAGCTGGTAAATTTGAGCATTCCTTGCCACTCACATGCAATGCGTTTCTACTCATTCCTCCCCACTGTACAACTGGATCAATGATGACTTATCTGAATTGTCCCACAATTGCAATGGGGAATCTCTCTGTTCTGTACGTGCACTTTGCAAAGTGATTCCAAGTTTCAGTAGATTTGTCCATAATGCCCATGTCAGCTGATAAATGATTGAGTGCCTGGGGGAGAGGGAGTGGCATGAAGAGGGAGACTTACTGCTTTAATACTGGGCTTGTGTCTTGAGGCTTATATATTGTCTGAAGAAGCTTTCATTTTGGCAATATGAATGAAGTTAAAACACTACCACATTTTTCAGTGGCCAGAACTAACACAGCAGATGAAGTCACAGCAATACAAAGCACCTCTGCAGTGGTAAAAGTGAAACTGTATTATTCATTTCATAGCTATATCAGTAAAATGGGGTAAACCAGCCCCTAATCTGCCCTTGGGTAAAAGGCAGGGAAGTGATACTGAGAAGTCTCTAGTTGGATCTAATAGGTCCCGAGGGGAAGTAATTTGAGTCTTATCTTTAATTCAGTTGAACCATAAAATGGGATGAAAGCAGACCTCAACAGAAGACAGATTCTGTATCTAAGCTGCTTGTTATAAAATGCTGTTACAAAATTTCAATGTCAATTTGTGTCAATATTTTACAAAATAAAAGGAGCTAGGAGGAGGCAAAAAATGCAAGTCAATTGGGATCAGAGAAAGACAGCTGCTAGAAATGAGATATTCTTCACTCATTCATTTCCACAGCCCAGTCTTTGTTAAAGATCTTTTAAAAGTTTGAGATTTCAAAAATCAAGTTCAGATATATCATTATCAGTAGCTTTACACTGATTAAAAACCTATTAATGCTAGGAAAGAAAAATAATTTTACAGAACTTTCATAACCTCCTTGCATGAATCTGCTCAAGGTCTGGAGTTCAGGGTCTTGCTTATACATGTATCTCCTCATGTACAATTTTCCTTTTGGGGACCCAGTGGCAAGTCGCACGGTCTAATACTGTCCCAGGTGCTCTCCATGCAGGTTAGATCTTGGATAGATCTTGCAGGTTAGATCTTGGCAGGTTAGATCAAGGATATGCTATGTCTCCTTCCATCTAAAAGGTAAAATTGGGTTGTTTTTTTGATGAAAGCTCAATAGTGGCTTCCCTGCCCACTTATGCCACCCACTAAGTGATCTTATTTTCAAATGTGCCAAAGTGATGTCAACTTTGCATAAAGAACTTAAATGAAGCTGTCTAGCCTTGAATTTTTAATATTACTTTCAAGCTCCAAAATAAGGACTTAAGTCTAGACATGTATTTAAAAACACCTCCAGTGGCATAGCATTTCAAAAGAACAAAACCTGAAAGCAGTACTTGAGACACTTACAGGAGAATACCCTTTCCCCAATTACTCCTTTGAGACAATACCTGATGATGCTCTAATGAAAACTGTTTGTTGATAATTTGTTGACAAATTATCTATATATTGTACAACCCACATTAAGTTTTTCACTTTTTATTCGTACTGTTGAAAAGAAAATTTCTTCTGATGCACACAAATGTGAAGCAGAATAAAAAGCTAGTACAAACTCTGTCAATGAATACACACTTTGAAAAATGGCTTCCTAGTTTATAGCAGATTTATAGTTCTTATCTCAAGTTTCCAAAGTTCATCTGAATCTCCAATACAGGGAGTTTCAATGTATCAGTAAATCTTTTAAGCCATGAGGAAAACTCACTCAAAGAAGCAATGTCCCCTATCAGTGGAAGAAGGGATAAATCTGAAATAATATATAATTCATGATGACACATATCAAGACATTACAGCCAACACTGACACAAGACCTATTTATGGCATTGCTTTGCTAAGTGTATTCCCTGCAGAACCATCTCGAGACTCTCTTATTCTGAACCAAACACCTGTTTTGATAATGCACATCTCTTCAGAGCTGGGGGAAAAAAAAAAAGCAAATCTAATTCAGCAACCATTTCTCATGATAGAAAACCAGTGGCCCTCAGCCAGCAACATATAAAAGTAAATGAAAATTTAAGCGCAGATCAAAAAGAAATGTGACACGGTATGGCTACTTTAAAAAACGTATGACCTCAGACATCAAGCTATCCATTGTCTAAAATATGCTAATATGAACTTTAAACTTTCCTTGGCTCGGGAACAGAGTTTTAGTTTGGTTCCTTCACAACAGCTTCCTCAGTCTTCATGGTTTAATACATACATGGATTCATGAGCTCTGAAGAAATGAAGAGTCCTCTCAAATCTTTCTAATATGGTCCAGGAAGTTAAGGGTCACAGACATCCTGTTCAGGAGGCATTTACATTGCCACCCTGACATTCAGAACCTGGAAATACTCTGCAAACTATTAACTAGAACTCGCAACACCCTTGGGGGCAAGGGCATTACTAGACAAATTTGAGAAGTGCATTAAATTTAGTGACTACAGGTGACATGATTGGCATAGCATATCACACAAGTCAGTATCACAATCCTTGAATAGTAAAAATAGCTTTTGAGTAGTTAAAATATAAATCAACAAAACTACCAGAGATAATGTAGAGTTTAAAAAAAAAAGGTATAAGTATATATTTGGGAAAAAAAACCCACAGCAACAAAAAAAAAAACTATTTCCCTGCCAAGGCCATTTACTGCAGCCCACCTTTGAATTAAAAATCAAGTCATAAAAAACCAAAAGTAGCTTTGCTTGCACATATTTTTCCTGAAGAACCCTGCTGGATAAATGCCATCTTCTCAAGACACAGAATAGGGAAGGGTAGATTCCCCTAATCCCCCCACACCATCAAACCTTGCCTCAGACATTAGCCAAACAACATACCTACAATGGCAGGCACATCACAGTTCAACTATAGAGTTAATTTTCTCCATAGTAGCTAGTATGGGGCCATGTTTTGGATTTGTGCCGGAAAAAGTGTTGGTAATACAGGGATGTTTTAGTTACTGCTGAGCGGTGCTTACACAGTCAAGGCCTTTTCTGCTCCTCAACCCACCTCACCAGTGAGCAGGCTGGAGGTGCACAAGACATTGGGAGGGGACACAGCTGGGACAGCTGACCCCAAGGGATATTCCATACCATATGATGTCACACTCAGCATATAAAGCTGGGGGAAATAGAAGGAAGTGGAGAACATTCAGAGTGATGGTGTTTGACTTCCCTGGTAACCATTAGACGCCTGCTTTCCTGGTGGCTGAACACCTACCTGCCTGCCCATGGGAAGGAGTGAATGAATTCCTTGTTTTGCTCTGCCTGCATGCATGGCTTTTGCTTTACTTAGTTAACTGTCTTTATCTCAACCCACAAGTTTACTCACTTTTACTCTTCTGATTCTTTCCCCCATCCCACTTGGGGAAGGGGAAGTGAGAGGCTGTGTGGTGTTTAGCTGCCTGCTGGGTTAAACCATGACAGAAGAAACCAAAAGTTGGTACAGATCCTACACACGAGTTTCAGACTATTTCACCAATGATAGTTTTTCCTCTCATCTTTCTAGGTGAGTCGTACAGAATAATATCATTTCAAATGTTAATATATTTCATCTGAATAGAGAGAATTATTCCAAGCCTGGCTGTGGTGCAGTTGAAGTGGCACTGTGCTCTGAACTCAATGAACAGCAGCAGATGTGCTGCTTACAAAGCCTGTTCAGACCAACCTGTGAGATACCAGGACATTAGAAGAACAGAAAGGGCATTTACAGACTGGATAGGATTACATTTTAATGAAATGTTTTCCAATATATTTCTTCAAGGACAAAGAAAGTGCCAGGATTGATGTAGGCCAATGGAACAAAAACAGACATGCAGACGAGAAAAGTTTACATTTTATATACACACACACATATATACACTTGTCCAGTTTAGTTAGGTTAAGGGCTTTCTGAATCCAACAATGACTCTCATACCTCCCCCCCCACCCCCCAAAAAAAAAAAAAGAAAAAAAAAGGCATAAAAAGGTGATTCCCCAAAGACATGCTGCAAACACAACAAGCAGTCCAGCAATTCAGCATGCCTCGTTTATATCAGACTGCCATTGTGAAGGTGAATTTTCACCCATCTTCTTCCTGAAAGCATATGTAAAACAGTTTAATTCAGAAATCTGCATTCACTGATCATTTCTGTTCACCAGTGTACTGGGCTGCCTTTATTGCCTTTTGCAGTGAGGAATCAAAAGCTCTGTGACATCCACTGTAATCCAGTCCAGTTTCCCCTTAAGGTTAGTGAAAGCCTGGTCATTTCTGGTAGGCTCTTGTGAAACATCTCCTCTGACAAGCATGAGTCACATTGATATTTTTTCTATAATAAAAAAACCCCTAATTAATAAAATTGACAATTCTTTGTCATCCTGATAAATCAACCTGAAGTTTTGGGGACACTATCATGAATGGGTAATTTCGAATGCTTAAGGAATCACCAGCAAAGGTATTAGCAAAAGTGGTTTTAATATGATGTTGTAAAAGTGTAACATAACAAAGTTCGATGACAAAGTTCACTATATCAATTACTGCATGGAAGAAACATACAACAGAAGACTGAGTTACACTCAAGTTACAATGATTCACAGAGAGACCATGGACACAAGAGGGTAAAGAGGACCTTCCCGTTGAGTCACAAGGTTCAGTGTAGACCCACTTGCTTTCTAAACTCCTGATGGAGCTTAGGTGTGGCTAGGTCCAATCTTCCACAATTGACCAAGTCTGAGACTAAGGGATTGTACGTGCAAAGTTTATGTAATGTTTCATTGGCATCAATTCAGCATGCAATCAAAGTTACTAAGACAAAAATCAAAGTTACCAAACTACAAGGTTATGCGCGATATCATTCACTTACCAAAGATCTGCTGTTGGTAAAAGGTCTCTCTGCCTCGAGGAGCAGCCTTGAGGAGTGTCCCAGCTCAAGGGGGGATCACCACCATGCAGCCAGGCTGCTTAGCCGGGAGAGCTCAAAGAAGGCTTGATTAGGCTGTCGTATTTATGGAATAAAGTGGTTGGCTTGTAGTCAAATTACGGGTGATGGAGAAGGTATGCGTGAGACTCCTTGTACCCACAACTTTCTTTGTTCCATGATAAATGAGTCTTGGAAAAGCCACCTGCTATTCATGTGTTAATCGCATGATTGGTGTTCCAAGCTCAAATGCATCGATGCTCACTGTGTCACCCTGATCCTTTGTGGGTTTTCAGATAACAGATTGAAACTAGAAGAGTTCACGGCCTGGCTATGGCTTAGGTCTTTACCTCTTTCAGAGCCTGCACCAAACCACTGCCAGTCTGGTCAAGCGGTCAAGTGCATCCGTCACAGACATCCAGAGAAAAACCTCAGCATGAAGTTTTGGTTAGGATATGGAAAACCAAAATGTAATACATGCATGTCACTACAGTAAGAAATACCCTGCACCTTGTTAGAGCAATATACCCAGACAACCCCATCCTCCTGTTTGATATTACAAAATTAAGCTAGACAGGAAGGGTCCTTGCCAGACAAGATCAATGTTCTGACATTCACAGACATGTACTGAGGTTCAAGACTCTGCTCCATTAAGAGATCGGGTGGCTGAGACTGAGGTAGAGGCACTGCTCAGACCATGCACTGAAGATTTCTCAGTATTAATTGGCATATGTAAACTAGACACAGCTATTAAGTGATGCAAACTTGGCCCTTAACCAGTCAGGTGATCTTGTTTTCCATCTTCATAATGGCCTCACAGACAAATGGTAAAAACACTCCATTAAAAACTGCATAATTTAGATTCTGTGATAATGGAGGTTGTATAATAAAGCTAAGACAAGAAGAAGCTAAGACATATGTCAGCAATAAAACTGTCTACCTCATTCAGAAACAGAAAGATCTCTCAGCTAAGTATATCAGATAACTCTTGCTAAAACAAAAAGTATTTTCTGGTGCAATTTTATCAGTATAGTACAACTCATCCCATCCATTCCATTCCCAGGTGTTCACAGTTTTAAACTGGCACACAATAACTGTAACGGTATAATCCATTCTGCTTCTGTCCATAAGCCATGAATAAAGGGGAACCTTAACCTGTAAAACCAAAAATCAGGCCAGTAAAACTTGTGTAAACCAGCTCATAACCAACCTTAGAGTGGAAGGGACAGAACCTGCCCACACGTCCAGCTAATATTAATGTGTACCCTTACCACCTTCTTCTTTAGTCAGCTGAACAATAAAGGAAAATAAAGTTGCTCCTGAAGAAAATGTATTCTGTATTCAAGCTGCTTTATATCATTTTAGGAATTTTAAATGTGAAACTATGCGTCGGCATATTACAGAATAAAGGCAGCTAGAAAATGAGGAAGAAATATTCACCTGGCATCTATACAAACAGAGGATCAAGTGACAGATGGAAAGGGGAATCAACTCTAAACGCTGGATAACGTCTGTCACTAGCCTCAGAATCACAACCTGCAATTAGAAGGTTCCAAACAGCAAAAAAGGAAAAAACCAAAAGGCACTAAGAAATACAGTTTCATTGGCAGCAATAATTTCAAGACAAGGACAACATCTAATTTTAGTGATTCTGTTTCTCGGATGCATTATTCTATTCCTTTCCCCTCTTTTCTTACAGAATAAACAGAGTCCAGAGAATCATCCCATAAATTACTCCTGTTCTTGAGAGAAAAAATAGCACTATATCTTGACTTCCAGCAACAGAGGACTGGCTTCTTACATACCTGTGTGTGTCTAGTTCATTCAGTATGCATTAATGGATTGAAACTTTGGAGACCTTTATTTTATAAACCAGTTAAATATCATAAAAACTGCTTACTTAACATCTTGCTTTTTAACAACACTTTCCTTTTAAGGTTATGATAACAAATTACCCTTCCAGAATGTCCAAGGAAAACTGGGAAGTGCTGGAAAAGAAATTTCTGGGAGCTCTCATCGCTATGCTTATGACTAAAAGATCATCCTTTCATGCAAAGTGTCAGGTGGGAATGGCTTGATGACGGGACACATGAAGTGTTGCCCACTGGTGTTTTTAAAAAGCCAGATAGGTGTTGTAAGAGAGTAACGTTACTGAGTTTCAGACTGGATGTTTTAAGGACTTTATCAAGAGAGAGCATTCCCCATCTCTCCAAACAAAAAAAGAAAACCTCAGTGTATAAAAACCTCAGAATACTTTAGTTAAAATGAACGAACATCGCCACTGAAATCGCTATGACAGATTTGAAATAAAATGTTCTAAACCAGCTTAATTTTCAAACATTGTGCAGATGCTACATAGATGACACATTTCTTACACCATCACAAAAATGATAAAAGGCCCACAATGGAGGTATTCAAACAAGTAATAACAGAAGATCATCTAAAGATCTTTCTAAAGACTAGGAGACACTTTTGGTTTTGGACAGTTATTTACATGCAAGGGAATGAACTGAGAATGAAACTGGTATGAAACTGTGTTAAGTTTTGAGATAAGTACCACACTAACACTGCAAAGGCATTCAAGCTATTTTCCTATAGCTTCATTAATGTGGGATGCTTCTCTTTTTCTTATTGACTTGCTTGTCCCTCTGATATAACAGAACCACACTAATTCACACTAACAACTGGGAGGCTGATCGCAAATTAGCAGACCTTGCAAATTAGCAAGTAAGCAAACAAACACTATTAAAAAGTCCAGTCAAGGGTATCACAGCACATCATTTACTTTGTTCATTTATTTTTCAAAAGTATAATTTAGTCTTCTAACGCTCCACAGCACACCAGTGAGAGCAGCAGGCAGAACAAGCACAAAAGCCCCCACCATCAATGTCTGTTTATTGGTTTTTGCAATCTTTTCCACTCAGCCTGTTTGAAAAGCTAAGGCTGTGGTCCTAGAGACATTCAGGAAAACAAAATCACGATGGTACCACTACTGTGCACTGGAATCTGCACATAAGTGGTGCAGACACACTGAATGTCTGCAGATGAGTAAGGTGCCTTCCAGTCCACAAGCAGACATCAGGTGCCCTGTTCAACCAATAGCAATCAGTATTTGCCACTAGCAATTAATTATTTGTAAAGTAGAAGTCACCACAAAGAGTTTAGACTAAACCATGTCAGTATAATTTATCTGTTGATTAATTCTGATGGTGACTAAGTCTATAAAAAGATTAAAAGGCCATTTGCAGATAATCTGCAGCAGGATGAACGGGGTATATTCACAGTATCAATGGCTAGCTGCATCTTCCCTGTTCTGTGGCAGCATAACCATAAAGGTAACTATGAATGTTCTTCTGCATGCAGTTATTAAAACTGCAGAGAATTGGGGCAATATAAACAAAGAGGGTTGTGAGACCTATCGAGTTTGTAGTTTTGCAAGGCTGAAGACATTTTTACAGTATGCCTCTTGCATCAAGGATTTAATCTGTACATTTAATGCAGGTACTTTTGTTCTTGTTTCTCCTTCCAGATCTCTGCTGGATTTTTTTAATTGTAAGAACCTATGACGCATGGTACAATTTCCAGGTTGGTATGTTTGTCAGCTAGATGACTTGTACTGCTCAGCTCTGACTGCAGGCACATATATACTGGCAGTGAGCTAAAAATTTTAGCTGCATTAAGGCACTGCTGTACCACCTCAGGTCAAATGGGAAATCTTTCCCCAGCTCTCCTGTAGATGGGTTGAAGGAAGAAAGAGTGAGTTTTCCTCTCTTTTGGTAAACCTACTGGCTACAGTAGCCCTTTTAGACATCTATTCTACACCCAGACCCTAGAAATGAGGCTGGTATAGATCAGCCCAGCAAGCAGCAAAATAGTGCTTTGTGTTGAGGACCTCTGAATTGCAAGTTGACACCTGGCTCTTTAAAGGCACTTCCCTCAGCTTGTGTTAGAGCCCAGGGCTCAGCCTCTCCCATGTCCTGCCTTTTGCAACTAATTTGTTCGACAGCAAATTACTATTCTGCACACATCTTTGTTACGAAAGGGCCACATTAACCTTTCTGCTTTTCTTTGCTTTTAGCATGGAGCACCTCACTACAGTGCATCCTACAGTGCACACCTTTCCTTTATACCTTTCTGTTCAGGGGCCCAGACCAAGACCCTGGCTGGTTTAGAATTTCTTAGCTCCTCCTAGGTAGGTGAGGTTTCTCATCTGTGTTCCAGCTTCAGGAAAGGGAGCAAAAATAACTGAATCCAAACTTTACTCCATTCTTTGCCGTCTCTCTCATTTGGCTTTGGAGGTTTTTTTGCCTTGTATTCTCAACATGCATTTTTTCCTCTTTTGACCATTCTACTCTTTTGACCTTCCCATTGTAAAACAAGAGTTATTCTGCCATCTTAGAGCTGTCACAACACCCACGCAACTCAGCATTCTCTGCCCTCTATAGGCCTTATCAGAACAGGCAACTCTCTCCTTTCTGTCAACTTCCTGCTGTTTGACTCAACTTTTTAATCTCAAGGGAGCTGCCAGGATAACTTGCGAGCCTCAGATCTTCTGATCCTTCTTGACTTATGCTGCAATCCTTTACTAGCCTACTGCATAGATGCTAAATGTGCTTTAACATCTATTTTCAGAAAACAAGATTCTACGGTAAGTGTTTCCTTTTCCTCCTCTTTAGATGCTCCACTGCCTTCAGAGCATGTAGCATTGCAATTCAAATTAAAGCATTTTAACACTGATTTTCAGTACCTCCATCAAAAAATAGCACCTGTAACCTGTCAACCCATGTCCACAAAGCAAATAAATCTCGAATGTGTAAGACCTCGACTGAGGCCCACAAAACAGTATTAGGCATAGCCTCAAGTGAATTAAATGAGGGGTAGAGGTTAATCCCTCCATCAACCTAATCCAGTGAACTACTCTCAAACTCCCTTTTTTCCAAACTGATAGCATGGCTAGCGTGCAAATGACTCATATGACACTAGAACTCCCAAGCAAAATTGCAACCCAGAAAGATTTTACTTATTTTCTCCTTTGAGTCCTAGTCTACAGTAACTTTTCTGCTGGATCAGAGTGGGATGTCTGTAGCTAGAAAAGCTCTTCTCTAATCTCATTATCCATGAAGTTTGATCAATTTTCACCGACTCTGAAGTAACTTACACCAAAGCAGAATTGGACACATGCCAAGAAGTATAAAATATTAGTGTTACTTTGGATGAAAATCTCCCCCAGTTCTGTCAAACCCTGAACTTCAGCATCCTACCTGAGAGATTCTGCAGCAGATCCTTGCTGTTTTTAGGCTTACAGATGGTTTAAAATTCAGCCTTCTTTGTCAGGAGTTGCAAAAGACCTCAGAAAAGAATAAGAAAAGGAAAGGTGGGGGGAAGGAAAGGTGGGGGGGAAGAAGGTGGGGGGGTGGGGAAAAAAGGGTGGGTTGAGGAAAAAAGGGTGGGGTAAAAAACGGGGGGGGGGGGGTAAAAAACAGGGGGGGGTAGCAAATCCAGTACTTTCTAAGCCAGGCTTTTTAGGGGCCCTCTGTGCCCAAAGTCATCTGCCTTCAAAGCTATTCCAGTGTGAAGTCCCCCTCCCTCAGTGTCTGTTGGCATATACTTAAAACAAGCTGCTGCATGTTTCCTATGACATCTCTTTTACAAACACTTTCCTATACAGTTGTCACTAAAGCCCTGCACACTTTCAAAATGAAACAGCCCTATATGATTCTGTCAAAGTCTCTTGCTATGATCTTCCAGCAGTTGTTTCCTGTAGGTTGAAAACATTCTGTCTCCCCTCTCAGGTTTTTTGTTGTTTGGGGTTTTTTTTTGTCTTGCAATTCACTGTATTTTTACATCACCAGCAATAGCACAAAGTACCAAATCTGAACCTAGCTTTCAGGGTGAAAGCATTCTCTTGCTTATTTATTTTGCTTATATTTTGGTCACCTCAAAAAGAAAAGCCAAGCGACATCCTCTTTTCCTGCACATCTTCTACAACATCCAGTCACGCTGCAGGGGCCCACGTGGGGAGCTGGCAGGAGGAGATGCCTAGCCCACATGACACTTCATTTTCTGCAGCTTCAAGTAAATGTGAAACCTGTTTTTGACGTTCCTTGAACTTTTAAACCTACAAGCTTCTAGGCTTTCTTATTCCTCAGAAGCCCACCACACGTCAACAGATGAACAGTGTTTTCTTCTTAAAATGCACCCAGGGATTCTACCTGGCAGAAAGGACTTTACTGAAGGAATAGTATTGAGCTATATTTCCTACCTCCCCACAGCCCTCTGAACTACATCGCCTTTTCATGCAGCTGCAAGTGGAAACCGGAACCTCTGGGAACTATGATAGTATAAATTAATATCATCATCTACTTACTGTTCACAACATTTACAAATATATATATACAACTTTTTAAAGTAAAACCCAAATAGGGATTCCACTTCATAAAGAGGAATTTAAATTACAGCCAGCAACTTATGAACTTTGTGATCAGTAGGTCAATACAGCAGAGACAAGCATTTCTGGAGAAAATTTTAAAATTAGTGTGGTTTGTCATTCCAATTTAATTGGGCCAGATCCTTTGGCTGGCATAACCTAATACAGCTGTACTGACTTAAAACAGTGTGTGGAAAAGGGCATAACTTCACTTATTCCAATGCCAGAAGGGGTCCATTATGTATGCCTAAGTCAGTTCTTTTTTATGACACATGCCTGAGGAGGATGCCCATTAATTCCTTCATCAAGCCCAATAAAACATTCTTCTTATACTATCCTAGAGTCTGGCTTGCATGTAAGGGGTGCTAAAGTCTGGTAAAACAAAAGACTAGTGCACTTTTCCAGTTTGTACAGTGCACTGCTCGCGATGTTGAACACTCATATCACGGAAGGCAAAAGAGGCAGCAAGAGCTCCCAGCCTAATCCTCCCTTTTCTCTCATAACGCTCCCTATGCTTTTCACACTCCTCCTGCCAGCCAGTCCTGAAGAGCGAAAACAGTAGTCTGCCACAGAAGGAGCCCCGACTGGACAAACTGTGACTTCATTTCACCCCAGAAGCTTCCCAGCAGCACTGTAGCTGTTGTATGATTGTCTAGATTGCTTCTTAGGGAATGCCTGCAATACATACTCTTGTTTAGCCATTTCTGCAAAGATCCCAGGCTTTGTTTTACAGCTGGACTTGCTTTGAGAGCTGGCTATTGCTATCCCCTTGGAAGCAGCTGTGCTGCAAAGGGAAGCTCAGGATGCACAGCATCTTTGAGCCCCTCAGCACTACAGTCAAGGCAGGACAATTGGGGTGCAGAGGGCACAATTTTATTCCGCTCATACAGTAAATTGAGTCAGGTTTAAGGAGTGGGGTGGTTATTTTTGGAGCAGATGCTAGGATGATAGTGCAGGTCCTACCTGTATGTTAAGGTCTGACCTATGGGTCTATCTTTGCAGCAGTATATTCATCCAACATGATAACAATACTGAAGTCAACCAGGGAAAGTTTTTTAAATATATATTGGATTCCTGATATCCTTGAGGAAATTATTTTGACCTTATATTGCTGAAAGTTCTCCCACAGTTATACTGCCAGAGCTCCTTTGTGGCATATAAGTTTATTAAAAAAAAATGCCTGTTGCAGATCTTCTGATCAGAACCTAGTAATGCAAGTCAGAGGCTTCTGTTCAGCTGATTCAGTGATAGCTCTCTTCAGTAGGGAGAAATTACTTTTGTGTAAGAAGCAATACCCAGCTTGTTTCAAACCTCAGCCTCTGGCAAATCTGTCATAGCAGGAGACATTCCCTGTTTCTTTGACAGATTGGCCTGCGGCTGAAAGTTAATCTAACATGTCAGAAAAAGTATACAGTAGGTAAAGAAAAAAGCCAAAGCTAACCCTCTCAGCATTTTACATCAGGGCATATTTGAAAGAAACACTCATCTATAGACAGTAAAAATATTGCTCTAAGTCTTCAAATTAAAAGAAAAAGAAGGCATAAAGATATGCTAGCAATAAAAAACAAGCTTAAAGAATGAATGGACCAGAATCTGTAACCTATACGAGGGATAAAAAAAAAAGAATACTACCACAACCTAAGATCCAAGGACAATCATTTTTGCTATTGCAGATCAATTTTCTTTCTCCTTATCACTCGGAGTGCCAAATTAATAACTGGTTTCAACTATCATGATGCATAAAAGCATTTATTTTGGCTACTATAACAATCCAATAAAAAATAATTTTAAAAAATCACACTTGCCAATGCTATCAATATATAATTTCGTTGTTGTCATTGTTCTATATATCACTCCACTCAGCAGCACAAATTTGGTTCAGTTTCTCTATTCTTTCTTGCTGATAACGTCCCTGAAGCGTCATTCTTAGAAATGCACAAACACATAAACACACCAGAGTTTTGCTTTAAACTGTACCCCCAGATCTTAGGCAAAGTCAATAGGATTGCTGCTGGCTAGCACTAGTCTTAGAAAGCCAAAGTGAGCCAGAACTACATTCTCTGCGGGAAATGTAGTTTTATCAAAAGTCTAAACATTTTGCAAGAATAGTTCAGTGAGTGAACTCCCTTGACAAATATCAAAGCAAGAAATGTTTATATTATTTTGTTCCAGTGATTTGATTTTCAGTTGTACCAAAACTGTAAGATTACATTTATGATTTTACATCAGTAAAATGAAAATACCGAATGTCTCAAAAATTATTTTTCATTCAGTGAAAAACCTTAGAACTGATGGGAGAGGGCCAGAGAGAGGAAGGGTCTGATACAGAATGAAAACACATTTAGCAGTGTGAGATTTTCCCAGGGGGTTGTATTTCCAGGCAGCCATATCCAGACCATTGAAACAGGATGAAATACTGCATGCTTATTGCTATTCTAAACATGTAAGGAAAATTTCATAAAAACTTCTCATGTTGCCAACTTTCTTAGGCAAAGCAACACTCTTGACTCATCTGTAAAGTGTTTATATTAAATGGCTAAAACTGTGAGAAAGAAACGTGTTCTTTAATCTCTGTATCATTTTATAACCTGAAAAGAATAAAAAGAATGAAGCAACTTGCCAGTCTAAAAGTGTTAAGGCTCTGAATGTCCTTTCTCATTGTCAGCTGAAGCATCATTTTCCACTTTTCAGGTCTTTAACTTCCTATTCCAATACCCTGACAGTTTTTCTCCTAATCCATTAATGCCAAAATAACGGCAATTGTTAAAGCCAAGCATGTTTTGTACCAGATGTCATTTGACATAGTTCGGTTATTTTTCATTCTCCTGTGCACTGCAATGGAAGGTGCAATGGAAGGTCAGCCAGCCTCTACAGCTCTGCTCCCTGCTGGACACTTCCTGCACTCGCACAGCTATGGACAAAGCACAGCTCACATGCAATTCTTGGTCTCAGCACAAATCATTACGCTGAAACAGAGGCAAGAGACCTGCACTGGATCTGGAAGAAGGCAGCAGAGCCAAGCCAGGAGATGAAGTAGCCGAGGAGAAAGGCAGCAGAAAGTGCAGGGAACATCTAGAGGGGAAGGTACCACCTCAAACCCCTTACTGCTTTTTCCACCCATGCACCTCCTGGCTTGGTGGCACTCCGAGTCCCGTATGAGCTCATGTGACAGAGTGGCTGCCTGCCCCACTACCTCTCCCTGCATCTTAGTCCTAGGTGAAAGAAAAAGTGGAAAATGAAGAAAGCGAGTGACTCTAAAGAGAGAGCGACCACTGAGTACTTTTGGTTCAGGCAAGCCTGGGAGGCTATTCCAGACCCGCCAGACACGGGGAATCAGGCCTAGCTGGATGAGGAGCAATACTCAGGAGCAGCGTGTAACATCCCTCTTCTGCAGGGCACCTTCTATCCTAGCCAGTCTATCAACCACAGCACCCTCTTGCCTGCCACCTTCTCCGAGTGGCTCTGCAACAGTGGATCAACTGGGCACCTCCCACTGCATTTACAAGTCTCAAATAAGGATGGCAATGGGGGCAAGGAGAAAGGAAAAAAGTTTAAAACGTTTGAGAACCAGAGTCTTACTGGTTTCTACAACAACTAAGTAAATCCTGAATTAAATGTTTTCCAAATACTGCTTAAGCACACTTTTTTTTGTATCTCTGAGGATGATTTCATGAATGGCTTGAAAACACCTTGAAAGCATAAAACACTAAGCATTGTTCTTTTTATAACACATTTTGAAAAATTGACAAGGCTCATATTAATCTAATAAATGGCAGCTGTCCAGCCTGATAGCTTCATAATGGGTATCTTGGCCTTTCAAGAGTCTTTTTTTTAAATCCTCAGATAGAATATATATGCAATTGCATGTGAACTATCAGCCTCAGGAAGGAGGAGGTTCTATATCACGTTTTGCTGCTAGCAAGCTGCTTCTCCTAATGAATGCACCAATCTTCATCCTTCCCATTATGACTTTTCAGAGGAGTATTTGTGACAGCAGGCATGAAGAATCACATATGCTTTTGTGTGTATATTGTTCCCCCAGAGTTTTGGGAGAAGTTACAATATAGAAAGAAAAAAATATGAGATTTCTTCTTCAGATAAATAGAGAGAAATATGAGTATTAACAGATACCCATCAATGTAGCCCCAGTAATAGTAATCGGACGAGTTCCACTTGCACACCCTATGAAACAACTTTCACAAGCTAAGTACAGGCTTCAAGACACAAAATTTCACAGTCTTTAATAGTACAAAAAGTCAACTTCAGTTCCTCTTTTAGATGAGTTCTCCTGTGGTGTACTTGTAGCACTGCTCTGACAGATGATTTGAACAAGTCTGTATCATAGAGATTAGGGATTTTTCAGACTTCGTTTCATATGATTGCTCAAAATAATCACGATTTACTTCATTCATACTCCAAGCTTGACAGTCAATAATTTTGACAGTCATCGTACTATCAGCTAATCGTCACTGCCAAACTTCAGCATCACACACGTGAAAATATGGGTGTTCATATGGAGAGGACTAGACGCTCCACACTAGGCTGAAGGCTTTGCTGATCTGCACATGTATTCCTCACTGCAGTGTACTGCAATAATCTAGGTAGAAGCCACTGCAGGGACAAGCATGAAAGCTGTGTGAAGAACAGAGGTTTGGTTTCATGAAAGGTTCTGAGCTTCCAAACCTTTGGCTTTCTGCCAAATCTGAATGGAAATGTATGAAAGTTTCCCATAGAATTATTACAACTCAATCTACATGTCTATTTTTCACTTCAGTTATATACTGTACATACACAAAAAAAAGCTTTAAAATGAAAAGCTGCTTCCCATTTAGAAGAAGGCAGGATAAAAAAAACAGAGAGAAAAAAAAAGTTTCAATCCCCAAAAGGTAAAACGGGGATGACATCACCAGAATTTTCTCTAATTTTCTTCCAAAACAATGTCCCTAATCAACCTAATTTGGCAAGACATGTTGGTTCATATGAAGCACCGCGGGGAAACATGCTTCCGTCAGAGTTTTGGACTAGCTTTGGCAGGCCTACTACTCCCCAGAAAGAAGAGCTGATACACTTACTGTAATGAACACTGTGGCTGTTGGTTACTGGAAAGAAGCAGCCATGAGAGCTACATAAACTCAGGCGAGCAAAAAGAGATTAAAGCAAGACCCTTTATCTAGAAGTTCAGCCCAGACATGATCGTTGGCTGTGCAGCCCTCCTGCTCCACAGGGAGCTTCCAACCACTGAATCAGAAGAAAAGCAAAGTTGTTGGCCAGGATGCTGCGCAGTATTCACAAATGCTGTAACACAAAGGTGTCTCTTAAAGGAATAACCACCGAGTGCAACCTCAAAACCTAGTATTTTTAAGCCCTTATCTACTTAGTAACGGACTACAGCCTCTGGTACTTTACGAGCAATCTGTTATCATTTTACACATCAGATATACAACAGTCCAATTTAGTTACTGTGTCCCACTTCCCCATGTGAGGTAAAGGGTCTAAGACAAACTTCACAAAGGTCTTTGTCCTTTCACTCAAATACCAGCTTTATAGAAACTGCTGCTACTACAAAAGCAAGTCAGACTGGCATCAACAGAAGAAAAAGATATCTCCCTTTAGGATGTTGCTCCCAGGCTCTCCTCACAAAAAAACTATTTCTTCTAAAGGCTTCCTCTTGGGATGAAACAAGTCCAGAGTTTTGTCCCCTGTAGGCTGGCATTTACAGCAAAAGCAGAGGAGCTCATATGAGGAGTCCTCTGATTCCAAAAGAACAGTTGCAGTACTGTCAGCACAGCACATGTGACTTCGCATGTGTCTAAGTAAGAAGGGAGCAACAGATGTGAAGAGCAGATCACTGCAATAGGGAAAGGATCCTGTTTCTAGTCTGAATGCAGCTTGCCCTCTGTCTCAACACTCCTTGATTTTGGTTTCTAACATCACAGGCTAAATCAATTTCCCCCCTTCTGGGCCAGAGCTGGAAGCAAACCTTAAGTAAAATGTCTTTGTCATAAAGGATATTACTCCCTGCAGTGCCAGATGGGTCCACAGACATGCAATTTATCCACTATCAGGAGGTGAATATGGGGTTAGCAAAAACATTTTCTCACTACTCTCTTAAGCCTTTTTTGCTTTTGCTATCCCAGCCTAAGGTTCATGATTTCAGACTTTTCCCATATTGCAAGAATTAAAATCCTGAGCAAGTATACAGGACAGGAAGGGAGGAACAACACATGCTGAAGAATATTAATCTGAATTAGCTTTCAAAATTGAATCATTAAACAGAGCCCCTCTGCAAACATTCTCAAAAGTAAAGTATTAACATACTTGCAAAGAGAACTCAATCAAATTATAAACACTTTAATTCTGAATAAGTAATTAACTAGATTTGCAGGACCTAAACAGCCCATAACTAGCAGCAGGCAAACTGGTGAGAGAGCATCCCGGGGAAGTGGGGGAGGCTTCTCTACACACAGGGAGGGAGACTTTGTTTAGGAAATGGTATGGATGCACATGCAAGGGGTCTGCACCACTCAGAACCTGTCCAGAGGAATCTGGCAGCTTTAGGATCACAGCCATATGCCTCTAGAGAGAACAGAGCAGATGCTGACTGCAAACTGTCCCCTGGTAGCCAGTGGCTTGGGCTGAAATAGCAAACAGACATAATTTCATCCACGTATGGGGAGGAAGGAAAAAAAAACCAACAAAAAACAAACAGGTCAGTCCAGCCAACATCACAGATTTGTGACCCAATCTTTGAGGCACACAAACTGGCTGTAGCCTCTTCTTTGGACAATTTAGAAAGAGAGAGGGAGTTTGCAGAACTTCATGACAGCTAGGAAGAAGTAATTTAAAATCAGATCTCTGATTAAATGCGGCCTCTTCCTTAGCTGCACAACTCCGTCTCTGTTGATAGAGTAAACACAATTCCTTTGCTGGAGTTTGTGTTGTCCAAGTCAAGGGTTTATTATTTTCCAGAATTTGCAGAAGACAGAACACTCATACATAGGGAAGCATGAAGTCTCAGCAGTACCAAGGAACCTGAGCTCTCATCTGCACACAGGAAGAAACTGCACTGAATACTTGATGATATCAAGAACTGGAAAGAAAAAGAGGGAAGAGACTTTCCTTGGACTCCCACTACTGCAACAGGAATACATCATCTATACTGCTCCTACCCCACCTCACCCTTCTAGCTCCTGAGAGCCGAGCAGCTTAACACCTTTCCCAAGCAGGAAGGTAACAGTCTTTGTTGTCTAGAGAATCTAGAAAATTATGGGGATAAAGTAAAACTATTATTTGGTTTCAAAACTGCCACACTTATGGTAATACCAGCAGAGGTACCATGGGAAGACACTGATGGGTCAGACTTAGATTCTGCCCACACCTGGAAGATGTCTCTGCATGTCTAAGGAGCAGATCTGTTGCTGTTAGAGAAAACACACACCCTGTACAGGAAAATAGCACTCATCTGAATAAAACTCCTGCTCCTCATTGGCAGAAAAAATGCTTTTACTCCAGTTATATTCTCACTGTTTTCCTGCAATTTTGGAAGAGCAGTAGAGATTTGGTGCACATCCTGTTTAAGCCCCATTGCTTGCAAGTAGTCAGAATAACATCAGAAATCTCCTGACTACCCCACTCCAGTTTTCCCCAGCCATTACATGACACTAATTAAATGCAGGGCCACATGCTTCAGCCTTCCCTTCCCCATCACAAGAAAATATACTGCTCACACACAATAACATGGTAAGGGGGAAGGACAGCAGAAAGGAGATGGCGAGGAGCAGGCTACCCCAGCTAAAGAACCACTTATTTTGCCTACAGACCTCTTCCAAATTATCCTGGGAAGCTGGCCAGATTAATTACCCTGGTAGACCACACACAGCCCATGGATAAGCAGCCTTTGCCTTGAAAAATTGACTTGAATTACGACACTCTCTTGAAAGCACTGTCAAAGGTGCCAGCCTTGAAGAATAACGCTGCACACACTATCTTCATTCAGCTGCTATGTTTTGAGTTGTACAAGTTTAGGATGCAGACTCTTGTATTACATTAGCAGACTGCTGTTGTAGATGGGGTGCAGAGCTGTAGGAGGGGAATTACAAAACTCACCAGATCCTAGCCTGCTGGCTGGATGACTTCCAGAATAGAGAGTCTGTTTTAATCACAGTCACATGTATGCATTTTCCACCATACTTCAAATCTCCCTGCCAGGTTCACTTTTTATGAATGAGTAAGGTATTTAAAACAGCAAGAATCCTGCTTTCACAAGGTCCAGAAATGGAAGAATTCTTGTGAATCTCAAATCCTGCCAGGTAAAAGAAGCCAAGGGACCACACAATGCACACTGGATGGGGGCTGAGATTACTGTTAACTTGACAAACTCCTGGGGAGCCAGGATTTTGTCAGTCACGCGCTTCAGTGTTCTTTTCTGGAAGCATCCTTTGAATATCATGCAGAAAGGACTATAATTTGACTACAATGCAAAGCTGTGCTTTCTTTGGGTACCCAAAGTGCTAAATGACCTTGCAAGTATCCAAAGCAGCACAGCTGTACTACCTCCCAAGTGCCTTACTAAGGTAGTGATCCTGTTTTTCTACAACCACATAGCCTATGGGCACCATCTGATTCAGTACAGGTCGGAGCTGCTTCAAAGTGGACCTCCCTGCTCCAACCCTTTGTCCTTATATTATAGTTTCCAGAACACCACATATAGCCCTGTGTGAAACACATGGATATGGATTAGTTTGATCTAAAAGTGAATTGTTCTAAGGTTCTGGACTCTGAAACGGAGTGGCTACATTCCCTTACACCAGCTCTGCTGCAGGAAGGCAACCTCTAGCAGAGGGACAGTAGTAAATCACTGCAGGGCAGTGACATCTAAATTGCTGCAGGTATTTGTTCAGGCACACAGAAGCTGTAGCAGTCAGCCTTGTGTCAGTGAACAGTAACCGGTCTGATGACTCAGTAGTGGCACTTCAGGCCACAGATGGAGACTGAATCCAGCTACCCTGAGAAAGAGAAGTATTAAACAAAATCAGGGAAATTTAAGGTCCAAGAAACAGTGTGGATGAGAGGAGGAGATTTAGTCCAAGGCACTAACCTGCAAGTCTGCCATTATTAAAAGGACTTAAATGTCTTCCAAGGTTGCCGCCTTAGACATGGAAGAGGATTGCTGCTGGGGACATATGGAGCACTTTCCATCTTTATTTTCCACACCTTTCAGGAATGTTTTTCCATTGTCTAACTGAATTCAATTTCAAAAAGTACTGGACAGTCTAGCATAAGCTTGATATACTTAGTTTAGTTCTCGATAATTGCCTTAGCAGTTGATTGTACAGTAGTCAAATAAATCCAGAAAGAAGTTATCTCAGTAAGAAATTGTTTGCAGCAAACCAATGAGTAAAACTTTAAATCAATGTTTGTAATACTTTTCTCACTGCTGGTGAAATTGCGGGCACCTTAATTAAGACTATCTTGTTAAAAGCTGAGGAAAATCCTCTATCAGAGAGGAGGATTGAAGGTGGGTGGAAGAAAGAACATGATATATGAGAAAGGCAGTACTGGCTTTTTGGCTACCTAGTATCAGAGGATACCAGGTGGTTCAGTGGAACAAATAGAAATTTCCTAGGAAAAGGAAGTTTCATTTTCTAAAGACAAAAAAACTTTATCCCATGCCAGAAACTTCCTCCAAGAAAGTCTGCCTTAACAAAACTGCAAAAGCAGTGAAAGCCCCTACTGTCTTCCTGACAGGGCAATGAACATCTTAAGTCATCGAGCAGTCACCAGAAAACAGTCACCGCAGTGACTCTCAACTCTCAGCATTTGAGTTAAAATAGCCCCCTTCCATCTGAAAACTTGAGTCAAGGTTGACAAAAGCTAGCCAAAAGGCTCCACAAATACAGAACCACTCTGGAATAAGAGGAAGAAAACAAAACAAAACAAATCAAGCCAAAAATCACCAGGTCAAAACCACAATACAGAGGCCAAACTAAGCAAGACGAGGCTCAGCCTCAACCCTGACAACAGTCAGGCATGACCACTATCAACACAACACACCTTGAACAATTAACTGAAGCATCTGGCATCAACCCACCACTCAAGTAGTCCGCTTTCACTTATCTTGAGTGGAAGATCCAGAAGTGATGAAAATATGAGAGTCTTGAACTTCCAGCCACAGACAAGATGAAGAAACCCAGTAAAGGCACAACTGAGTACAACAGTTCTAAAATAAGCTGAAGATCTGGGATTACATGATTTGTTGTTGCACATCCTTTTAACAATGTAATAAACCTTTATATTCAGAAGTCATAATCAAATAAAAGCCATTTTCTTTATATATATATATAGAGAGAGAGACAAATCTCTCTGATGTGGGATAATTTAGAAATAACAAAGGCAGACACATATGCAAGAAATTCTATTAGAAAATGCACCTTAACATAACTAAGAAATACACAAAATATGAATCTGGCCGTGCAACATACAGCTTCAGCGTTCCTCACAAAGCTCTGAAGAGCTTGACCACCAACTCCTCTGTATCACATTGCAGGCTTAAGGCCTATTTTAAAAATCTCTAAACAAAACAGCCTGTAGTATAAACCCAACCAGAACCAAAATGGAACCAAATTCGGGTTTGAATAGTACAAGTACTTTTTTAGGCAGAAAAAAGGGCAAGGCTCAGTTACTCATTCAGACATGAGATATATCACTACAAATTAATGGTGAGATGAAGTGAAAACCTTTGATAGATAGATAGATAGATAGATAGATAGATAGATAGATAGATAGATAGATTTTTAAAATATATATATATATATATATATATCACCTCTGAACTCTAGGATTGTAATCTCACAGTTAACGCCTGAATCCACATTTGTTGTTTGAAACCACCTCCAGTTCCACACTGTCTGGAGGGCGTAAAGCTATCTGAGCTGGTTTCAGAAATTAACACCAGCAGTGAGAACAACTAGTCCCTAAACTGCTTAGCTAATCTCTTGTTTCCTGCCTTTCCCCCCCCTCATTCTCTCAAATCTGGGGTTCAGAGGATGCAAATGAATCATTTAACAGGCTTCAGTGCTGTTTTCTCCACATCACATTAAAACAGCAGTGTGTCAAGAACTTAAAAAGAAATGTTGTGCAACAGAAAAAGGATGTTTATGCTCTGTTGCTACAAGACTTTCTGTCCAGTTCAGAATAATTTCCAAATATTAAAATATTTGATAGAGCATTAGAGTTTATTTGAAAAAAAAGCCAATGTTTATGAAACATTGCAGATTCAGCTGATGTTTTGAAACAAAATTACTATGTGTTTATAGCACTCAGTATGTAGCATTTCAGAGGGACAATTTGAAACATGCAAGAGAAAACAGCCCAGCACTTACGTTACTAAGCTCAATGCCAAGCACGCATGGGTTGTGAATTTAAAAAAAAAAAAAGAAAACCCACAAAACCAAAAACACCACACATAATACAAAAGCTTTAGAGCTACTTTCCCCTCCTTGAATACTCAAGTCTTCTTGACTTCAGAGCAGTTCAGGGTTTTTCAAACTCAGGTAAGACCTTGTAACAGAGACTGTTTCCTCAAATATACACAACTACTACATAGGTAACTAAGTGCACTGGTAACACTTTGGCCTTTTGCTCAACTTTACAAAAGAAGGAAACTTGTCCATATGTCTACTGTAAATATTTATATAAGATGCACATTCTGCAGGCAACAGAAACCAAACCAATAATAAGGAGCTTGAGCCCTAAAAATCAATGGGCCCTGACGCCATCCACCCGAGGGTGTTGAGAGACCTGGCTGACATCATCGCAAGGCCACCCTCCATAATCTTCAAGAAGTCATGGAGAACGGGGGATGTCCCAGAGGACTGGAGGAAGACAAATGTTACCCCTATCTACAAGAAAGGCTCAAGGGAGGATCCGGGTAACTATAGGCCCATCAGCCTTACTTCAATCCCTGGGAAAGTTATGGAATGAATCCTCCTGGGAGCCCTCACAAGTCAAATGAAGCACATGATTGGGAAAAGCCAACATGGCTTCACTAAAGGCAGATCGTGCTTGACAAACCTGGTGGCCTTCTATGACAGGGTGACTTGCCTGGTTGACTTGGGGCAGGCAGTGGACGTTGTCTACCTGGACTTCTCCAAGGCCTCTGATATGGTCCCCCACAGTCTCCTCCTGGAGAAATCAATGCGTTATGGCCTAGACGAGTGGTCTGTGCAGTGGGTGGGGAACTGGCTGACCGGTCGCACCCAAAGGTGGTGGTAAATGGTTCTTTTTCAAAGTGGCAACCTGTCACAAGTGGGGTCCCCCAGGGATTGATATTGGACCCAATGTTATTCACTATCTTTATAAGTGATCTGGATAACAGGATCAAGCGTAGCCTGATGAAGTTTGCTGATGACACCAAGTTGAGTGGGGAAGTAGACACTTCAGAAGGGAAAGCTGGTCCGCAGGGAGATCTGGATAGGCTAGAAGAGTGGGCCAACAAGAACCTTATGAAGTTCAGCAAGGACAAGCGTAAGGTTTTGCACTTGGGAAAACACAATCCAGGAGTGCAGCACAGACTGGGATCCACCTGGCTGGAGAGCAGCTCTGTGGAAAGGGACCTGGGGGTCCTGGTGGACAGAAAGCTCAACATGAGTGAACAGTGTTCTGCTGTGGCCAAGAAGGCCAACAGGGTGCTGGATTGCATCAAAAAGGGCATCGCCAGCAGAGATAAAGAAGTCATTATCCGCTCTACTCAGCGCTTGTCAGGCCACACCTGGAGTACTGTGGACAGTTCTGGTCCCCGCTATACAAAAAGGATGTGGACAGGCTGGAAGGGGTCCAGAGAAGGGCCACCAAGATGATCAAAGGACTGGGAAGCCTGCCATATGAGGATAGGCTGGGAGAACTGGGTTTGTTCAGCCTTGAGAAAGGGAGGCTCAGAGGGGATCTCATCACCACCACGTACCAGTACTTAAGGGGTAGCTACAAAGAAGATGAAGACTCCCTTTTTACAAGGAGTCACGTGGAGAGGACAAGGGGAATGGACACAAGTTGCTCTTGGGGAGATTCTGATTGGACACCAGAGGAAAATTTTTCACAGTGAGGACAGTCACCCATTGGAATAATCTCCCCAGGGAAGTGGTTGACTCGGCCACGTTGGACACTTTTAAGATTTGGCTGGACAGGGTGCTGGGCCATCTTGTCTAGCCTGTGCTCTTCCTAGAAAGGTTGGACTAGATGATCGCAGAGGTCCCTTCCAACCTCTGATTCTGTGATTCTGTGATAATTCTGTAATATGCCAGAATATGCCTTCACCAAGGCTGCATACACCTTCAAAGCACAATTCTGAGAATACAGTGTTTTTGATAGATTTAAAGATACCAACAGCCATTCAACTATTACAATTTATATTACAATGGAAAAGAAATGCAAATAAAGCAAAAGAATTACTTACCAATACTACTGACTGCTTCTGCCTTAAAAATGAATTACCTTTAGGAACCAGAAAGGGTATTAGGCAAGTTCTGGCATGTATCTACTGCACTGGCCAACTGGGAACTGACAACACTTAGTCATCCACATCAAAAGCAGAATGCATTTTTTCCCAAAGGTAAAGGCCACCATTTAAACAAACTACAGTCACATTTTAGGTAACAGTACCGCTGCTGCTATTTCTGTCATGGTTTTTAATCAGTTCTTAGCCACTTACATCTATAAGGAATTCATAGGTGATAGCAAGCGATGCTCTCCTGGACACGTAATTAACAAAGCCCTGATCCATCAAAGTTGCAAATACAGGTTGTCCAGAGTAGAGAGTGAGAGTGTATGAGGGAGGAAGGGAGGGAGGGGGGGAGGGAGGAAGAGATAGAATGAATTATAAATGCATCTAATTTGGCTATAATATAAACTGCACTTGTGGACTGAGAAGAGTCAATGGCCCACAGTGTGTAAACTGTCACCAAATTGCATTTTGCTAATAATTCAGCCAAAGTGCCACCTACCCAGGTAACTATGCTGACTCTGTTTAGATATCAGTTAAACAGCTACAGCTTGTTTTTGCTTACTATGGCTTCTCTTAAAATTTTGACAGCTGACTGAATGTTCTGGTAGTTTTTGGCCAAATTATTGAAAGGCTTCAATTTAATCTTAAAGCCTGCAGATAGGTATGTAATAATATTATGTTAGTAAATAACCAGTGCTTTCAAGGCCAACAGAAGAAAGGGATCAAAAAATTGTACAAACCAAAAGTATAAAGAAAAGTCTTAAGCAGACACAAGTTCTGATTTATTTCAAATTGATGCTCAACACTGTTGGTCAAATAAATGTTGTTTTGCTTTCATTTCTGCCATTCATTTTGATATCCTGAGGTATTGTCACCAGCAGGAGGAAAACATTAGTTGTGATGGAACATTTGCTTTCTGAGAGTTCTTAAATTCCCCAAATGTCCTCACTGCATATTTGGGTATGCAATGGTAGAGATATACCTGGAGCAAACAGAAACCTCAGAAAAACATCATCTCTTTTATATGCACAACCTTACCGTCCATTCAAACAAGCTAGTTACCCAAGAACAAAATATTTAAGAGTATCTGACAGTGATTGTTTCTCTTTCAAACAGAGTATTATGGTAGTAAGTATCATTTACAGACATAGATAAATTGCTAGATCCACAATGACCTAGAAACTTAAGTATTCTATTAACAGAGTAGAGTATGTCCCTTCAAAACTTGATATATATATCAGAGCATGGTTCTTTCTGCTGCAAATACACAGTACCTATCACTTCAGTTAAAGGTGGATGTTCTCATGTCAGTCTGATGTACGCATGTAGTATAAGATTCCTAAGATTCCACACAACAGAGGACCGCAGTATTCCCACACTAGTCAGCTTATAAATCGTATTATTGTTCAAGATAACAACAACAAAAAAAAGACTTTGCTATTTCTATTAATCCAATATGGTTAAAAAGTCTGATTTTTTTTTTTTACTACTTAGGCAAAAAAATGGAATAACTACAAATGATCATAAGCACAGCTGCTGATTAATAATCACTCTGCTTGCTCCTGAGATTTGCCTACAGTTGGATACGGCTCCCAGGCACCTGGATCTCCACTGGCATCTCCACTTTGAGATTAGGAACTAAAGGTCACCAGGATTTGGCTTGTAAAATTTTCTCTCAAATATTTTAATTTTACAGCATATCAAATTCAGTGCAGGAGAAGAAAACCAAAGTAAGGTACTTGAATGCACAATTCTGATCATCTTTTTTATTCACTATGTACATTTTATCTCTATAAAAATATAAATTTAGAAGTGTGTGTATCTATATAGGTGTATCTATCATCAATATTGGTATGGAACTGAGAACGTAATTTTTTCCTTAAAACTGTTAACAATAATTAAATATCATTTACACATTGCACTTGTATGCACTCTGGTAGGGGATGCAGAATGAGACAGCATGTGACAGCAGCACGCTCTAGGGAGACAGGGTTACTCCACTAATAAATCCACCTGGACTTCAACAGATGCCATCTCCTGTCAAAGCTGTTAGAAATCACTTGATCATTTGCTCCTGTTTTGTTTGCCATGTACAGCATAATCAAGAAAATTACTTCTCAAATAACACTTATCTTTAGACATTACAATTTTTTACCCTTACATAGAACATTGACACTGTCCTCATTTTAGAGTCCACAGATATGGGAGGGAATTGCTAAACTCATCCAGCTGGGCATTAGTAGAGCCAACTAACTATGCTCCTGGGTCCCACACAGCAACGGTCCATTTGTTTATCACAGTGCTCTCGGTGCTTTGCGTGGTCACTGTCTCCAGGTAGCTGTGAAGTGTTCACCTGCACACATGTACGGATTCACACAGCACATACAGCTGTGTAGCAGCTGTATAACAAAACACACAAGGAAGCAGTGTGGTGAGCTGCCAAAAGTCAAGGAGAAAACAGATCTGCTCAGGAATAAAAAAACAGAGAATACACATGCCTGGAGCAAACACTGAATGGCTACTACATAGCACTGCTTTAGAGACCCACTTCCCACCATTCATTTACCAAGTGAAGGCTGCTAATAGCACAGACCCTAGAAATCACAGCAGATGTAGAAGAGTTACAAAGAATGTATGAATTCTTTTTCGCCCCCCTCCAAGTCATCACAAACCTCCAATATAGAAAACTCTTCCCATCTCATGAAAGTATACCAATTATGGTTACAGAAACATTCACTATACACTGTTGCTTCACCTGTCCTAAGCCTCTACTCCCACCACTGGATTTTAAAGACATGCTTGGCATGTCTGCTTAAAAAGATCTGGCTGAAGATCTTACACTCATTCTGCATGAGTACCAGCTGAACAGAAATTGCAGCCGCAGCACTCAGCTAAGCATGAGTCATGCCCATCACACTGAGAGCTTGCTGCATTGAAAAGGACAACATGGCAAAAATCTTGGACCTTTAAGACAACAAATACTAATCATCAGCTGACACCAGCAAGTCCTGCTTTCTAGCAAAGTGTTTTCATTTCTGTACATGTCATCTCAAGAATCATTATATTTTTAATTGCTTCATACATTGCAATGATGGTGCCCAGGACCCTTATACTGAACTTGTAAATCACTGGTCCTGCTATGCAGTAACATCATGAGGAGACATTGCTAACTATCGCTAAACACTACCCACAGTCCACCTGTCAGACAGAAAACATTTCAATTTTTTATATGAAGCAAGAACAAATTTATTGAGAAAAAAAGGAAACTGTAGAATGTTATTGCTTCCATAATCATTTTCTGTTATCGGATTCTTTCCTGTTTGCATGCACAACTGCCTGTAAATGTCAACGGGAATTACATACCAATGACTTGGGGAGAGGGGGAAAACAACCTTCACTAACCTTCCCAAAAGCTTTTAAAATATCCCTTTTTTCCCTTAGTTTTGGATAATCTGTGTGGACATAAGCTATCTGAAAATAGCTGTGGCCTTTAAACTCTCAAAATATAAGCTGGTATGTATTTCCTTCTAGCAAAGGATACTACTTCATTCAACTAGTTTTTAGACCAATGTACATTGATGCCAGCAAATATTACAAAGAGGGCAGATGATGCAGTCAGTGACATTAATGGGCATTAGGGAATTGTACAATATGAGGAAAGAACAACCGCTCTATGATCAACAGATTGCACCTAACCACAAACACCTGGATAAGAGATTCTCTCAACCCTGGGAAAACGATCACAAAAAACCCTCCAAACCCACCAAACAAACAAAAAAAAAGAGCAAAGAACAGGGCAGCTGTTCTACACATGTACTAGACTCAGCTTGATTTATCACAAGATGCCAGAGGAAGGTGGCATCAAAAACACGTAAAAACATAGTCAGAAATGGAGGGTAGTTGGCCTGTGTTGCACAGATGCACAAGGTGTCATGCACTAGTTGTGCAAGATAAAAATTTGCACAGGACACTCTGAAAGAGCATGCAGCTCAGATGATACACTAAGGACATCCACATCACTGGGAAAATTATTCCCCAGCAGGTACCATTTCAGATTGACAACATAGCCAACTATACATGTCTCTCAGAGTTAAAGATAAATCTAACTTCTCAATTCCAATAAAAATTGCACTGTTTTCTATCCCTGTGATGGATATGGGTTTCACATGGGTCCAGCACTCTACAGGACGTGACAAAGTGGGAAATAACTCTATCACTTTATGAATATTTTGCACAACTCTGCTTGACTGTTTGAGACAGATAGCTTGCTGTAGGCAAGATCAAAGAGGGGTGTAGGAGGAGTCTGACAGGAAAGAAAACTTACCGAGATAAGGAGCATCCCAACAAAAATTCAAACTACAACAGACAGGATGTTCATAGAATCACAGAATGGAGGGGTTGGAAGGGACCTCTGGAGATCATCTCGTCCAACCCCCCTGCTTGAGCAGGCACACCCAGAGCAGGGGGCACAGGAACATGTCCAGGCAGGGTTTGAATGTCTCCAAGGAAGGAGACTCCACACCCTCCCTGGGCAGCCTGTTCCACTGCTCTGTCACCCTCACAGGAAAGAAGTTGTTTCTCATGTTTAGGTGGAACTTCCTGTGTTCCAGCTTGTGCCCATTGCCCCTTGTCCTGTCATTGGGCTCTAATGAAAAGAGTCTAGTCCCATCGCCCTGACACCCACCCTTTAGATATTTATAAGTATTTATAAGATCCCCCCTCACTCTTCTCTTCTCTAGGCTGAACAAAGCCAAGTCTTTCAGCCTTTCCTCATAAGGGAGATTCTCCTGTCCCCTGATCATCTTGGTAGCTCTCTGCTGGACTTGCTCGAGCAATTCCCCGTCCTTCTTAAACTGGGGGGCCCAAAACTGGACACACTACTCCAAATGCAGTCTCACTAGGGCAAAGTAGAGGGGACAGATCACCTCTCTCAATCTGCTGGCCACACTCCTTTTACTGCATGCCAGGATAACATTGGCTGCCTTCTTGGCCACAAGGGCACATTGCTGGCTCAGGGTCACCTTGCTGTCCACCAGTACTCCCAAGTCCCTCTCAGCAGAGCCACATTCCAGTAGGTCAGCCCCCAACCTGTACTGGTGCATGGGGTTGTGCAGGACCTTGCACTTGCTTTTGTTGAATTTAACGATGTTCCCCTTGGCCCAGCTCTCCAGCCTGTCCAGGTCTCGCTGAATGGCAGCACAGCCTTCTGGCATATCAGCCACTCCTCCCAGCTTGGTATCATCAGTGAACTTGCTGAGGTTACACTCTATCCCATCATCCAGGTCACTGATGAATATATTGAACAGGACTGGACCCAACACAGACCCCTGGGGAACACCGCTAGTTACCAGCCTCCATCCAGACTCTGCTCCATTGATCACAACCCTCTGAATTCTGTTGTTGAGCCAGTTCTCTATCCACCTCCCTGTCCACTCATCCAACCCACAACTCCTTAGCTTGTCTATGAGGATGCTATGGGAGACACTGTCAAATGCCTTACTGAAGTCAAGATAGACAACATCCACTGCTCTCCCTTCGTCAACCCAGCCAGTCACACCATCGTAGATGACTATCAGGTTGGTCAAGTATGATCCTCCCTTGGTGAATCCATGCTGACTACTTCTGATAACCTTCTTTTCCTCTACATGCCTGGAGATGACCTCCAGGATGAACTGCTCCATCACCTTTCCAGGGATGGAGGCGAGGCTGACTGGCCTATAGTTTCCCAGGTCCTCCTTCTTGCCCTTTTTGAGGATTGGCATGACATTTACTTTCCTCCAGTCCTCAGGCACCTCTCCTGTCCTCCACGACCTTTCAAAGACAATGGAGATTGGCTCAGCAAGAACATCCGCAAGCTCCCTCAGCACTCATGGGTGCATCCCATCAGGGCCCATGGATTTGCGAGGATCCAGTTTACATAGGTGGTCTCTGACCCAGTCCTCCTCAGCCAAGGGGGAGTCCTCCTTTCTCCAGATTACCTCTCTCTCCTGTAGGGGCTGAGATGCCTGAGGGCCAGCCTTAGCAGTAAAGACTGAAGCAAAGAAGGCATTCAGTAACTCTGTCTTCTCTGCATCCCGCGTCACTAGGGCCCCTTTCCTTGTTCAGCAGTGGGCCCACTGTATCCCCAGCCTTTCTTTTACTGCTGATGTATTTAAAGAAGCCCTTCTTGTTATCTTTGACATGCATTGCCAGATTTAATTCCAAGTGGGCCTTGGCCTTCCTCATCACATCTCTGCATACCCTGACAACATTTCTGTATTCCTCCCAAGTGGCCAGTCCCTTTTTCCGCATACTGTGAACCTCCCTTTTCCATTTGAGTTTCTCTAGAAGCTCTTTGCTCATCCATGCAGGTCTCCTGGCTCCTCTGCCTGACTTCTTCCTCCTAGGGACACACCAATCTTGAGCTCAGAGGAAGTGGTCCTTGAATATTGACCAGCTCTCTTGGACTCCTCTGCCTTCCAGAGCCCTATCCCATGGGATTCCTCCAAGCAGGTCTCTGAAGAGGCCAAAGTTGGCCCTCTTGAAATCCAAGGTTGTAACCCGACTTATAGCCCTGCTTCTACCACGCAGTATTCTGAACTCGACCATCTCATGGTCACTGCAGCCAAGGCTACCCCCAACTCTCAGATCCTCAGCCAGCCCTTCCTTTTTTGTTAGTATAAGGTAGAGCAGCACATCTTACCTCATTGGCTCCTCCACCACTTGCATCAAAAAATTTTCCTCAGTGCTCTGCAGGAACCTTCTGGATCATCCGTGGCTCACCATGTTGCTTTTCCAACAAATATCAGGCTGGTAAAAGTCCCCCATGAGGACCAGGGCCTGCAATTGTGAGGCTACTTCCAGCTGTCTGTAGAAGGCTTCATCAACTTCCTCTTCCTGATCAGGTGGCCTGTAGCAAACACCTACAACTGTGTTGCTCATATTTGGCTGTCCCTTAATTTTTACCCACAAGCTCTCAACTTGTTCTCCTTCACTCAAAGGGAGAGCTCAATGCATTCCAGTTGCTCCCTCACATAAAGAGCAACTCGCCCACTTCACCTTGCTGGTCTATCTTTCCTAAAAGCCTGTAGCCATCCATGACCACATTCCAGTCATGCGAGCTATCCCACCATGTCTCTGTGATTGCAATCAGATCGTGGCCCTGCGACCACACACAGACCTCTAGTTCCTCCTGTTTATTCCCCATGCTGCATGCATCGGTGTACAGGCATTTCAGAAAGGTACTTGAGCATACAGGTTTCCTGGAGGGGTGCACGAGGATCCACTATAGCCATACACACCCTTGAGGTGGTTGGTCTCCTGGTTGTCATCTCATGAGGCAGCTAAGGCACCTTTGTCACTGCTCTGGTTGTCCCGCCTTATTCCCCATTGTATGTCATGGCATTAGCATTGCCACTTTGGCCCCCACTCCCTAAGTCCCTCAGTTTAAAGCCCCCCTCACCAAGTTGGCCAGCCTGCTGCCAAAGATTCCCTTACCCCTTCCAGACAGGTGGATTCCATCCCCCCCTTTGCAGGCTATGGTTGCTGAGGAATGTCCCATTGTCATAAAAGCCAAAACCCTCACATCGACACCAGCCACGTAACCAGGAGTTGATTTGAATTATTCGCCTATTTCTAGTCACCCATTTTTCTCCAACAGGTAATATGGAGGAGGAGAAGACTTGGGCACCAGTATTTTTCACTTGCTTCCCTAGGGCTTTATAGTCTTCCTTAGTTCTGCCCAGGCTCTGGCTTGCAGTGTCATTTGTGCCCACATGGAAGAGTAGCAGTGGATAGTAATCTGTGCTCTTGACAAGTTGTGGCACCCTCTCAGTGATGTCTCGGATCTTAGCTCCAGCAAGGGAGCAAACCTCTCGTGACTCCCTGTCAGGTCAGCAAATGGACGCCTCAGTGCCTTTTAACAACGGGTCACCCACTATGAGCACTCGTCTCTTTTTACTCTGTGCAGCTGGTACAGTTACAGTTGCACCTTGCAGACCTTGCTCATGAAGGCTGTTAGCTGTGAAGAAACCACCTGCCTGCAACCAGCAGTTACATGGATGCTTTTCCAAAGCTAAAGGAAGAGATACAAGATAAAAAAACAAACATAACAAAACATTGTTCTGTTAAAGGAAGGGATGAGCAAGGCCAACACTCTGACACTTTCAGAGCATGCAGTAGTCAGCAACCAATCCAAACTACAATGGCTGGAGTCAGCTGGCATGCAAACACCACAGAGAAAGGTCAAAGATGCAGTAAATGCAGAGGGGCCTTTTCTTTGGTTACTTTTTACTATTGGGTGAAGAAACAAATTAATGTTTTAGGCTTTGCATGGGTAAATCACTTTGCTTACCCTACTGGGAACGACTGCTCTAGCAACAGATGGCAACGCACCTAGGCAGATGAGAACGGTAGTCTTTAATAGAATGCAAGAGTGTATTAGCACTACAGACAGCATCATAACAAACATTAGCAACCAGGCTTGAGACCCAGAGGCGGTCCAGCCATGCAGAGAAGAGCTCAGCCACAGTCAGCTAATGTGAAATACTGCACTCACATGCACCAAGGCTAGACTGTGCAAGCCAGTCCAACCCACAGCATCTCCCATGAGCCAGGCAGGAACAAAACCACGGTTTAGGCACCCAGTTGAATCCTTGTAACTCTCCATATGAGCTGTCTTGGAAAGGGGAGAGCAACATTAATCTCATTTCTTACCCATTTCTAAGGAGGTGCAAGAAGCATACAGGTATTAACTGCTCTCTTCCCTACCTGCTTGCCTTCTTCAATGAAAAAAACTTTATGCAATGACCACTTCATGCCTCCCTTAGCACAGAAATAATATGATGACTGTTATCTGACCAACAGGATTAGTCAAACACATCCTAGAAACCTCTAGAGTACTCCGTGCAGTGCAGACAGATGCTGCCCAGGACAGTCAAATGTTTAGCCAGTTCTCTTTGTATGCAAATTTTATAAAACGAAGTGTTCTTTTTCCCCAAAAATATGTATAAGAAGTTTTATTGGAATGTGCTTCCTTGTCATGTACCTCCCTTAACATGCTCTTTGCTGCTGGGCCCAGGGCCAGAATGGTTCTGCTTTCCAGATTCCAATCTCATTTTTCTCTGTATGAATATCGGAGTGAGCAGGTTGGCAAAGGACACCACAGTGAAACACTCTTTAGAAGGAATGAAGGTCAAAACGTTGCATGGCAGCAGTTTTCTGCTCTGCCAGCAGTAACAAAAACAATATAACATGTTCTGCATAGCTAACGATTGCAGTTTATATTCACATACTCACATTTGGAAACACTGTCCTGGTAATTTGATGAACAACACATGCAGCTCCTCTCAATGAACTATGCTTTGAAAGCTGTCTTCTCTGAACAGCTGGAGGAACACTGGTCTCCCAGTCCTCAGGCAGACCATAAAACATACGACTTACTGACAGCCTAAAAAAAGCTCTTTTGCGGTACTACACAACAGAGCCAGCTTCTTACGAGCCACTGCCAGCCCCATGTTGCAGGGAGACTTTTATGCTGTCAACTTAATAATGCAATAAAAGGCAGAGGAGAGCTTTAGTTATAAGTATCAAAATATAAAATTCTACCACAGATAGTGCTGGGAAGATAAAGCCTCTTCTCACAGACTAGAAGTGACAGCTTTGCATTAGAAAGCGGCAGTAGATATTCAAAAGCTCCAGGAAAACCTGTAGTAAAGGCACCAAAAATCAAAGTGCAGCTGCTCTTTTTACTGTTTAAATCATTATATATTAGCAACAAATCTTGTTGTTGGCCAACACTCAGAAGTGGCATATGGCCAATAAAAGGTTCAGTGGAGTTTTCCATCTGTCACTGAAATCAGCTATGGCTCCAGCTCATACATAGTAAGTTTAGTGTCATAATTATTTGTGTACTAGATGTCAACCATTCAGTCTAACATAATCATCTGACTACGCAATTTGCTAAATATACTGCCCAAGCAAAGCACTACATAACCACATAACTGAAATGCATGACATGCATTTATAGCATATAATGTTAGCACTAACAAGAGGTAAGCATGTGGACAGAGGGTGCTGTCTTGCCACAATAGATTATGCAAATAGAAGCACACTAATGTATCCTCTTGATATGTAACAGAGATAGTAAGAGGCAACCATGATCTTATTAAAATCAAACGCATGCAAGATAGCAAGTCACTGAGTGGTCACCATATCTTTTTTTGTACTCCTGCTTGTTCATTACAAATACTAAGCATATGGATTTACTTTGCTGTCTTCACTGTCCTGCCAGCACAAGAAGGCTGATAGATTAAGCTTTAAAGTACTTTGTTTCTCTATAGGTTCAGGAAATACCTTAGCAAGAGCATTGTCTGAGGTTTTAAAAATTATTTCTACAGCATTTTCCATTAGTTTTTAGCAACTATGGAAACAGAAATGGTATTCTTTTTCTCCCTCCCCCACAGTACTCTGGTGCTATGAATCCTGCACTGACAGGTCTTCAGGGCTGTATTTAGATCTGGATTTTCCAGACACTGGGATTTATATTTCAATCAGCCAAGAGTCACAGTCTGCTTGGCCCCAGATTTGGGTGCAGGAACAAGCATATTTCTATCTTCTAGTTCAGTCAGAAAAATCTGTAACATTCCCAAATGCAGAATGTTAACCAAGGGAGGGGGGAAAAAGCGTTCTAAACTGTGCTGAAAGTCAAAAGCAAGAACATTTTTGTTTGTGCAACTTTGCAACAGTAGTCTTCCTCTTCCCTAAGTCTCACTGCTCTGCATCTGCTCCAAGAGAGCTGCCAAAGTAGTTTAGAGCTACTGGACCCAACCTGTGGCTGGCTTTTAATGTTTAGAACCCGGGAATCCGAGAGCACAGTAAAGACGGATGCAGGAATTCACTGAAACTTTTTATAATATTTAATAATCCCCTTGTGGTTTGGTCAAAGCTGGCACAACTTCACAGCAATAAGCTGATTTGCACAGAAATGGGCTCATGGCTCCAACAGATGATAGCAGTTCAAACGAACAATTTTTTGCTGTGAACAAGGTCCTATCCGTAGTGCTGTTTTGCTCATCAGAACACGAAGGAGAGTAAAAGCAGATTTTCTTTAAAAAAAACCAACAACAAAAAACCCACCTCAAATAATGACAATAACTTAAGTGCTCAACTCAGATGCCTAAACATTAGTTATCTTGACTAGCAGTGGATCCTTAGAGTACCCAAGACACTCATGTGAGGCTAGCAGACATAGCAGGACCTATTTCAGGGCAGCAGGTGGAAAGCAGGTAGGATATCCTCAAGTATCCAAAGGTCAAACATCCACAGTTATGGAACTGGACTGGAGTCTATAACACATTCAAATTCTTGGACAGCAGATATCCCATTAAGCAGATCCAAAATTGAATATCTCAAGGACAATCAAATTGAACATTTAAAAAACCTGTTTAAATGTGCATATTTTTCCTTATTGCTTCTGTAAAATTGAATGAAATATTTAAATCAGAAAGCATATGAAAAAGCATTTCCAAGCAGGGCTTTTAAAAGCCTTGAGTCTATATTGCCAATTGTTTGTCCTGTCTTGAAGATTAGAGATTGTGCAAGGTATCTTACTGAGAGCATCACCTCATTAGACAGGCACGAGATTAAACTAGAAAAAACTTCAAGGATGTCCTTCAGGAGGAGACAACTTTAAACAGATCCCAGAAAGGAACTGAATACACAGTTCATGCTGCAAGGACAGTGTCCCTCACCTTGAATTAGGGGGCTCTTCAGAACTAGGAACTGTTAAACTGAGTAGAAGAATCAGAGTGGGCACACTCAATGGTCGCTTCAAGAGAAAAGGGTGGGGAGAGCAGGAAATGACCAGACACTTTATTTACATAAAACATACATAAACACACCAATCCCCTACAGAATGAAAATAAGCATAGTAGGGAGTTAAGAAAGAAAAAAAAAAAACGGTAGCAGTTTCCACTACCTAGAAAATGACCAGTCTGGGACAGCTGAGTATTGCCAAATACTCTTCTACACTTCATTCATTAGCAGAATTCACGTCAGTGTCCCTAAATTTCAAGGGAGCACAGATGTACACATTCAAGTCTTCTCTAGGAGACACTAGTTCCTCCTTCATGCTGACCAGAGGATTGTATTTGATCTCTCAAAGTTTTCACAGGAAAACACAAGAACCCACCTAAAGCCACTCCTTGATTCCAAGTGATTTTGCCTTGTCTTCAGTGGGCATAAACACCAGAAAAGCACAATGAGAGGCTCCACACAATATTAGCCAAGCCCAATCCGAGCTCTTCAAACACTAACAAATAAAAATCTATTTCCAGCTAATGGAAATTATGTAGTTGGGGAAAGTGTGGAGACAGTTCACAAAGACGAAGCTGTCACCACTGCTTCTCCTCAAACAGATGGGAAAATATGGTGGAAAAAGCACCTGTCCATTTAACTACAAACTTCTCAGTGTAGCAGATGAAATTCAGCAGAAATGGACTTCAGAAAAGAAAATACTAGATTTACATTTATCATGATGTCTGAACCAGCTATTCTCATTCAGGTTGAGAGTGCAGAGGATCACTGGTGGACGTAACAGATTACAGTCAAAGCATCTGAAAGCAAATCCACTGGATTCACCAGTTGTCACCCACAGAGTGTCCATTCCATCTCTAGCTGACCCGCTTCTTTATTTCCCCACCATTTTTAAATCCCTGCTGGTGGTTTACAGCCTGTTATGCTGAATCAGCTATTCATTCAGCCAAGCTCTAGCTGAGAAATCTTTGGTTTGATCGGAATGTCTAAAAATGACCCAGGTAAGCTGGAAGTTGTCTATAAAAATGTTTATCAGTAAACCAGTCAGTACTGAAACAGCTTTCTTGGAAAGCAGGAAAAGGACAGCAGCTGGAGACCTGGCTGCCATTTCCATCACCGGCTTACAGGAAGAACTCACGTAAACTTGCATATACTCTGCATATTGTCTCCATGGTTCCTGATTATGTCTATTAGTGGCAACTGACCACAATGAAATGATGTTTCTAGTGGCCAGGGAACAGATGCATAAGCTAAAAGCTTTTAAAATGGATGAGAAAACCCTAAATCATAGAGAGTTTATGATATGTGAGAATATGAGAAAACAGTTTTAGTGACATAAGGATATAATAATTGTTCTGTCCTAAGGGGAAAAAGTTTCAGCTCTATCACATCAGTTCCTCTGTCAGCACAGCATGCTTCTGGTGAAAGATACAGTATTATCTATATATTCTGTGCTAGCAATTAAGACATCAATATGTTCATTTTTTAAGGTCTGATAAAAACTTAAGAGTTGCCTTAGAATATTAAAAACATTATGTTTCAGCATATACAGCAATGACAGAATTACTATTAAATATGTGAGGTTTCAAATATTCTCCATTTCACAGTGGAGCTTTTTAAAGTTAGCATTGTGAAGAAATAATCAGTAGTAACTCACCAGCAGTTTATGTGAGCTTGGGAGAATCTAAGTCCTCTGACAATACACAAACTGCATTTCTGGTGATGAGATACCTCGTGAAGAAGCAGTAGGGGACTGCACCAAAGCTCTCTGAAGAGACACATTCTCAGAGTTTGCAGGAATTTTATGCTTCAGTTGTCTGTACTGCTCAGTTTGAGCAGTACTAGTTCTGTCATCTCCTCAACAGAAGCATAGAATTGATTGTGTTTCTTCATCTTCACGTAAAGGGTACAGTGTTTCCAGAGGAAAGGCAGGCATCTGCACACATGTATAACTTGCACATTAGTCTGGATATAATTTACATGAAATCTACCCAAAGTATAAACTGGGAGAACCAATTTGTCAAGAAGTTCCAGCTGAATTTCAGCTGGTTTTCATAAAGTCCAGGTTCACAGAGCTATCTATCTAGACTATCTCTTTGGCACACAGCTGCTCAGCTATGTTTTACCAGAAGTTTCTGCTCCTCAGTTTGTTGCCCCCCCTCTTCATTGCAGAGGGCACGGTAGGCTTATGCTTCACTGTCCAGCAGGGCTGCCACAAATGCCCCTGCTCCAGCTCCTGAGAAAACTGTTCTCCACTCCCCCCTTTTCCCCTCTTCGGCAAAAGCACAGCCAAAAAGCAACCAACCTGTTTTTTTCCCTGCTGGCCTCACCCCTAAGGCTGCACAGGAGTGAGGGGTGGAAGAGAGAATTTCCAGGAGCATATCACAACATGCACAAAGTAACAAAAGGTTAGTATCACAGATTCTGCACCAAACCCTGAAGGTACTTTAAAATGCAAGGAGTCTCCTCTAGACTGATGCAGAGTAACATAAACCAACATACACAAGTAGTATTTTGCAACACATGGTCTTTTAGCAATCTATTTCTGAAACAGAGGAACATCCTCAAATCCACACCACTTATTACATTTTAAATAACATTAGTACATGCCGATGTTATCTGGTGAAACAACTTGGAAGCCTATAAGATAGAATTAAATGTGTCTCTTCTCTAGTATGTCAATAATAATTATTTTTCTAATGCTTGTTCAGTTACAGGAATACATGAAAAGAAGCAATTGCATTGGAGAAAACATGATTTGATGATGCTTATATACAGACAGGTATGTACTGAGAGTTTGTTTTATCTCCTGAGATATCACTGAGGTTACAGAACTTGCAGACAATAACCATAAGAATACTATAATCATACGAATAATAATTTCCATTTTATTTATGTAGAATGTAAATTCCTAAGTACTTGCAAACTCAAGGTCACCTGAAAGTTGCCATAGCACCTAGACTGTTTCATTAGCAACACAATAAAAAACAACAGCAAAACTTTATCAAAACCAGCAGACTCACTGAAACCGCAGAGGCTGTGCATAGAGCCTTCAATACACATCTTGGTCTCCAAACGGGTTCAAGAGAAGTACACACACCAAAAGGATGGCAGGCAGCAGATGAAGCCAAGCCTCAAGACAGCCAGAGTGAGAGCTAACACACAAAAAAAAAAGTCTTAGAAAATAGGGACTTGAAAGAGTGGGAAAAACAAGCGTATACTCCAGTGTAAGTACAAGCACAAGTGTTTGTTGAAGTCTCTGTGTCAACAGGAAGAGGAAAGAAAACAAGTGGAAGCAAAAGTCAGTGAGAGGGACCAGAACTCCTTGGTGCACAAAACTGGCAGAAAAAGACAGGCTTTGCAGTTGTAGGCAAGGAAGCAGTTTTCTGCTTTAATTCCCCTCTGTCCACAGAAACAAGACCTTGCATAGTTGAGGGTGGGGGGAGGGGAAGAAAACAAGTTTTTATCAAAGAAATATGTGACTCACTCATTGTCAGTATCTACTCTCCAATATGTTTTGTGGTGTATTTACCTGCCCCACTGACACAACAGTGTATTGAAGAGGTGGATGTGTATTTGGTCTATACAAAAACTGCTGGAAGGATGGAACAGAGCAATCTCAAGTGATCATGGTGCAACATTACTGTCATCCATAAGACTACCATCAAAAACCTCAACATTTTGCTCCATTCTTTGGCCATCCTGCATGCAAACACCTGATTTGTGTGCTTGAAGCATGCTGGGTATATCTGCAGAGCATCCACAATTTTCTATCCTTTTTAGACTATGTGCAGCCTTCTGAGTTTCACAGCCCTAAGATGTTCTAAAGGCACGGGGTATATTGAAATACCAGATAAGCACTATACAAAGAAGCTTCTCTGCAGCATTACTGACTAGCAACAGCTCTGCTCTCCTGGTGTACATATAGGTGTATTCATATATAGGTGTATCTAGCCTTTGCGGCAAGATTTTCTGATGTGATCAGTCTAGACAGTCAACCACCATCAGACATTCAGTCTCATGATACCATGAGCACTGACATTTACGACACATTCCAATTGTTTTAAATGAGGACTTTCAATTAAAAGAAAGCAGCTAATGTAGAGGAACATTCAAATACTACTGGAGAAGTTCTTACTGACTTAAAAATAGTTAACCTGGGACACGTTTCATTCTGAGACATTTCTTCGATGTCCTGGACAGATGATCAAACCACCCAGTGAGCAAGCTAAGACCATGAAAACAACTGTAAAGCTTCATCAAAGAGAGAGCAGATGAAGTGAAAGAGGTCTGTGGGCCCAAAGATGGGAGGCACAATTTTGCACATTTGAATTACTGGGAAAATCATAGACTCATTAAGGTTGGAAAAGACCTCTAGGATCATCAAGTCCAACCACCAACCCAGCGCTACCATGCCTCCTAAACCATGCCCTGAAGTGCCATGCCTACACATTTTTTGAACACCTCCAGGGATGGTGACTCCACCACGTCTCTGGGCAGCCTGTTCCAATCCCCAGGCAACAAAATGAACAGATTCAATCTTCTCCAACTAAAAATAGTACATTTTCCTTTCAGCAGGCACTCACTTGAGAACAACCAAGCAAAAAGTCCTGCAAGGAGTTTCTAGCTTTTTTGACATTGTGCGTAGCCCTAAGTCAAGCTATACCTTTGTCAGGCTACGATCCACACTATCACAAGGAGTGACTTTACTCCACAGCTTACATGAAAAATATTCCACAACTACAGTCCCCACACAAAAAAAGGCAGCCTCAAACAACTCCCCACCCTCACTTACCTCCCCCTTGACTACATAATTTGAACGCTTCCATTGTCTGCCTGACAAAAAGAACTTCACCACTCACTCTTAGTGACTGAAATACAGCTGGAGGCAGCCAGACAGCACAACTGAAAAGCTAGAAGTTTCCTGCATTTAGCCTGCAGATGCATTAACACTGAAGTCTAATTACAGACCACTTTCACTGTTCACAACTTCACAGCTTAGAGTCAATAAAAACCATTCACCACACATGCAAGGTCAGAACACAAATGCCAAGAGTCCTAGAATAAATTTGACTCACACAGGCTTGTGCTGGCTACCACATGCCATTCCTTTACAGCTCAGCAGCTTTCCTGGTTGTCACCAGGGATTGCAGTTGAGTTGTATCTTCCAGTGATCTTCAGAGGTATTCAAAGCAAGAGCATTTGGCTCTTGTCTGCTTCAGGAAGCTAAGGGTCTGAAATCAAATCCTTTCCTTTGACATTGTTCTAAAGCTGTTAATTAACCTATAACCCCTTCCTCAAGTCATGAGATCAGCTTGAAAATAATATTGTCATGTGTTTATTTGCCTCCAGCAGTAGATGTTCAGATTCCCATTTTCAAGCTTTCTCCACAACTATTTATTTGAAGGTGAAAGCAAGCTAGGATTCTTGTGTGGCTAACGTACGTCAAGCTGATGCTTTAAGAAAAACAGCAGCCATTATGAGACTCGGCAATTCTCAAATCACTGGTTATGGAGGAAAGAATATTAAACAGCTATCATCAATCTATCTAGATCCAGGAAGTGAGGCATGAAATGCTGACAAAGGGGAATATCTGGTCTGACAGTGACGGTATATTTATCTTTTAAATGAAGAATAATGGAGTTACACTGAAGAGACTCATTTTAACTTTGCAACAGTAAAGTATCTATCTCATCATCTTAGGGTGGTATCTGAACACCTCAGGGTAAGACAATTTATTCTGCCAGCTCTTTTAGAGACCACCATTTTACACAGATAGTTACTCTAGCCTCCAAAGAAGCCACACAAGCAGCACAAACAAAAGAAAGGGCATGTGGAAACTGACCTTCTGAACAGCACTAGAACAGCCTCCCATCGCAGCAGTAGGCCAGGTAGTCAGTTCTCTTTTCATCCTCAGCTTCTTTTCTGCCAAATAGGGATAACACCAGATTATCAAGAGAATGTTGGGGTTTGGGGATCTTTTTCTGAGGGTGAAAACATCTTCATTTATTTTGTTTCCCAGCACATTAGGCCTTGTGACTGGGAGCATACATGCACAGACCATCACACAAGAAAAGCCCACCTGTGCACAGGGTCATGTACTGGGACAGGAGCCACACTCCTATCAGCCCTGGGGCTGTCCAAACACACTCATCCGAACCCAGACTGGTCTAATTTTCTACAGGCCATTACAAAAATAATAAAAAAGAAAAAGCCAAAACAACAAGGAAACAATGACACAGACTCTGAACTGTGATTGACACAGCAGATCACAGCTTGAGCTAGAAGAAAATTCTCAAGTGCACTTGTAATTAAGGAAGCCAGAGGGCATATAATCACCTATACCTAAGCTAGCTGCAGGTCCCTTGCTAGGGTCTCTACCTCCTTTTTCTTCCCCTAGCAAGACTAGAGGCCAGCCCACACAAAAACATTTTTTGTTGTTGTTTTAAGCTAGCCATGGATTCACCCTATCTTTTACATCTGAGGACTGGGTCCTACCAACAAGGACTCACCCTCCCCTTAAATTCTTATAAACTTACCTGCCTTTTTTCCTCAGTATGCGTGTCCTGTCTGCTGACATTATGAAAAAAGTGCAAGAGAAAAACCTCAAACAATACTAAGCAGATTCACTGCTTCTTGGACTTGTACAGAAGCACTGAAGTCTTACCTCACTCACAAGAAAATGAGCACCTGCTATGCAGAGACACAAAAGCTGATCCCAGTGCACATTTTCTCCCACCTGCCCCTGAAACAACACACAGCTGGAGTCAGACCTCTAGAGAGTCCAACTTCCTTTTGCTTTAAGGGACAGCCAAACAGCTCCCTGTCCTCAATCGAATGGGGCATTCAGTTGTACAGTAGCCAGTTGACACAGCATATGGTCACTGGGAAAGGAGCTACAGCTGCTGTAGTTTGATGCTACCTCACCCTCTAAGAGGGTCCTGTTTGGGCAGCCATAGGAGCCTTCCAGCACATCCCCGTTGGTGGCAGAGCATTGGTGCTACCATACTGACTAGCTGCCCTTCTTGCTCCTTCAGAAGCTCTGAAAATTTTATTTCTCTATTATTTTTACTACTAAGGAGAGTAGGGCTTTATCTTAATAGCAGCCAAAAAAATGCAGCAGCACACATTAAATCTGTACTATTAGTTGACGCACCTCAGCTATGCAGCATGTTCTGTTAGACTGAAATAACCCAGACCAGGCAGACAGCCACACTGAGGCTAAAACACGCTCTGGCTGTCAGTACTTTTGTGCTGGGTCAAGCATGCAGATATGTAGCGCGTGGTTCCTCATGCTGAGAGACTATGGTTTTTTTCTGTTTGTTGCTCTGTCCAGGGGTGTGCTTGGCAAGGAGACTGTGAGCCCAGCAACCTCACTCACAACTTCTTAGCAAACTAAGTGGGCTTCAGCTTTCAGTAAAACCAAAGCTCTGGCTTTGCCTCAGCTATGCATGGAGAGGGGGTGTCTACAAAAAGGAATTAGAGCTTGAACACAGAACAAAACCAGAGCACAGCGAAACCTCCAAATCCTGAAATCACATGACTGAGCTTTCCTAACTACACAACAAGCTGTTGCTGTACCAGAGAACTCATTCCCATCAGAATGGCATCTCGTAAGTAATTTAAAGCAATAAAAAAAGACCATGCCATCAAAAAATACTTAAATTGAAATGAAGCAGCTGATACTAGAAAACTGTGCTGAGGTTTTAAGAGTAGGCAACTGATAAGCTGTAACAAAGAGAGGCAGTTGCAAGGACGCTGCTTACCTTGATTACAAAATCCTTTCTGTTATCTATGTAAGGGAAGAGACACTGGTAATTTAGACAGGAAAATTCTTACTCCTTTACTCTGGTGGAAAGTGGGATTCAGAAGAAAATCCTTAAATCTTTAAATACTAGAATGATTTCTTTCCTTCTGTAAAGAAGAAGCAGCAGCTGCCATAACTCTGCTGCAGTATGTATTTCAGAGAGCATGAAGAACTGATTTCTGAAATTTAGTTGTCACTCCTAAGAATCTTGACCATTAAAATCATTCTTGCTCCGGTAAAAAGCATTCTGGGGTCAGAAATAGGCAACAGCGATTGCTGCAGAATTTGTTGTTCCAAAAAATTTTTCTCTGAGAGGCAATGTTCATATTCTAATGGTGGCTGTATGATTCTGTTTGATTCAATCCAGAAGAATAACCGCTTTCTCACCTTATCTCACCTCCTGTATCCTAGATCACATATTAGCCAAACACCATGGACACAGGGAACAGGAAGAGTTAAGGGATTAGATGCAGCAAAGCAAAAGAATATTTTCTAGTTTGCACTTCTATCTCACAAATATAAGCATCAGCCCTGCATATAACAAACTATTAGTAATAACACAGGCACCTCGGAATGCCATCTGACATAATGGGGCTTAAAATGTTTATGGAGACGTGTCTGTAAGTGAATCAAAGAACACACAACCCTTTCTGAGAAACCAGTGACTGGGGAGGAGTGGAGGGAACGACTTCACAAAGCCGTCCTGCTAAAAGACTGTATTTTACTATTTAATCCTCAATTATACACATGACTTCATTGTGGAAAGGTCACCAGACAAAGAAGTTCAGTGAATTGCGTCTGAGTGGAGAGATTGTGTGGTAGGTCTCAGCCTTGCTCCTGCTGAACCCTTCACCTAAATACCACGAACATCTCCCTCCCCAGCCAAGGACGAGCCAGGTGCTCGCACAGCCTCACCGCGGGAATTTTGGTAGATCCGCGAGGATGAACAGGAATTGTCACAGCAGAAAACAGACAGAGGCGAGTAAGCTTACATTCACCTTCTACCTCTCCGAACGCTCGCACAGCACCTGTGCGGCGCGGTCAGCAGCTTCGGCGGCCAGACCCCGCCGCCCGCCCCGCAAAGGCGGAGCGGGAGCAGTCCCCCCACCCCGAACACCCTGCCCCTGTGGGGAGCCCCCCGGCCCGCCGAGGCGGGGCGGCCAGTGCGCGCGGGGCGGGGACGCGGCCCCACGTGACGCCGGCGGCCGCCGCCTCCCGCGCACGCCCAGCCCGGCCGAGCCGTGGCGGGACCGGCACCCGGACCGGCACCGGCGAGATGCGCGCGGCGCGGAGGCGGCTGCTGGCGCTGCTGCTGCTGCTGCTGCTGGCGGCCTGGCAGCCGCCGCCGCGGGGAGCGCGGGCGCAGCGCCTCGCCGCGGACGCAGGTAGGGAGCCCTGCCGGCGGGGCCGGGGGGGGTCGCTCACCCCCCGCACTGCCCGGCCCGCCCGCCGCTCTGCCCCCGCACCAGCTGCCTTACCCCCCCTCCCCAGGTGTGCGGCGTTTTGAGGACGGTGCTGCAGCTGTCCTTGTCCCAGGTGAAAAACAGATCTAGTTGAAAGACAAGAAATCCCCTGAAGCAGTCCTTCCAGTTTTGGCTTTAATCCACAGAACTCCTACAGCCTGAAAAACGGAAAGGTATGAGGATGCGTAACACCTTTGTACTCGATTTTCAGAAAACAGGACGGGCTGTGTCCCTTCTTCATCGTCAGAGTTTCCTGGAGGATTTTTTACACCACAGGAGAGAAAGGATGGAGGAATCATCATCTATTTCATAATCATACTTTACATGTTTTTGGCTGTGTCCATTGTGTGCGATGACTACTTCCTACCTTCTCTAGAGATCATCAGTGAATGTAAGTGACCATCCTGATCTTTCCCCTGTAAAACTAAGCAGCTTGGTGTAGAACGTTCTCTTTAAAAAGCCTCAAAGATGGAGAGCTCTGGAGACAAAACTAAAGTTCAGAGTCTCCCTGCATAGTTAAGACTTATCAAAACAATATTTGATAGAATGTATCAGTATTATATTGAAAAAAACATACTCCAATTACACTCTGCAGGGGCATTCATTTAAAATTTGCTTTCCTTGTGTGTGGAGGAATATCTTAAAACTTCCTCCGTGTTAACTACGCTGGCGATGTAACTTTGCGGTGAGCAGTACTATCAGGGGTAAAAAAGTGTGTGTGTAGCGGGAAACACACAACACCAAACCAAGCAGCCAAAAACTTTCCCAATATTAAAACATGGCGATTAAGTACCTTGCTCAAGTTTCTGTATTCCTCTCAAAGTAGTAAACAAGTATCAGATGAGCTACTGTTTACATACTAAAGGTATGTATGATACAGGAGGGAAAGGAATACCAGTTACTAACCTTCTACGAAATCTAACCAACCTGTAATAATTCGCCTGGCTTCAACAGACCACTGAATTAAAGAGATGGTCTTGCCTAAGAGTTCAGCTTTTCATTGCCAAGATTTAAAAGAATTCCCTAGGGAAACTCATCCATGAACACTGGAAAACATTCTCCAGACCAGAACACTTAGAGAAAATGTAAGCTTAAACATTGCTGTAGAGCTGGTGTTTTTCTTAATTGACGATAAATAAGCCTTTGTCAGACTTTTTCCATAGTTAGCCATATGTCCCTGTTCTTAGCGTGCAGAACTTGATCCACAGAGTTACACGTCAGAAACAGTCAACTTACCAGAACAAAAATCTCATTTCATTCAAGTGAGACACAGGCTCTTACACTTCCATACGAAGTGAAAATTTGATTTTAAGATCATGGCACTGGTTTGAATTTAACTAGTATTTCTGGTATATGAAGACACAGTAGCATGAATTTCCCTGGAAGATAGACAGACTTGACACGGGTCATGTAGAAATATCACCCTAGAGGCCAAGGAATTTCCCCACAATTATCACCCATATGAAACAGAGCTAAAGCCCACATATATATGCCTATTTTACATTTTAAGATCATGCTTAAATCTATTCTATTATCAATACTTCTTTTGTAGTATTTAATCTATGTAATAAAGTTAGAAATAAATCAGGCAGATAAATGAGGCTGTTTTCAGTATATTATTTTACCAGTTTTAAATAAATGCATTAACTGTATGAAAGTAAGCAAAGTTCGTTCTATTAAACTGTAGTGGCTTCTAACACTATATACTAACACAAGTAATGGGTACAGACTATTGAAGGATTTATTGTTTTAAGCAATCCTTTTGCTTTATCCTCAGGCCTTGGCCTCTCTCAGGATGTTGCTGGAGCAACTTTTATGGCTGCTGGAAGCTCTGCTCCAGAGCTCGTCACTGCTTTTTTAGGTAAGAGACATACGTTTTTGACTCCTCAGAATCTAGTTTTCCTTGTATGCTAAACTGAAACATACCAGAGACTCATTTTCCTTATAGGAGTTTTCGTGACAAAGGGAGATATCGGTGTCAGCACCATCCTTGGATCAGCCATTTATAATCTTCTTGGTATTTCTGCTGCTTGTGGGCTGTTTTCCAGTGTGGTACGTATCAACTTTGATAGTTCTGCTCCTAAGAGCCAAATGGTTATCTTTTCTGATTTGCCAACAAAAGCCAAGAGAGACTCACTATGACAACTGTCAAGTTTATTATTTAGTAGCAAAACCAGCATGTAATCAGTTTTAAGATAGCTTGCTATGAAAGTTTTTAAAAACACTAACTTGTTAAATATCATACTTAAGTCATTCCTAAGAATCTTTACTTTTTACATAATATAGAAACAACATATTGATGCAGCATTTACAGCACTTAGTGAAAGTATTACAGACAAGTTTAAGAAAAGTAAATGAATCTGTGATCTGCAGGTTTCGAGGCTATCCTGTTGGCCGCTGCTTAGAGACTGTCTGGCATATACAATTAGTGTAGCGGCGGTCCTTGCGACGATATCTGACAACAGAGTTTACTGGTAAGTGCACAAGTAGTGTTGAATTCATGTTGACTGGAGATTAGTGAGACAGTGTTTTGACAAACAAACCAACTACCCCAAACCCCAAACCTCAAGTAGCCTGAACTGCCGTTCACTAACAGAAATAAACATCCTGTTGGCTTTAAAAGAAAGAAAAGTCACAATGCTTGTAAAAATTATTACCTAATCATTCAAACCCTGCATATTTATAAAGTTTGATCTGCATAGCTCTGTCTGTACCGACTTCACGATTTTTATCGTCACTGTTTTGGCATAGCTATTAGTCTTCATAGTTCACTCCTTTTAAGCCTTTCCTTTGATAGCATCTCTGTTAAGAAAAACACTTGCCTGCCAGAAGCAGATCATGAGCTTCTGATGTTTTAACTCTCTTCCATCAACACTGAAACTCCTGTTGTCTCAACAAGTCAGTCAGGTCCAGCACTAAATCTCTGAAGTTTCTAACTCAAAATAACACATACTATCCCTCTCTTTAACCATCACATGAAGACTGAATTTCGCAAACATCAGTAAGATGTTCATCAGTAAGATCCCCTGGAAAACATGCAGATATACAATACACAAACAAGATTCTGCAGGGGAAGGGAATTAATCAAACTGCTGAAAGACATGGAGGCGCTCAAGAACTTCCATGACACCAGCGATACAACTCGAAAATAGATGCTTTTGTGTGTTCTCCTTTTGCTACTCATGCAAATTTTCTCTCTCTCTCTCCCCCCTCCCCCCATTACACCAGCCATTTTAGCAAGTTAGAGTTGGGGGTTTTTAGATTACATGTTATGTAAAATCTGTCTTTTCTTCTAGGTATGAAAGTGCATCCTTATTATTGATATATGGGTGTTATATTCTGGTACTATGTTTTGACATTAAAATCAACCAATACCTCATGAAAAAGTTCAGTCCCTGCTGTACATGTTTTATAAAAGCTATGGAACAGAACGCTGAGCAGCAACCACTTGTTGGATGGAGGGAAGAGAGTGGACCTCTAATTCATCAACATTCGAGAACAGATAGTGGAATTTTTCAAGATGAGCTGGACTACTCTCAACTCTCAGATAGCCTGCATGGGCTTGATGAAATCTCTGAAGGTATAAGTATTATTACAGTTGTCCCTAGCACTCTGCATGCCTGTCTGCATCAGTTCTAATAAAGAATAAATTCTGAGATATTATTAAGATTTTGTTCACAAAAGAACTCCAGCATAGTATATTAAGTAAGTCGTCATTCTTCCCTGGAATATAACATTAAGCAAAATCAGAGTGGTGGTATTTATATGAAGTTAGTTGCTAGAGGAATGCTAGGATAGTTGCTCATTTGTGTCCCATTAGAACAGCAGACTTCCATCAGTCTCTGCTGTGCACATGTGAAACTTCCCAGGAACGCTGCTTGTAAATGCAGTATCAGTTCACAGACACACTGGTACTGCACTAATATATACTGTTTTCTTATGACAATGGCAGGTTCATAGCCCAAAACATGCATTATATCAGAAGTAAAGGAATAGCTATGATGTGGCCACAAATCATCAGTTTCCTCTTCACTTAGGCAAAACCAGCACTTGGTACTTACTCTTGGTAAACGTTTTATGTAAACCTTTATAGAAAAGTTCATTTTTCATCTACCTTAGTTCTCTCCTAGTAACATGGTAATAAAGAACATTTGAGTTCAGAGTTTTGTCCAGTGTGATGTAGGTACTGAGTAAGACTACAGCTAGAACTCAAGGAAGTATTTTTCACCTTTTTTCAGTATTCTCACAAGTAGAGGCCAGCAATGTGACTGTATGCTGTGGATTCAAACTTAACGCTACAATTAAAAATTGATACTTTTTCTTCAACAGATCATCCAAGCATCTTCACCATGCCTGAAGCAGATATGAAGAGAATTTTGTGGGTGTTATCCCTTCCTATTATTACACTACTCTATTTGACTATACCAGATTGCAGAAGACAGTTTTGGAAGAACTGGTTCATGGTGACATTTTTAATTTCAGCAGCATGGATTTCTGCAATAACTTACGTTCTTGTATGGATGGTAACAATAGCAGGTAGGTACCTAAAATGCTGCTGCTATACAGAATCAACCAATTGAGAATCACTGAAAAATCAGTTTTCTCTCTGAAGAGTTTTCCCTTCTACAGGTGACAGTCAGTTTAGCAACACATACTTTGCTGTAAAAAGAACAAAAACCTATGTTTACTTAGTCTGCCACCTTCTTCCATCTAATGAAAACCACTTTAGAGTTTAGCTGCTTCAAACTGCTTACCATCATATGAATGAGAATTTGTTCACATAGCTACAAAAATCAGCTTATATTTAAAGAGAGACTGTTTAATGAAAACTGCTTCATGTTTTCATTGTGAAACAATTAGATACACAGCAATAAACTTGTCAAGCTGAAGTCTGACAAACATGGAATCCACCAAGACTGGAATTAAAGCTTCAGGGTTCTGTAAAAGATCCATTACTTCTATGCCTATATTTTTCTTGAACACTGTAGTACGAGATTTGTCATTAAATTGACTGCCAAAAAGACCTCTCCCAAATTCTGTACTACTTTAACTACAGCATCATGTGTTTATTAAACATTCTTGGTGTGTGTGTGTATGTATACCTTATACAAATCTGCATCATAAAGTGAAGCAGTAAAAGAATTCCATTTAAGTGAGAGAAGGGGTATGAACTTGTGTGTAAAAACATTCTCTTAAAAATATCTTAAGGTACTAAAGGTCTCATTTCACTGTTTCTCCAGTCAGCTTGAGAAAAATCCAGTTTTTAATTTTAAGAACAAGCAGAAAACAAATCTCTAAACAAGAAAGGTTACAAAGCTTGTCATTTCCGCATTATAGCTCAGTAATCCTGCTGAAGTATTCTGCTAGTTCAGCATCCTAAACTTGTTTTCAACTTATGTTCAATGAATAACTCCTTGTTCAGTGCAGAAACAGACCTCCACATTTGGTAAACCTTTGAGAAATTACTAGTAGATGGCTGGATATAACATCCACCAGGTTCAATCCTTGGTCAAATAATTTTCCACTTGTATCTAAAGAGCAAGGGTTTACTGTCTGAATGCCTTTGAAACAGGATTCAAATGGAAGTTACTGCTGTTCTGCTAGACAAAGCACTAATTCATATGAAAGGAGGTACACTGGAAATTCAAATAATGTATTAGCGTTAGTCCACTTTGAAGAGTCATCACAAGCAGTATTGGGGTCTTCGGCCCACTACTTCTAGGTCAAAGATGTTCTACTTACACATTAAAATGCTAAAAAACACACACACATTATATTCAAGTCCAGGTTTTTTCATAAAGAGTGACTCAAAGATTCTATCATTGCATAAACAGCTTATCAGAATGTCACAAAGTTGTCATAGCTGGGGACTAAATTTTGATGGTCAAAAAACAAAGAAAATTTGTCTACTTAAAGCAAGGTATTGCTACTGATACACAAAATTAGCTAAAGGCTAGAAATATCAGACCATCCTCTCTTTATGGTCAGTTGCCAGAAAAAAAAAATCCTATGCATTAAATAGAAAATAAATCTCTCTAATAAAAAGAAAAGTTAGATTCACCTGAGTTTAAGATTCAATTTTATAACCTTCAGAGGGCTAGAAAGTACTGTTGGGTACATAAGGCTGGTTTATTCATATTTTACCTTGGCTTGCTTGGCATGAACCATTATTTTCCAGCCTGCATGGTTTATAAAAGCTGACCTTGTTGGTTCCCCATCCTACAAAACTCTTACATTAGGAGCGATGGAAGAATAAATACCAGTACAAATTGTGCACCTGGATCACGTTAGTCCCTCTGAACCAACAGATAGTTTCAAACATAAATTTACTGGGCTGCTAGACTATGCTGGCATGTACTAGGGAAGCACTGCTGACCTAGCTTAAGAAAACTGTTCTTATGAAGTGTCCAAATATTGCAAGTAAGAATTCAGATTTCAAAAAAATTTAGATACGTTTTTGTGAACATAAAAGTTTTAGAAAAAGTAATTACTTAATAATTTGAACAGAGGTATCAAATACTTCAGCATATTGATGACTGTGAATGGTACAACTGCTAAAACAGTTCTGAAGATCTGAATCCCTGTATTTTAAATGAGAAATTAATATGCTTACCGGACATGTGAGGCTAAAAAAAGTGGGGAAAAATAAGCTGCTTTTTTAATTAATAAGAGTTTGAAACTTTTCTTAATTTAAACCAGTATTTACCTAAAGAAGCTCATACTTCTGAAGGATTACTTGCACTTAGAAGTCATATAAAAGTTCTCCATTTTGATTCTTCCAAATCCAGCAAAAGAACTTCCTAATTGGAGTGAAATAGTAAAGCCATGTAGTTGAGACAGTATTGTAGTAATGATCTTAATGACCCTCCTCCCTAAGAAAACCCACATGCTTTTTTTCCTTCCCCTTTAAAGAGTGGGTGATTTTAAGTGTTATTGCTTCATGAGACTTTTGAGCACTGAAGATGAGATGCCCAAAACCATAGAAGACTACTGTATTTTCCAGTAATTGGGGGCAGGGGGGCAAGAAAGAATAAATTGTTAGATATTTAAACTTCTACGGTATCTGAAAGAAAAAATTTATAATTGGTATTGTCTTGGCCACTGGAGACATTCCGCTCAGGTCTTTGAGAAACTTGTTAAGATGGTTACTATACTACAATTTCTTTTTTATTTGATTGAAAGACAGGATGACATTTCTTTGTTGTTGTTCCTAACTACTTCATGGTTCAGTCACTTCATCTTTAGTCAAGTTAGCTGACAGATTCCTTTTGAAATTACTGTATGTTTACTAATCCTTTCTCCAGCAAACAAAGTCCAAAGCGATTTCTTTGGATGAAACTTAAACTAAAAACATACTTGCATTTTCTACCATTATTTATCAACTGCAGGTGAAACACTGGGAATTCCAGAGTCAGTAATGGGTCTCACATTACTAGCAGCAGGAACAAGTCTACCAGATACAGTTGCAAGTGTGCTGGTGGCTCGAAAAGGTAATTTTAGTATTCAGGCTCGTTCCAATGGATGTGTTTAAAAGGTTCTATGAAAAAACGAACTCTAATAAACATTTCCAGAAATTCAAGGAGTAACTTCAGAATTTTTGCTCCAGATTCTAGAGCTTAAGTTTACTAATAATAAATAAATAGCTTACCTGAAGAATCTGTGGCTCAGACATTTAAAAACCTCTCAAAGTATCTCAGAGAAGTATTCTAGATTGATCTGTTATTGATCAAGTGTCACAGTTTTACTGCAAAACGCAACTGTAGGTCTTGGTATTTTAAACATGACTGGATTTTATAATAGCCTGTCTAGCTTATTTTAAGTGCAGCTGTGCAGGTGCTGGTGATTTAGGGAGACTTTTTTTTTCTTATGCTTGTGGTACCCAAAACCATGTTCTGTAAAATCACGGCTATAGTTCTTTCCATGAGAAGTCTGAAAAGGTGACAGTCTGTTCCTTCAACATAGTTTGGTGATTTCACACAATGCAATTAAGCAGACTTATTTGTATTTCTTCTTTTACAGGAAATGGAGATATGGCTATGTCTAACATCGTAGGATCCAACGTATTTGATATGCTCTGTTTGGGAATACCCTGGTTTATCAAAACTGCCTTCATAAATACATCGGGACCCATAGAAGTGAACAGCAGTGGTTTGACATACACAGCCATTTCTCTTATCTGTTCTGTTGTTTTTATTTTTCTGGCAATTCACCTGAATGGCTGGCAAATAGATAAAAAATTGGGAGCAATTTGTCTTGTACTGTACTTAGTATTTACTATATTATCAATTTTATATGAACTTGGCATCATAGGGAACAATCCTACAAGGGTCTGTGGTAACTAGTTTTAATCAGTGATTATACTGGTGAAAAAAATAAAAGCAGGAGGGAAAGACCAATTTCTTCATTTAGTCAAAATAAAATAAAAAAAATTCAAAAACTCCCATTGGGCTCTAAATCTTATTTACAGAACTAAGTCACGTCATTAAAGTAATATTAAGTAGAACAAAAATATCACAGCCTAATTGGAGCCCTTTCTTTTAGAGTCAAGAATTACTGTATGACTACAACGCACATATAAAACCAAAATTCTGAAAAAAAGACATCTAGTTTTTACATTGCAATGTTGATACGCAGGGGAGGGGGAGGATAAAAATCAGAAAACACTAAACAAATCCCACTATGCAATCTTGAGATTAACAGAGAAAATGGCTTATTTTATTAAAAACAGTATAACCATTCATTTAAACTGAATGACTAGAGACACTTGGCCTAATTTTCCAAAGGCGCTGAGCATCCAAAGCTTCTATGGTCTACAGGGACCTGCAGGTGCTCAGTGCCTCTAAAAAAAAAAACAACAAAAATCAGGCAAATTGTCTTTAAAAACCAAACATAGTAAGATTCAATTAACAAGTATCACAGTATATTAAACACTATACTGTTAAAGGCTGGTGGGATTTAAAAGTTCCTTTTTACAGCTTTTGTAAGCATACAATGTTACTAAAAATGACTTACTAGGATAGAGAAGCTAAAGAGACATAGGAATGTTCCTGAACACACAGTTTTAAATTATGCATTGCGATCCAAGCGTACATCAATTTCTCTGCCACTGATTTTTATGCCATTCATTATCCTACAGGCCTTTTCAGCAGATTCTGGTGAGTCAAATCTGACTGTTCCACAGCCCTTTGATTTTCCATTCTCCATTTTTATTTCTGCAAACATTACATGACCTGAATAAATAAGTTAAACAGCAGTTATTTCAAGTCTTCGGTGCACTAGCAATGTAAAGAACTCATCAGAAGTGATTTAAAAAAAAAAAAAGGCATTTTAAATTATAATCTAAGGGGACATATGAAATTAGCACTTTCAGACTGATGGTATATTCACTTATTCAGGGAAGATGACACAGGTCAAAATAGCAGTGAAGAATCCAAATTAAGGTCCACTGTTTCAAATCTTTCCTTCACCCTAGCATTAAGATGAAGTATGCCTATATTTGACCTCAAGTTTGAAACAAAGTGCCCTGTAAGGCTACAGGAAAGTTTTGTGTTTCATTTACTGATACTGCCAGAAGTGTGACTACTGACAGGCATTAACCAAATTATAGTTCAATCCAGTCTACCATGTTCATCAGAGCAATGTATCAAGCAATAACACTCAAGCAATTTTGTAAAGAAGCTGCAGAACAAAATTAGAGCCTTTAAAACAGTAAAGTTACCAGGTTAGGAGTAGTGGAAAAGTAGCATGCACTATTAAATTCCTTTAGTGTTTTCCTGAGGTCGGACACACAACTCATGAGGCAACATTTTTATGTAGATGTCTTAGTACCTCAGAAAATGCTCAATGCCTGGAGTGAATGAGCTTTTGCTTATGGTATATTGTAGCACACCACTCCTGAGCCCCCAAATGCCACTAGGAACAAGAAACATTTCCCTAAAATACATAGCTTTTTATTTTTAAATATCATATAATGGAAGACTGGTCTTTCACTGAAAGAAACTGAACATATGGAGACATGGTCTTTGTATTTCCTTAGGATACTGGCAGGAATACAATCTGTTGCTTACATTTGTGCTTATAATTCTTAAAAACAATTCAACATAATTACTACATCTGTTAGTTGCTGAAGAGATAATAAAAAAAATAAATTCTGAGCTATGTGAAAGGTGCACAGGCAGTTATGACTTAATAAAAAAAAACACAACTGTTTTGCTATATCCTCCACCTACAAAAAAAAACTGTGAACACCTGAAAATTTTTCATAGTTGAACTGCAAGTTCTAATTTATATGGAATCTGCAAAAAGCTGTATGAAGACTGTCTTAGGTATCAGTAGTATGTTTAAAATTATTTCTCTTTTCTGCCTCTCCAAAACAAGAAAAGGCATCTGTAATTCAGTTAAAGCTTCCCATTCTGAAAGTGCATTTGCAAAACAAAGCAATCATGTATTTCTACACCCAAGCTTCATTTTTCATTTACTTCTGTGAAAAGACAACTTTTCTGAATTAGATAGGAAGAATTATTGGATATCCGTAGCAATCCTTTATCTTACATAAAAAGGGCCTTTATTTCTTAACATAAAGGGGAAGCATTACAGCCTGCAAATATGCTAATCAGGATCATCTATTTGCATAAAAAACAATCTGACAGTTTGGCAAAATTACTAACTCTGATTTGACACAGCACCATTTCTGGAAGTAATGCATAACCTGGACAGGCCCAGGTCTCTGCACACATTTGTCTCAAAATAAATGCTACACTATATACTCTGTGTTGGCCACAGGATAACTAATACCTGCTCCAAAAAAGAGAAGGCTCAGAGAGTAATTTTATTAATGGAACTGGTTAAAGTTTATAGCAGATGAGCAGTCAGAGCCAACATAGCCCATACTGTACCTTGGTCTCATGTGTTATGTCATGCCTAAAAAATTATTTATATAACACAGGAAAGGTGGGGGAAGTAAGAAAGATTAGGCTAGCCAGAGTCTTCTTCAGGATAAGGCAACACCTTGCCTTCCTGCCCTTATCTAACGAACACCATATAAAACATGAAGTCGATGGAGCTGAGCAGGGATAAGATTCATATACATACCACATTGACTGAATTTCTCCTTTAGCTTCTGCCAGGTCAAGTCAAAAGGAAGCTAGAATAAAAAAGCATTATTAATAACAAAATATTACAAGGAGAAAAGGGGCATGTAATCAAACATGCACACAAAAGAATCTCATGGTTTCTATGTATTCAAATACTTACATTTCTCACAAATATCTGGTTGCCTTTAGAGCCTAATCTCTCTCTCATGCCACTTCCCATTGGGCCAGGCACAAATCCTCGATCAATATCGATGCTCCTGTCCAGGCCTCCACCCATAGCTGGTCCCATACGATCAAAACCAGAACTCATCCGATCCATCCCCATTCCCATTCCTCCAGCCATACTGTTCATACCACCCATTCCACCACCTACACAGAGAAAAGGAGGATAAAATAAAAATCTCTTTTTAGTAATAGATACAGAAGTAATTTGTAAAAAAAAAAAACCCAAAACTTTTGTGTCAGAAGAAAAATATCTTTAATAAAACTGCTGTAATAAAAAATAACTTTATATGCAGTGATTTATCTAGTAGCATGGCTAATATCTTAAGTCAAAGTATTAGAAGATACAAAGTGTCAGTTCTAAAACAAAAGTAAAAAACAAACTGCATCAAGCTATTAGTCACACCATCTAATGTAGTAAAATGTTGAACACAAGTGAAGAATTAAGATTTAAAGGCTGTCCAGTTTAATTAACAAAAACCTGATACCCTGTACCAAAAAGAGATCAAGTAAATAACTGTGGTAATGTTAAGATACAGATAATTTGACCATAAACACTATTGTTTATTTTGTTTCTTGCGTTCACATTCAGCTTTACTTAATGGAGCCACATTTAATGACACAATCTTCTAGAGAATCCATATTTTGCAGAGAATAGATGTTACTGCAAGTGCTGCAAAGAGCATGGACTTTCCTATGAGACATGCAATGAAATATATTAATGTATATTATATAAAGAACTAAGATCAATGCATTCAAATATCCTATTATACTCTTTCTGGATTTATAATTAAATATTTATGTAATGCAAAACTATGAAGATCATTCATGAGGGACCTTCACTAAGCCTTACGCCTCTCAAGATTGCCACACACGAGATTTTAGTTTCTCATCTGCTCTAGCCTGAGGAACTCAGGCATTTGCTGTAATACAAACTTGCCATTGGAGCAAAATTAAACTCAGTGATAATCTAGTGATAATTTAAAATCCAAGGTTGATTTTTTGCTTCAGTTATGAGAGATTACTGAAGTTCAGCTTCATGAAGTTCACACAAATAACTCTGCCTATTTGTCTTTTTTCTGGAACACAAGTTTATTTGAATCACTTCTCCCTCCAAACCACAAGTTAAAACCATTTCAAAACTAAGATTAAGGGAAAGGCTGTATTAGCAAGTTTTCCTCTGAACTTTTACCTCAACAAAACATCTTTAAAACCTATTAGACTGCAGTCACATGCAACAGAATACTACTTATTCCAGCACTGGCAAAACACTACACTACAACAAAAATCACAATAGAATTACATGTACACCGTATCATTACATTGCCTATGCATTTACATTCTATTGAAACAGGTTAACCTACTCATTCCAGATCTTACTGGGCCCATGCTAGGCGCTCCCATTCCTCCTGCAAAAACACCAATCATTGCACCACCTAAACAGAAAAAAATAATAAAGTGACATACACTGAAACCACCAGTTAGCGACAACAACAAAGCACACACTGATAAAGTGCACTCATCTCAATGTTACCTGGCAATTCTCTTCTACACAACAAACTAAATAAGAAACATCTAGTAAGTAACATTAGTTCCTCCTTCTCTATCATGGGATTTAAGCCACTCTGATTTCTTTCTAGCTTTTCTCCCCCCTGACAGTCTACCAGCAGCTCAAACATCTTAAAACTAAATGAGCCATTTCCCACATTGGGAAGAACAGCCTCAAAACTGAAGGGTTCATCTTATTTGAACTTCATAGTACAGAAATGCCCTAGTTACTCCCACTTTTAAGAAACCTACGCAAAAGATAGGAGCAGCTCTCCCAATGTCTGCCTGAATTGCATGTGAAGAGCAAATTGATGGAATTTGGTGGGAATTAATACTTAATAAAGCTGCTTGGCAGAACCGTGGTATCTCCAGAACGGTATCAGAGACTGATTCTAGAGTGGGGTAAAAATAATTCTTTTCACCGAAGTGCTAATATTAAGGAAAGTAATCTCAATGGAACTTCTGGAATTTTAGAAACTCAAAAGAACTACATTCCTGCCACTGCAGAACAGAGTGGAACTGTCAGCTGCATTTTCTTGCTTGATTTTCATACCTAAGAGAAACAGCTCAGTTTTTACTTACAGCAAAATAGATCAGTAACTGTCATCTTTAGGCTAGACACCATTGTTTTAATATCTAAAAGAAGGTCACTGCTGAGTCTTCCATTAAATTCATTTTCTCCACACAGTTCAAAACAGCAACAATTGTTCCCTGCCAGTCTCTTGTGGGAAATATTTGTCTCCTCTCAGACAACATGTTGTCATAGCCATACCAAAGACCTCAAAAAATATGGACTAGCCTGTTGAAAAAAACTACCAATATTTAACACCAGCAGGATTACTCTCAGTACTTCAGCTAACAGTTTGTGTATGAGAAAGATCTTAATACTTATTCATTAGGCCAGAGAGGGTCTTGCAATGAAACATCAAGTTAAAAATTGAGATTGCTGTCACCATGACTGGTTTTTGCCCTTAAAACGAATTGTGAAGAAAAAAAAATCCCCACCTTTCCAGAGCTAGAAAACCTCAGTTGTGAGGGCATCTCAATTAAACCCACTCTCCTTTAAAAGGGAAAAAAAAAAGTCTCCTAACTGTCTAAGATGCACTTAGGGAAAAAAAATAACCACCCACCAACACAACACACACACAACCCCACCACACATGACCTGAAAGCTCAAATAATCCTAATAAGCAAGATTTCAGCTGTCTCTGGCCTTAGAAGCATCCTTTACCCGTACTGTCCCCCCCCACTGGCTTTTCACCAACAAAAAAATTATATGCTTGGAGATGCTCTATGACACAACCTTTGATTTTTCAGATACTTCAAAATTCTGGCAATTTAAGTGGCAACTCCAACAATTCTGTTGCAAATCAAGCATCCTTATTTTCACTAATTGATGGCAGAGCCCAGTCAAAGACTATGGTAAGTTGCCCACCCTGAAACTGGCAGGATACTAAAGCCAAATGCACTCACAGCATTCCCTTTTAAGATACCATTAACCTAAACATTGTAACAGGAGGACACTAGGGTCTTCCCTAACTAAACACAGTATCTATTAACTATTATATTTGTAAATCCCTACAATTTCCTTCCATTACTTAGGGATAAATTGGGAAACTCTTATCTTGGCTCTCAGAACAGTATTTAAATGTTAAGATTGCTGAGAGGTTGTAAGGTGAAGCTTGCTGGATCTATTGAATGAATGACTCCCACATCAGTTTCTCACAGTGGTGACGTTCATGCATTTCAAAACCAATGTGTCACCAGAAGACTCAGAAATCTATTGGTTGCATGAACATTTATAACTGAAGTGGCTTTGGATTTTCACTCAGGAAACAGATGTTTATCCTGTATTGCAAGTAGAGAGAGTGAGAGCATACACGAGGTTTCCAAGACACTAATTCCAAGACATTAAGACTAACTCAGCTGACAAGCTTATTACATTCTTATCACTACTACACAATTACCAGTGCTTGAAGAGAAGCACACAAGAGCTACCCTTCGTTACGACTTGCCCAAATTTTAAAAAAATAATTCAATTTTTAGACCAGATGAACCTTATGCTCTTAGCACCTCTCTTCTCTTTCACAGTGAGGAATTAAGAGAGGGGGAAAGAGAGAAAAACAGGGAGGAGGGGGAAGAAAACCCATCTCCTATAACACATTCATCCAAGTAACAGTACAGTAATGAAGTACAAGAAGGCTCTACTGTTAAGCACTTCCAGGCCTCTTAAGAGAGAAAAGTATCTCATTTGAGGGAACACAAAAGTAACAACATGAACTCTGTCAACAAGACATCATCTATAAACAAAACAAAGCTGGGTCAGTTACAGAAGAGGCCAATAAATCCCATTCCGAGCTGCTTGAGCTCAGAAGTCAGGAAAAAAACAGAGGGCACCAAAATTCACCTTTCCTATCCAATGCTACCTGGTTTGCAGTAAAAACAATTTTCCAGCATGCATTTGCAAAGGAAAACTCCTGGAAGTTACGGAGGTCATACATGGGCAGCTTGCTCAGGATTACCAGAAGCATATACTTTAATACCTCACAAAGTTAACAGTATGAAGCTAAATGCTTTCCTTAAATCATGATTCTGTTTGTATTTTACAGATGGAAAAAAAAGGCCACACTTCAACCTCTATCCTAAGCAACGGCTATAATAAATACTCAGACTACATCACTACAGTAATGACTGGGGAGAGGGGACAGTGGAAGATGCCCAAATGAAACCAGGTCTCTTCTTGATTTTTCTTCTAGTAGAACTCTTCCAATACTATGTTGCAAGCTGCCACAGGAAATTTAAGTTACCATACCCATCCTTCCAAAAGAATCTCCAAAACCACGGTTCAATGCCATCTCACTACGACCAAAATCTCTGTCCATGTTTCCTCCCATTCCACCACGGAACATTTCTGTAGAGAACAAAGCAGAAAACCCAAAAATATTCTGTTAGATACACATGCAACACTTGTTTCACAGCTGCTTATTTAAATAGAAGCGGGTTTAATGCACAAGCCAGAGGTACCTATTAAACTCCCACACCAGTTCCTATGCCTCCACTCGTGCCACTGACTGTATTTCCTTTCACCTCATCTACATTATCCATACCTGAAGGAAGGGCTTTTAATAAATAAATATTAGAAAACTAAGTGTACCAGATCAGTGTTCACCTACCTCCCATTCGGTTGACTCCAAATCCTCCCATATTAGGCATTCCTTCCATTCCACGAAATCCAGCAAGTCCTGTAAGATAAGGAAGAGTGTTTTCTATATAACATTAAAAAAATAATTAATGCAAAGAACTTCACTTCACGTACCGCCTCCCATTCTATTCATTCCACCGAATCCCGGACCATCTATTCCCATACCTTTAAACCAAAGAGAGACAAACACCATTTAGAAGACGGGTAAGATCCTAACGGATTTAAAAAATGCAAAGACAGTTAATATCTCAAAAGCACACTACACAAGGCTTGCTTTGTCAAGAGTATGTCATTCTTCCAAGGACAGAAGTGACAATTTTAAACTTAATAATGTAACAATGTAAAACAACTGTAAAACTTAACAATGACGACCAGACATTTACCTCCTGGACCCATGCTCCCCATTCCACCACCCATGCTCAACTGTGTTGCACTGATGGGCTGTCCACCTGGTCCAAGTCCCATACCAATGCCACCAAGACCACCTTGAAAACAAAACTAAGTATCACCGGAAGAAAGATTTTCTTCTGTACCATAAAGAGACCACAGCAAGCAAAAGTACTACTAAACTGTTCCAAGCCTCTCTATCAACATATATTAAGTCCAGGGAGTAGAAAACAAAGTGTGCACTCACGAGGTAATTGTGAAGTTTTGCTCTCTGCAACACGGAAATCTTCATGAGGAATTGATTTGTCATCCTGATAAAAGACAAGGATGTTACGCTATGATCCTTTCAATGTTTTGGCAGAGACATGTAAGGTAGAAAGAAATATAAGCAACTTACCATTTTTACATGCATGGGTCTATCGAACAGGAATTGTCCATTGAACATAGCTGAAGAAATGCAAGTAAAGGAACCTAACTACAGAAGACAATTTAACTATTTCAGAAGAACCACTGGTTTAGGAGTCTCATCCTTCCTTACCTAATCTTTAGAATGCCAGTTCAAAGGCCAGAAGAGGCTATATAAGCTGTTAGGTATATAAAAGTCAGTTTCAGACGTGTCACATTCTCACATATTTTAGGTTTGTTCAACATTATCAGGAACACCTTTTCAGACTCTAGCAGAAAACTTACTATTAAAAATGTAATCCCCACTGTATTGCACTCTAGTCGCTATATACTAGCTACAAGGCAAATAAGCACCATTTGCAAAACTACGCTATCAGAAGCCATTAAAAACTAATCCATATTTGATCAATTATTTTTCAAAACCAAGGATACATATTGCTTGAACAGCTTCAATTGCTTGTTCAAAGGTGACTGTTCCCATCCCTCGACTCTTGCCATCTTTATCTTCTTTGATGTCTGCACGCTTCACAGTTCCAGCAATGCTGAATACCTCCTTCAGCTTCTTCCAGCCAACTTTAAAGTCAAGCTTACACACAGAAATATTTTAGTGTTTTGAGCGTGCATTTCTGTTCTGCCATTACATTTGGAAGAGATTTTCTGCATTGTTGTAACTCTTCAGCTTCACAAAATGCTCAATGTACGTAAATGACCAGAATTTTGTAATATACATAACACTGCAACCAAGTCCAAAAATGTCAACTAAAATCAACAATTTATACTATATATATACACCTTTTACTTCAATAAACACACTAACATTGAGAAATGGATGGGTTCTGGTCAAGAGCAGCTGTGCTCCCGCAAGTCCCCTTGCAGACATAGTACTCTTGTGCAAATAAAGAATTTATGAAGTAAGCACCTCCAACAAATACAACAGTTTAAGTTAAAGTAACTAGCAAGATAAATTGAAGTGTATATTTAATTAAAAAGAAATGCAATTGTAAATAGATAGTGAAAAGATGTATAAAATCTTATTTTGAATCAACAGATGACTGTACAATAATTAAAGTGCATGTCAGCCTCAAGAGTTTAACATCTTTTTCATGTCCAAAATCTGAATACATATCCAGCATTTTTAGTTGAATATACTCATTGTGAACTATCATTTCCCTTTTCCTCTTTATATTGTAACTGTATTATGCAGGAATATAACATGTTTTACAAAGATCAAATATTATAGTTATAAAATACAGTTTTAAACTTACATTAGCAACAAAAATAGTGGACCCAAGCCTGCCTGCCTGCAAGTTACTGATAACCTCAGGAGGAATGTTTGGATTATTGAGAATAGAAGGTGGTAAATTCATTATTCCAGGTGCCACATCAGGTCCATGTCCTCCTGGAAACTGTCCTCCTACACGCTGTAATGCCCTACGAGCGTGTTCACCTTCAGGATCCTGAAACACGGGCAAAAATAAAGCCAACTTAATAATCAACAAGAGGACTGGCACAAACAGAAAGGTACTATTTGAAATTCTACATAAACCCATCAATATTATAAACTAATATCCTTGTCCATGTCAGAGGGATCAAAAACTGAATTAGCATGGAGACCTAATTCCCTCACCTCTAGAGGTGGGTCCTTTCAGATGAGGGTTGAGGCATATTGGCAAAGCACTTGTTGAGGAAGCGTGCACTGCCACTTCACATGCTGTACCTAGCCTATGGACAAGTAGAAAAGATTTCAATCTAAAGGACTGTCAGTCTAGCACCTTCTTCCAAGAACTGAATTAATTTAATTATTTTTTATTATTGTTTATTAATACCATTATTAAAGTTGCAACAGGACAAAAAGAACTGCATCAGACACCATCATACAACACTACAACAGAAATGTTGACATTAATTTCACTTTCCAGTCTGCACAAGTTCTCTACTTCCAGCTCCATTTTTGCACATGTGGAAGTAGTCTGATACTCAGCTCATTCTGCATCATATTTTGAAGCAGATAAGCAATGTAAACATAGAATCATTTAGGTTGGAAAAGACCTGATGACACTAAGTAAGAATATGAAATTAAAATTTTAAAGAAAAACAGTATTATATTATTTTGACTTTAGGACACAATTTTTGTCAGTTCACTTGGCTAGTATCATGACCTTCTGCAAGCCAACAGGCACTTTAGCCCATTAAGAAAATGTCACAAAAAAATTGAACTGGAAATTACACAGCTAAGATGCTCTAAACACTGCGTTGCGGTCTCAGTAGTTATAGTATCTTCATTGTTTCAAATAAAAACCAGCAGCAATAACCATACCTCTTTAATATTCAGGGGTCTTCCACTAAGATCATATTTGTTCATGGTTTCTAATGCTTTCTTAACAAATTCTTCATCTTTGAATTCAACCACACTTAGAGGGAACAAAACAAACAAAGTTTAGAACGTTAAAATTAACAGAATGTTTGGATAGTAGTGTGTTTCTACACACATAGAAAAAGAAACTTACCCACAACCCTACATCCATGGTAATTTGTCATCACATGTAAAAAGAGAGAGAGAGAGGAAAAAAAAAGTCAGTCAGCACATATGATAGACCATTTCAGATTCCAGTTAAAGATCCCAGCTCACTGTTAAACAACTATTCAAGTTATTTTCAGCTTCAAAATCCGTAATATATGCTCTTTACTGGTAGTCAAGCTGAATTTCTCCTAGTTTCTCAACATACATACCTTTCAAATGCAAGAGAATACATTTTTTTTTTAATTCTCTTTGAGCCAAACCAGAATTGGAAAAATGCCACACAGATCCATGTAAGGACAACTGGGGAGAGGAGGTGGGGGGGAAAGAGTGGAAAGGAAAAAACCCCAAAAACATAACCAAAAACCAATCAAGACACTCATTGTGTCATAAAAGCTGCCCAGTGACTACAAAATTCAAAACTACCTACATCAGGTATACCAGTACGATGAACAAGGAGTCTGCATACCTCTTCAGTATTACTAGCATAACTGCGAAATTATTTTTAAGAAAATAACCTTATTAACGGCACCAGAATCCTTCTAATAAAGCAAAGAGTTGAGGATTGCTTTAAGTAAAGCAAAGCTGACAGCATGTTTTAGTCTTAACAAGTGTTAAAGAAAGTCATGTACAACAATTGATACAACCTCAGTTAAGACTCAACCTGCATTTCTCACATTCTCAACTGCAGGTTCGGAGCTACTATTGGCCAAACTTTTGACTATTTTTAAGACAAAGGAGCTTTAACAATCTTCACTCTTAGTGCCTCATTGCTGGCACTCTGTTGGCTACCAACTATCTCCATCCATTTAGTTTTAAGGAAACAAATACATTAATCCAGTGTTTAGATACCAACCCTGCAAGCTGCCAAATCAGGCACTTCACACAGTATATTCTTAGCTAACGTTTTATACTCATAGGCCCCAAGAAGAGAAGACTACGCTAATAAAATTTAAGTAAAATCAGTGGCTTATTGAACACCCTTTATATGAAACAGATTTGTACCAAAACAAAGATAAAAAGAAGAATTAAGTAAATGCCATATGTTAACATTACAGAAGTATTTTGTCCTTTACAGCCAGCTAGTCTGAGTTGCATGAAAGTGTCAGACTACTTCTAATACAAAATCCTCAAGGCTATCTTAACGAAAATCGGTGTAAAAATGAAACTTACTTTCCAATAACTGGTACAGGTATTATACAAAAATAAAACTGCTGAGGAACTTTTAAACCTCTAGCAGATTGTTGCCCACGGCACTTACCCTTGATTTTCCTTCAGCATCCTTAAACAGCTCCACGTATGTAACCTCACCAACTACATAAGACATACAAAGGGAAAATACCAAGAGACAATGCATTTAAACACCAGTATCTTTCTTTACTGTGTCCCTGTGCACAACTCTACAGAGAAGCACCTATTATTCACCAACAATCAAAACCAGACCAACGTACCTCCTGTCAATGGCTATATAATTTAGCTAATTTTCAGAAATATGCAGCAGCCACATTCTCAAAAGCTAAAAACAAACAACTATATTTAACCTAATTCATACTACAGATCATATTTTGGCCAGTATGATATAGTTGGTGAACAAATTCAGATATACACAGTCCCTTAACCTAACAAATGAAACTTCAACGTTCACTGGAAAGTGTTACATATATCATCCTACTCACAACACCTGTTTTAAGGTGACTTTCTACCTGAATGTCTTCAATCATAAGTTTGCCTTCAATAATAACCAAATTTACACATCAAATATTTCACAGCAAGCCACTCACTTTCTAAAGGAGGAAGTTTCAGTAAATAAACCAATCAAATAGTCATGTCACCTTACAACAGATAAACCAGCAGTTACAGAAGCGGGGTTTTGGCATTTTTCACAGCCTAAAAGCCAAGTGTGCTTTGCATTACTTTTGAAGAATCAATTTTTTCAAGGAAAACACAGAACTAACTTTTTACAGAATTCACATATTAGCATTATTTTACCCCAAACTTAAAATAAAACATTTGGGGTAGTAAGATTGCTCTATCAGAACTGCAACAATAGTAACAAGCTTTTAATACAAATCTCCAGACAAACAGTCATGGCAGTAGTGACAATGCAGACAAAGTTAATTCCACAGCCAGATTCCAACAAAGAAATACAAAACAACTTTTGAAACACGTCCTTTATTATTCATGTTAACACACTAAATGTGTTGCTTAAATACAACAGCCCTTAAAAAAAAATCTACAGAGACTACAACTAGACGAAACACAATCTCTTTAAGAAGTCATGAGGTCATGCATATACTCTCTACTGTCACACTAGAATGGCAGAAGATTGTAAGCACTTCATTCACCCATCCTACCCTGCAATGCAATTGTCTCGGATGAAAGAGGGGGAAGGGAGATAGATGTACCAAGTAAAGGCAAAAAAAAAAAAAAAAAGTAAAATCAAATTTGTGTGGCTCAAAGGACATATACATTGCATTTAAGTTCCACCCCTTTCTATGTGAAGTGTATTATAAGGAATAAGTTACCTTTCTCTCTCATAAGATCTTTAATAGCTTGCCATTTCATGTCATATGGGATGTTGCTAATAAAAACTCTGTTACGATTAATAGTCTTCTTCTCTCCAGTGCCTGCATTCTTGTCCTTTGAATAGGGGTGGAATCTATTCTTGTTTCCAAGAGAAGGGATTGCCTTTGGTTTTGCAACATACTTCTCTTTTACAGGTGCCTTCTCTTCTTTTGCCGCCTCATCATTATCCCTATATTTAAAAAACAAGCAAACAAACAAATATTAGCCTTGTGTTGGATCATTAGACTGTTATACCTCCTATACATATATAGCTGAACACCTCCTATGCTATTAGAACTCCCAGGACGTCAAATGCTGCTTTTCAAATTAGGAAAAATAAATTCATGCTACCAGTCTAATTCCATAATATGTTGCTTTATCTAAAACAAAAAGTAATGTATTCACTACTGTAAGTAAAGCAAGCACATCTTGCTACTTCACTTACATTCCATTTCCATTATGTCTGTCAGGATTCAGCAAGATGGTATTATGAAACTACTACAAATACCAAAATACAACTCATCTGAAAAATAAGCTACAGCACCCGTGCTTTGATCCTTCAATAATTTTCACATCAGATTTGGTTAAATTTCACGTTATTCACCACAGAATTGAGAGCTGAAATGGTCTAACTTATGAAACAGCTTGGTGTACTTCATTCAATGTAATAATAATAATATATAAAAATCAACTCTAATAGGTTGTAAATCAAATTACATTTTACCACATATTTTTTATAATTTATGCCAGACTGCTTTTAGACCGAAATTGAAATTTAATTGAGAACAAATGCTCTTTTACTTTCTTTGCTTGTAACACTACTAGAGTTTGAAAACTTGCTAAATGCATAGGAAATAGGTGTATTAAAACATGCTCTGCAATCTATGACTAATTAAGTCATCAGAAACAACAACAAAATAGACTTCTGGCCTTCAGTATTACAAAAATTTAGCAACAGCAGCTGCTCTCCTTTTAAAATCTTTCTAGTTTTAGATTAAAATGAAGGAAAATTTGCTTCCTTTCTTTTAAAGCAGCCCAAATCTCAACTTTGATAAAACTATACACTTTGAACAGTTTGATGAACTATCCAAAACTCTTTAGCACTCTTGATAGTGTTACTATCACAAGGTGATTTAACATGCTAACGGAGGATCAAGGTGCCTGAATTGTTACTTTAAAAAAGGTAAACTGCTGAACTGAAAGAATCCAGTGATAAAGCCACCAGACAGATGCTAGAGATATAAATAAAAGTGTAGCTCAAATCTCACCACAGTTAATAAGAAACTTAAAAAGTACTTTTACACAAACGTTTACTTAAAAAGCCAGCATTAGCCACTCAATTTAGAACAATTAAAATGAAATGTTCTACCAGACTGCCAGAAGGGATTGATTGCGAACCCTCCTTAAATTACATCACTATCTTCACAATTTTTCCCACATTTCAGAAGGATTAGTTTTTATCTCATTTTGACACTTTGGAAGGCTTCTGGTGTTAAATTAACCAATACAGGCATTTCAGTTTTACAACCACAACATATGCCAAGATCACCAATTTTGATTAATTGAAATGAGCATTTTCAGCTCTCTGCATAGTTACTAAAACAGTGAGTAAGTAGCAGTCTTGCACTCAAGAGCACATGCAAGTAGTCCTTCACGAAGCTAAACATATTATCTACTCAAGCTTGGGCACTTTTCAGGGAGGAATAAATTCAAACATCTTCATATTTCTCCCATGACTTTTTCCCCATATTTTGAAGTACTCATATGAACTTCACGGTCCTTATGTTTACAAGTGGATTAAAGGAGGATTAGCAACTGAGAAATGCATGGACACTCCTCTGGGCTAAGTATTTGTAAAATTCAAGACATTCAAAGTCAACAACGCATCCTTCAGCTTCCCTCTGCATCATCCTTCCTCCACACCACCCTGTCTGTTGTGGCAATTCAATTCTTGTGTGGCTATGTAATGAGCCAAAATGGGGGTAACAGTTGGAGGAAGCAGGGAGGGAAAGACCAGAGTATCAGGTTTTCTAGTCAGATCAGTTCCTTCTAATTCAATCTCATTTGCGAATGCAAAACTCCTGCCCAATGAGAACCCTAGTAAAATCTGAGTTCTTCCTTAAATTTTAGGATTAGAACAATGGATTCTCTTTAGCCTTTTAAGCTCCTTCCTGCTTAAAGGATTATGAAAACAGCCCCTGGGTGCTGAGGAAGAGCAAATATGGAACACACAGGCTCTACAAGACCTGGCAGTACAAACCAGTAGAGAGCACAGAGGATATGAGTCTGGCATAAACTCTTAAATCTGGGAAACAAGAAGACACTTCACTTAATCTGGGGATCACAGCCAGTCTCCTGAAAACAGACGATTAATTAAAAAGCAATCATTGTAAAACTCATCTGCCAAAACCAACAGGCCAGTGAACAAGCTAGAGGCAGAGAACCTTCTGTGGATGTAGCTCTTACCCTCCACCCTGAATATTAAAAATAATTTTAATCAAACAATACATTCAAAGCAATGTCATGTTAGTCACCTAAAGACAACAGAAAAAAAGAGTCCCAAACTATAAATTGTCTCAGAAACTATGAATTGCCATTTTCTTGGGGGGAAACCAAGACTAATTTCTACTCTTTACCTTTGGTATGAACTAATCATCTGTATATTTAATTAATATACAAAAGCCTAAAAAATAATCACAAATCAACATGAAAGCCCTAAAAGCTGACTTTTTTAAACTTTACCTCTCTGCTCACAAGTGTCCATACAAATAAGATGATCAGCAGAGACAGAAATGCAAGACATCTACAACACATGATTCTAAAGCACATAGATCAGTTCAGCTTTGTTGTGCTGAACAGTTCCACTGCTCAATAAAATAAACTTAGGGAAATGTGCAAGTTGAGATCAGGATTCCTATCCAATTTAACCTGAGTGCTAAGCAAATCCGGTTACTGAAATACTTTTTTTAAGTCGTACATTTCACCTGCACACTAACAACTTAATCCCTTGTACACGTGTTTTGGGGAAAACTGGAAACTGTATGCAACAGAATGAGATTTGAAACTCTGTTACCAAGAACTTTGCATTATTTTCAAACGTAAAGTTGTGATTTCTACCATGCAGAATGACTGGGATTTTTAATTTGCTTGTGATTAGTTTTGGAGAGAAAAGAGGAAAATTGCTGACAGAATGAGGGATACTGAGACATTAAGCCATTATTCTAACAGCAGCAACCCCAAATAGCAATAAAATATTATATGCCTTGAAGGTGCAAAAGGGTGACAATCTTCCTGCAAGAATTCAATCATAATTTGTGTAGTTTGGGAGCTGAGGGCCAGGCTCAGGAAACAAAACAAAACAAAATACCCACACGGCTATTTTATGGTAATGTGAAACTTGTAACTTGTAAACTATTTGAATGTCACAGGGAATCAAGTAAAGGCATGAAGTATGCCTTTATTCCTCCAGCTTTATATTGAACTTGATCCCATGTGCATTTTTCAAACACAACAGTATTGGACCAGGACTGCTTAGAACATGTCAAAACTTTACAGGTCTCAACGGCTTTACTGTACCACAACAGTAGTTCTACTATAAATGTATTTTCCTTCCAAGATGCGAATAAGATTAGATCTTGATATTCCAACGATATGAGGCCAAAATCTAGTTAATGTAAAGAACAATAACCCTCGAAGCCTGACATCAAGAACAACCAAACCCATAAAAGGTTACTCACGGTATTGTTCTAGAGAGCCGGTACTTCTGGCTCCCTTACACTATGTTCCTTTTAGACCTGCTACATAAGGCCCTGTTTACATATTCCATATATGATAACGCTACTATTTACAAGAAAAGTTTGTGCACGTATGCGGGGGTTCTTTGTTTGTTTGGTTTTTTCCTTTTTAAAAAGTAAATCACTACAGGGCCGTCTTCCCACTCTCACGTAAACAAAGATTAGCTCAAAGGTTTTACCAAACACATCGCTACGGTACGACATGAGCACGTGAACAAAACCAGGCACGGAACCTGCGAGTGCTGGCCCCACCAGAGCCCGCCGCCGGGGCGGCTTCGCACCGCCAACACCTGCGGCTCCCCGGGCAGGCGCCCAGCCCTCACCCTGCGACTTCACCACGAAACTTCACCTTCCCCCAGACCCGGGCCCCGGCCTCCTCCGTGCGCCCTGCAGGAGCCTACCGGGCCGGGAAGCGCCTCCTCCGCCACCGCGGCCCCGGGGGGCCTCCGCGCTGGGTCCGCGCCGCCCGCATCCGTGCCCCGGCGGGGGAGGAGCCCGGCGGGGGGGAGGTGGGGGCCGGCCGCCTACCCCCCGCCGCGGCCTAGGCGGGCCCGCCGCACCCCGCGCTGCCCCGACCGCGCTGCGCTGCCCCGCTCCGCCCCGGTCCGGCCCCGCACACACATTTTGACGCCATTAGCGCTGCCCCCGCCGCTCTCTGTTGCTGCCGCCGCTGCCGCCCCTTCATCCCGCGGCGGCTGTTGTGGCTGTTGTTGTTGCGGCGGCAGCTGCTGCTGTTGTGCCGCCGGCGGCGGCTGGCCGGCGGCGACGGCGTCCTCGGTTGCGCGCTGCGGCGCAGCTGCCGCAGCCTCCGGCTTGTCGTTCTCCGCCATTTCGTGGCCGGGCCGCGGCCCCGCTACCGCTGGTTTGAAAAGGGCCCCGAGCGCCTCGGCCTCGCCGAGCCGGGCCGGCCAAGTCTCGCGAGAGCAGGGCTTGCGGCGGCGGGGGGAGGGCACGCGCGAGGAGGCTTTACGGGTTGCCATGGCGACGCCGGCGGGCTGCCGGGCTTGCGGCCGCCACGGCAACCCCGCGGTCATCCCACGGCCGCTTCGCCCGCGTCCCAGAGGATCCGCCGCTCGGGTGTGTGGCCTCCCCGCCCCGCGTGGCGCCACACCCTGAGGTGCTGCTGCCGCCTACCTCTCACCGCGGGGCAGCCCTGCCCGGCGCTAAGGCCCGCTCCCAGGCACCGGGTAGCTCCCACCCCAGGCAGGCTATCTCCCTGAGCGGCGGCACCTGCTCACTCCCGTTTGAAACTAGCCACCTCCTGCGGTGGCCAGGGTCCCCTGCCCAGAACAACGGCAGGCCAGCTGAGCCCCAAGACAAGCGGCTGGTGCTTGGCAGCTCACAGGCACCTCACAAAAGCCAGCAGGCCTAGCACCGAAGGCATGATGCCATTTTCATCAGCTTAGGAATATCTGCAAAGCTGTAGGGTGCTAACAATAAATAAGCTATTGCACGTTTTCAGCTCTGCACCTTTATGCTTCCATCAATACCATCCACTCCAGCAAACTGCTGCTTGACCCTTAATTTAATTGGGGAGCATCGCGCCTGTTGTTTGGGGACTATCTGCATTCCAAAGCAAGTCACTGCGGTCACTGCTTTCTCTCTACTTCAGAAAATAGACTATAACTTATTATTCAAATTTTATGCTCAGAATACTCAATGAATTGAAGTCATGATCTCTCAAAACAAAATTTGCCTTGCATTTTTCCTCCATTTATAGTCTCCTTATTCCTTCAAAATCAGCGCAGTCACAAGTACTCCTCCTGCCTATAAGATGTTGTATGGTCTTTTTCCAAACATCTCAGTACTTCCAGTGTCAAGAAGAGCCCCACATTCATGAGGAAATGAAGGCTCCAGAATTCTGTAGACCTGTCACCCCTTAACCTCTGTTGAGACAGCTCACAGACCAAATATAGGGACAACTCTATACCTAGCCTGCTTAGGGGTGCTGGGACACCCTTCTAGTACTGGCTAAAAGGCTATAAGCTTACACGTAAATTCTCCTCCAACTGCAGATTTCTGATTATTTATAAATATATAAAGCTACTGGGCAGGCTAAGCTGAAAGTTCAGTTATAGTTAGAGCACTGGAAGCTTATAGATGGACATTTGCTTTATTCTTAAATATAAATAACAATTAAATATTAATAGTTGTAATTATGCTATACTATTTCAAAATTACATAGGTCCATGCCACACACACCCCCCTAAGCATTTTGCATTCTCCATCACTCATCTGGAAGATATTAATTTACTTAGGAGGTATAGTCTGCAGCATATTCCTCTCAGCTTCATCAATCCCAATTTCTCTTTATCACTTGGGGGGAAAATAGGTTTTAAGCAATATTTTGAAAAAAAAAAAAAGTTTCTATCATTTGAATGAAGTTTAATCAATTCACAAACCACGAGTACCAAAGTATTTCTAAAGGTGTCACCAACATCTATGATACAAGGAAAACCATTCAGTCCTCTGCAGTGAATTTAAATCAGTGGCTCCTGGTTACTGACCCACAGGAATTTATGCACTTTTAAGAAAACAATTAATGAAGGTTCAGAAAAGCTGAGCAGTACAGAGGCTCCACACCTCTATTAAGAGTGTGTTTCCGGCAAGAGACAGGAATCACTGACTTGGACAAAAGTGGGTTTTGGAAGTAAACTCCTTATGAGTTGCTGGGACTCTCCTTTGTCTGTCTGCCCTCATGACTGTCATACCAGGTGTTGGTAACGCCTCATATTTTTGGAGAAAGCTCAAAGATATTATGAAACACCCTAATAACCTACCTCCCAGATGAAGGTAGAAAGGCATGTCTAGAGGTCTGATAAGAGGTGTAATTCCGTTCGCACATTAACCATAATTAGATAAATAACTTGGTATTTGCGATAATCACCATCACTGAAATAGTTAATGTTTACTTGAAACTGTTGTCATTACATTTTACAGCTCTCACTTCTACAGGATGAAAGAAAGTAATTCACGTGTTCAGGTTATTAAACTCCATTACCAGACCTCTGTTCGATTGTGCTTTGCACAGAGCATCTCAAGTGCTGGAATCCTATACTCCCTAACCCAGTACTATGGCATCAAGCAGCTGATGCTGAATTCCTATGCCCATGGGCCTGTGGATGTTAGTAACGTGAAGAATTATTGACTTTCTTACACACAGTTTGCCTACTTGTTCTGAATAACCTACTGGCTATTTCAACTGCTACCTTACCAAGTTTGTATGCCCTTTTGGCCCAGCATGCACTGATTTTGTACCAGTAAAATTGGTTGTCACTCAATGTGTTTTGTAATAAATACTGATAACTGTACAATCCATACAGTGATACACATCTATTAATGTAGAGGTGTTCTGTACTAGATTTGCAATGGGGCATAGCTTAGCTTAAAGCCTGGAGGAGTGCTACTAGCTTCGCTCTGTTCCCCTCACACCACAACTCCTATTTATAACATTCTGTTTACCTCAGTTGCCTGTTTCAGGATTTTTATGGGAGTCTTGCAACCTTTTCTAGAATTCTCACACATAACCACTCAGTATTTCTTTCTTCAAAGAACAATAATAAAAATGGGAGAACAATGCTACAAAGAGCTGTTAGAGATCTGATGGGGCGAATTGGGATTAAAAAGTGGGATTTCTTTGGTCTACAAAACTGTGTTGCAAAAGGTTTAAGTTTTTCCCTAGGAAGATTTCTGCATATAAATCAATTGAAATAAAAAAAAAATAATCTACTTCACATAATAAGTGAAAATATAAAAACCAGTACCTTTCTATGCTTGTATTTGTGCTGAGAAAGTCTCCTTTGTTACACACTACCAATCCCTCCTGAGAATATTTTTAAATTATCTTTTGATACACGGGCTTCCAACATCTCTTCCACCTCTGTTCATGTCCTTAGAGGTGACAGATGTGGTCTCTGAAGAACATTCCTTTTACAAGGAGATTCCTCATTTAGTACAGAAGTATTAGAAGTGTTCTTGATCTGCTGTCCTAACAAATTCCTCTCCTCGTCCCCTAATGTAAATAGTGTTTCTCAGTTATGGGTAGGGTGTATGGTGTTCCAGCTGTATATTCTTGGCAAACTGAGAGTTGTCAACACTAATTTACAGAGAGTTGAGGATAATGGAATATTACTAGTGTATTCTTGCATATGTATGTAAATATAAGCAACTGTAAAGGAACTACTCTTGGAAGTCTCTTGTACCAGTAGTAGTCATGTTAAAATAATTACGTGTGTTCCAAGTATCAGCATTCTTTTCAATACAGTAACTCTCTGGTAAGTTCAAGTCTCAAGTCCTCACTGACAAACAAGTCATTGCTCTCAACTTGCTAATGACTAAATATGTATCACCATCCTTATAGAAAGGATCATTTTAATTGGTGCTTGGTTTATCTCAATATTAGTTTTAATTTTGCTTCCAGTTAAGTCATGATCAAAAGCAGTCCAGAGACACTTTCATCAGGTGGCACTTGTGAAAAAGTTCTATCTTCCTGAAAGTCAGTTCATATGGAGCTCAAGAGAATGGGACTTCTCAGCCTCGTACATTTTAAATCCATTGACTTTTTTTTTTTGTAAATGACTGTTTTCAGTCAGACATTGCTCTCACCTATATGACACCTGCATGGTGAATGTGTTGCATGTATTTTTTTTCTTGTTTTGTTTGCTAAGGCACCTAAAAGTGCTTGGCATTTTCTAGACCCTGTCCCTTCTCCAGAAAGCCCTGAGTATAGCTGCAGAAGGGCTGCTTTAACAACAGGTTTGCTTTGTAAATCATTTGACGTTTGCAGCTCATTTAAAGATTCCTTTTTGCACAGCCACAAGTATTTCCAAACCAGTCTGCCTTGCCTAAGGTCGCACCCAACCTACACTGCTTTACTTTGTGCTAAAAAACATTAACCCTACTCTGCAACTGACACCCTCTTTTGCATAGCTCTAATGGGCCTAAAGTAAAGCAAATATTATCTTCCACAAACGCTGTCATTGCAATTAAACATTATACTTCCAGTCTGAGAAAAGTGTTTTTTTTAACTTTGGAAAACAAAACATTTTACACTTCAAAAGGGCAAACTATCAAATGCTACAGCCTGTCTGCCGGCAGGCATCTTCCAGACTCACTGCAGCAGAGCACGGCCATTTCGCAGCTAGAGCCCACCTAGTGCACAGACCTTCACACCTGCAGCTGCAGTGCTGATTGCTTCTTCCATCGCTCCCACGTCCTTTCAACATCCTTCCAGTTTGCCTTCTCTGTCCTGTTCTCCCTCCCCCATCCCGAATAAGTCTTCAGCAGCACTAACTGTTCAGACTCCCTCCCCAGATAAAAGGCTGTACAGATGCCTGCTACGGTGATGAAACTGTGGTGAGGCTTTTGTTCTGCCTGTTGTATATTTATAACCAGAAAAACTGTGCATCATCCTATATCCACAGCAGGGGATCAGTCACACAGGAGGCATGCTCTACTTGATCTGCAGGGATCTAACCTCTTTTCCCCCACTGAAGGCTTAAATCTCCCTAATTCTCATCAAAATTGGGTTTTTTCCCCCCCAGTGTTATACAACCCTTGACCACAGCTTAAGAGCCTAAAACATCATCATGTATTTTTTACCTCTAAAAGGCTGCATAACACCAGGCCTTGGGTAGCACTTTTACTCGTCCTATATTGAAACAAATTACATTACCCTCTCTTCCCCCAAATCATTACTCTAGCTGCTGAAGTTACAAAAGGAAAAAACTAAGCAACCTGCTTGCATTTTGGTCCTTCCCTCTACAACACATGTGGTCCTTAATGACAGGCTGAGTGCCCCTAACGTACCTGCCACCTCCCCTTGTCAGAGTGAGGCAGAAAACATCTACTTCCTGCAGGTCTAAAGAGCGTCTATCCTGCCTAAGGGCTTAGAAGCCCTTTGCTCTCTCCCTGTTGGCCGGGGACTTGCCCCAACCCTGAGATGGAGGAGCTGGGGATGCACCTGGGTACATTTGCCCTCCTCATGAACCAACTCTCCTGTACCACTCACACCAGGTGGCACTGTTGGTTTTCACAGTATGTGTGCACTCTTCCACCTTCCCCAACGCTAACACTCGTGTACTGAACTGAGAAGCTGTGATTTTCAACCTAGTTCAGTTTCTGAATCCCTGAACTTCTCCTGTTTGGAGGCTGCGCCTATTCGGGGATTTAACGTGGGGAGACTGCTTCGTAGAACTTGTTCTTCTGCCTCGTTCCTGGCAGTCACCAGAGGAGTACCCTGTGGACCCTCAGGACTGGAAAGCACACATTGAAGCTGCTGGTGAAGTCAGTACCTAGTAAAATCTGCCTTTGCACAAAGGCAGATTCAGATCTTTTAAGACTACAGAAAAAAACTCAGGGTAGAACAGAGGTGTTTATCCTTTTTAAAATGTTAAATAGCATTAATTAAATGACATTAAAAAATTCCCACTTGTAACTGATCAATACATAAATTAATATATAATCCTCCCTCTTTCACTGTGGTTCTCTATCCCTGCTTTTATCTCCCCCATATACTATCGCCCTCTGATGATGCATCGTTTCATAAACTTGCTTAGACTTGCTTAAATTTGCTCAGGAGGGGAGTTTCAACTTGATCTGTTTCTTCTGTGCACGATATTCTTCACTGACTCTACCCTTATCAGCCCATTTTAAATTTCTAGCAACTGAAGAGTTAGTTTGTGAAGGAACACTTAAGCAGCTGTTTAAAGCTAAACTGAAAAGCAAGTTACAATGAAGATAGTTATTCCCCAGAAGTTACATTTTCTTGATACTTACACCACTCAGATGATCCTCAAACATCAAAAGGTATTAACCAGCTAATAGCTCTAAGAGTTCCCTATTGCCTGTTGCTCATTGATACCCACTTGGCTTAAGGTGTCTTGCCCAACCTTAAATTAGGCCAGTTGAATTTGCAAGGTCAACACACCAAATTACTAGATGATTATAAAATCTCTATTTCTGTTCAAGGGCCCTCCTTTAAGGACACACTTAACACTCCCTTAAAACAAGGATTGAATCAATGGCAAATACGACTGAAGACAGATGGAAGTAAAAGTTATTGTTCTGTTGAATACAAAGAAGGTGGAGCCTGATAAAGAAATGGTGAAAAGTAGTGAATGCTCTATTTGTCCATGTATCCAGAATGGCCACACATACACTGCTATCCCCATTTGCCTTACAAAAAAAAAAAAAATCACTGCTCCTGTGCAAGAGCAAAACTAGTGACTTTCAAGAGAAAAAGCAATGAAATATAGGAAAGAAGTCATTCCATCACTTTTCCATTTTAAAATATAACATCTTGAACAGAAAGAGTGTTATTTGCCTGCTGCTGACAACTGGTAGCTGAAGGAGAGACTCATTCCCTGTTGCTGGCTGCCAGTTTCTTTTCCAGTTTCATTCCCATGAAAAGTGGATCTCCAACACACAAAGCCATAGTACAAGAGGGGCAATTATTTCAGTTAAAAAAAATAATCTCTTAACATTCACTCCTACAAGAATAATGAGAGGAAAGGATAATATCGTATTTATAGGGAAAAAGATCCCACAAGTAAACCTTTTCCAGGAAAAATGGTAGAGAAAGACCCAGCATCCATGCCCAAATTCAGACAGAAGAGGAAGATGCTCCCACTCAGAGGTTATATATTTCTACTGTCAATATTGTCCCTCATTCCCAGCCAGAGCAGATACACTGGTCCTGACTACTCCCAAAGCCTACTTACAGTAAGGTCCTCCAAGTAGAGCAATGCTCAGTTACTGGAAAAGCCTGGATTTATGTCACTCTCCTAACACAGCTGTGCTAGATGGGGAGGCACCATGATATCCTGAACTCCTGTGTGTTTGCTAATCCCAAAATCCCAAACTACAGCTGCTTCTCTCTAGTGAGAGACCTTCACGGGGCCCTGAATAAATCGGGGACATGGCTAAAAAAGAACACTAGAGCTCCTTAGGAACAGAAGAGGCTCCCTGTATACATATTCTGAAAGCACAATCTTATACTATTTAAAACACTCTATTTATAAAGTCTTCATGGATCTTTAAATATGAGAGGCACTTCAAAAATTAGCTTGCCTTATAATTTCAGCAACAGACTGTTTACCACGACTGACACTACAATATTAGAAGATGAAACTAATAACCATTAGCAAGTGCATAGTTAACTACTAGCTGGAGAAGGCATTTTTTTTGAAACTACCCAGTGGTCAGAAGCCCACTGTAGACACAGCAGAAGAGCCAGACATTAAAATGGCAGGCAATGCAAAACCCTTTCCCAGCCTGAGCTGGGAAGAAAAAGGTTTAACCTATCCTAATGTTACTGCATGGAGGAAGAAACATAGGGAGTTTAAAAATTATTTTCTACAAAACAAATTCTGCTAGTAGCTCTGGAGTAGCCTTCAAAAATCTCATGATGCACAACACTATGATACAGTCCTGTTCCACTGACCCACGTGCATCTCCGCAGGGGTGTATTCATCAGGGTGGCATACAAATATGGAATCACTATCATTTAAAACAGATTTGCTGTTTATTAGTGCAATATACCGATCCAGTTTTGGGAAACGAAATCCTCTTTCCTTATCCACCTTAAACACCTGCTGTTACGGCAAATAAAAGCCTCTCTAATATACAACCAGCATGGGCTAAACATAGCTAATGAAAGGATATAAAGGGAGGTCTAGGCTTCCGCACCACCAGCAGCTCCCGGCCATATGTCGCCACATGTTCCATGCCTCAATCGTTATTACTGTTAAAGCTACGGGGAGGACACTGTAGGTGCAGCCTAAGGGGCTTTTAGCTCACCACGCAAAGCAACTCGGCATCAGCGCGTAAAGCCCCGCTCGCCGGTTGCGGGGAGTTCCACAGCGAGCAGAGCGGCGCGCTGCAACCAGCGCGGCTCTACAGGTCCTGCTGCGCGCCGGCGGCGGGGCCGCGCTGCTCGGCCGCGGCGCTCGACTCGGGGGCGGCTGCCCCGTTTTCCACCGCTGCAGGGACCACCCGGCCTTTGAGGCCCCGTTACCCTGTCGGGGAATGGAGAGGAGGAGGAGGGCGCTCCCACACCGCTCGGCAGCGGCCCGGGCCCTTACCGATGCGCGGCACGTAGTGTTTTGCAGGAAGTTTCCACGCTCCTCAGTTTAATCCGTGCAAAGGGGGGGTTGGAGAGGAGCGCGGCTGAACGGCGATACAAGGGGGCGGGCGGCGAGGAGGAGGAGGCGGTAGCAGCAGCGGCCGCGTTTAATTTTTTAATTAGGATGATTTGAGCGTCTCCTGGCGGGGCCGCATCGCCGGGCGGCGAGGGAAACCCGGGCGAGCCGCCCCCGCCGCCCGGGACCCGCCGTCGGGGCTCCAGCCTGGGCTTTCGACAGCCGGTAAAGGGTGCCCGGAGCCGCGGAAAGCGCTGCGCTCCGCCGCCATGGGCTGCGCGGGCGCGGAGGAGAAGGGTTCGTAGCGCGGGCGGCGCGGCGGGGCGGCGCGGCGGGGCTGACCTTGCGGCCCGGCCCGCACCTCCCTGCGGGCCAGAGGCACCCCGGGGCGGCGGGGGGAGGGCGGCGGGCCGAGGGGCAGGGCGTAAATCTGCCCTGCGAGGGAAGCGGGCCCGATGAGAGCGAAGGCTGTGCGGGCAATCCTGCAGCAACAATTGCTTTGCAGGTGCTCGGTCTCTCGCAGCCTCCATCCCCGGGGAAGCAGCCAACACTTTTTCACGTTCACAAGTTAAGGATGATGCTAATGAGCGTTGTATTTTCCTGCCTGTCTATATTACCCAAACCTAGACCACATATATGAATTCACAGCACAGGGGCTCTTGTCCAACGGAGACACCGGGCTTGTGTATTTACTAAGGATAAAATCTCATTTCTGCAATTCATTGCTTGTCTGAAGGCTGGAAATGTCACTGCCCAGCGGCTGCTTCTCTGCAGGGGAATGCTGTTTATGTGAAAAAGTGTTGCCTCCACCCCAAGTTACTGTGCTGCAAAAACAGTGCCTGTTTTTGTGGGGCTTCACTACCCTTGCAGGACAGTTAGCTTTTATTTATTTGCTAGGCATCCCTGTGCTGGCCTTCTTACCCTACACCTCCCTGTATGTTGTCTTAGAAACCTTACACGGGAGAGACAGTCTTCTCCCAGCAATGTAGAGAATACATACATGCAGCATTTACATGAGCATGACAGGTTAGCTGTGTGGTCCCAGAGCTATTTTTGCAGCATTTCTGGCCGTGTGTTGTTAAGATAGCTCAGACCCTTTGGAGAATTCCAAATTTATGCTGATTTCTATTTCATTAGATCTCCGTTGCTAATCCTTTCATGCAGACAACTCCTATGCCCAATTCCTGTAATAGCATTCCTGGAATACAGTTCAGTTTCCTTGACCAGATAGTTAAGTGTGAATGAGGTGCTTCTGAAACTCACAGAGGATTCCTGTTTATATCCCTAACCACACCAACACCTCTTTAAGTCAGGTTTGCTGTCACTCAAACTCAACTCTGGGACTGAAGCTATTCAAAGTACCTTCAGAATGACCAGATGCATGAACCAGCATCTGGGCTGCAGATATCCAAGGGCAGAACAGATGGCAACTGATTTAGTCCATTTTGTTACTATCGTTTATGAGGCGAGTTTTCAGGCAACTGAGGCTTAATCATGCCAAAAGGATGGATGCTCCCAGCTTGAGCTGATGTCAAAGGTACTCATTTCCAGTACTGAGCCATTACAAAAAATCCCAAGTCTATGGGGGTTCTTTGAGGGAAGGACTGAAACCCAAAATACAAGGAAGATTATTGAGGAAGTCTTTATTTAACACTTACTGGCTACTTTCTTCATCTTCTCAGTATCTCTGAAAACATGAGGGTGAAGGCTAGGTGTGAAAAAAGTGACACCCAAACCACCAAAGAGCTGTGGCTGGGATCTTCAGTCCACACCAAACATTGTCAGAGCTGGGCTGGTGATGCTGCTAGGATAAGAATTTCAACATCTTTCTTCCAGCTGCCTTACAATACTTAGTGCCCATGGTGTTCCCCTTCGCCCTCCATAGGTGCAGCCAGTACCCCAAGCTCATACCTCCATTTGCCTTATCTCAGTGGTCTATGTGCTGAGCTATCTTCCTCATTCCTATTTTCTCTAGGACTCCAATTATTTCTTCTGGCTTCACAGGGGACTCAAATGGTCTTTTATTTCACAGCAGGATGTTAAGGAGCCTTTCTTTATGACAGTGTTTTTGTAGAGGCAATGAATCAAAGGATTAGTAGCGTCTTGACCTATAAAAAAAAGTCAAGAGAGATCAGTCTGAGACCCACCCCTACAAAATGACTCTGCAGATTCTCATATAATGCCTGCCCCCATCATAGTGCCCTAAAGGTTATCTTCAAGGATTTTTGCATCCAGGCCATGTTAGTTGGTATTCACAGTCTTCTGACTCACCCTTGACACATACACTGAAGCAAATTAAAGGATTTCTGACTAACTGGGAGAGGACATCTAACCTGTATGCGGCACTAAAATACGAAAACAATAAAAAGGTGCCCAAGGTCAGTCTTGGTACCACAGTTATGGTGGGGATACATAATTAGAACAAAATGTTCTGTGTACTTTAAGGCTTCAATTACAATTTCTGAAATTCAGGACAAGGAAGAGAAGAACAGAAAGCTGCATATTAGAGTTTCCCAGAACCAATTGCCCCCACCCAAGCAAAATGCCCACTGTTTTCTCATGCAGCTGTTCCAGCTGAACTTTTGCCAGATAAGACTGATATCCATTTCTTACCACTACATGTTTCAGCATCAGTCAAGCTTTGCACAGAGATCTGTCCCATAACATCTCCTGACAAGCACATAATGTACCAACAAATTCCATTAATTCTAGTGTGTAACCTGCAAAATTAGTAAAACTGGAAGTCATAATCTTGGAATATGACTCTATGATAAAGGAATGTCACCTCAAACACATACATATATCTCTGGACTCAGCTTAAATGCAGGGTTCTCTGTGGCCAGCCTATCCCTAAGACTTCCCTCAGTGTCTTCCAATATAGCAGCAGGGTTTTCTGAGTCTGGCTTTCCCAGGTAGCGTTTATGTATCATTTTCCCATATGTGTCTTCAATTTAATTTTTAGAACCTTGTGTCCTAGGACTTCTGGAAGGTATTTTTTTTTCCTTGACAGGCTGTCATCCAAATCAACTGATTTGTGACACATAAATTCATGATATTGAACTTTCTGTGATTTTTTTTTCCTATATAAGGTCAAACTTAATAGAAAAATTGGAATTATGCCCAATGAAAATCCATACAGCAGGTGGGCTTTATCTGTGATATATTTTCAGAAAATAAATATTGATTGTTGTTGACATTACTTCTAATTCTAGTAGGCTATATCTGGATCTTTTCTCCAACTTAACAGGAATTAAAACAGCACAACCCAAAGAGCAGAACATCATTCAAAACAAGGAAGGATCTCCTACACAGCTCTGTAGAATAAACAGACGGTTGGTTGTTGTGCTCTGGCAAATGTGTAAAGGCTGTAATAGGGAAGCATATATTTTAACACCTATTATACTGAGGATTACTGCAAAAAGACAGACTTGTGCCTTGCCCCTTTAATCCTTGTTTTAAAATTTTCATTCTTTAGGATAATATTAAAAAATCCCACAAATTTTGATGTGAGAAAGGAGACACCAAACAGGATAAAAGTCCTGTGCATTTCTGTCTTCTCAGTAATACCAAACCTTATTTTCACTTTTTCTGTTGTTATTAATTGTAGGCTGACTCAGGATATGGCTGGTTTCAGCCGTGATGGCAGTACAGAGTGGAGATACTGGAGCTCCCTTTAAACTGGCTAGCAGCACAGGTACCTGAAGCAGTGTAGCCATGGCAGCACAGAGCTCTGAGTGGCCTAATTACTCTGCTAAGAAATAAATGGATACTGGGAATTCCCTGGGGGGAAAGATGGTTGAATTGTTAACAAAAAGAGTTTTCCCCTGAGGCATGTTAGTTAAATAGGTGTTAGCAAGAGCCAAAAACCCTCAAGCTCCAAACTTAGAATAAAAATGCCTTTGTCCTTTGGCACTTCAGAAGTCCCAGTCCTTCCAATTCTCCTGCTGTCTACAGAGACAAAAGAAAGATGTGATTTCAATATCTGATGGAAAACCTAAAATAAAGCAAAATTATTCCCACCCCACAACTAAAATCTTTACATAAGATCTCCTTAAAAAGACAAAAGTTTCTCCTGGCTGGAAACGCATAGAGCTCTCCTGGTGGCAGTGGTAAGGTGGAGATGCTTGAGCATCCTGCCTCCATAGGGCACACATCAGGGTCAGTCCCCTCAGCTCCACGAGGAGCATGTTCAGATGGGGTGTTTACTATGCCTGTAAAGATGGCAGGGTATATATGTATTCAATGGGGAAGACTAAGGAGGAGAAATCAATCAGAGCAAGATTTAGGGGAAGGGAATTTACTTCTGTTACCTCTTCGCCCACCAATCTTTCCTCATACACAAGAGTGGACATGTATAGAGGAAGGCGAAGGGGCAGTTTTACGAATATGCTCACTTTCTTACAAGCTCAAAATGCATACAGTGTTTTTCTGAAAATGGAACCCAAGGCTTCACTAAAATTGCACACACAATGCTTTACAAGTTGGATGTAATTATGTAGATTTATAAGCTAAATTGCATAAGAAAAATCCACATTATTTGGCTGGAACTCCCTTTGAGGTTAATGCAAGTTTCAGTAGTTTAAGGACTGAGGTGTAAACCCATTTCAGAAAACATACTGGTTTCTCCAGGTGGAGACCTTTGTGAGTATTGCCTAATCAGAATCTGTAGGCTTGTGTCCAGTCTGACAAAACGCTGTTTGCAATAGCCATGTGCTGAAATTGCTCTGTTTTGAGGAGATAGAAACACAGGAAATTGTGAGTTTGCTGTCTCATAACAGTGGCCAGTCAGTGGATGGTGTGTAGAGGTTAAAAGTTGCAATTTTATCACATTAATTTAAATGTGAAAAAACAACAAGATGCTACTAAAATCCAAACTGGTTTTCATTTCCAAATGTTCATATGTTACAGCTCAGGTATACACACCCCATTTAGACCTAACCAAAATTCTTCTTTTCTATGCAGGCAAAGAAGCAATAGAGGTGATAATCCCACAGAGTCACCAGGATGTGATGCCCAATGATGAGCAGTAATTACTGCAGCAACACTTCAGCCAGCATGAGTGTCAATGAAATGTCTGCCTTCCCTCTGACTTTAGAGCAAAAAACTGGCTTTGCCTTTGTGGGGATTTTGTGTGTTTTCTTGGGACTTCTAATTATCAGATGCTTCAAAATCTTGCTAGACCCCTACAGTAGTATGCCTTCATCTACATGGGAAGATGAAGTTGAGGGGTTGGATAAAGGAACATTTGAATATGCTCTTGCATGAAAACTCACAGAATATCCTGCCTTAAATTTGACGTTGATTTCATTTTGGAAACCAACTGTAGTTACATTTGTTATACATACCTGCATTTTGGAGATATGTTGGTGGCATCCATTTTGTTAAATAAATATTTGTTGCAAACTCAAAAGGCACTTCGTGTTCCTTTTGTTTGAGGAACAGTGGAATGGCAGATAAGAAATGGTTAACAGCAAAGAAATATTACAATAAATAATTCACTACAAAGTTACAAGGGCCAAAAAGTATTTTAAGAATCAGATGATATCTGACTCTTCAGAGGAGGATCTCATTTCTACTGTGTCTCAAGATAGACTGGAGAGAAACATGAAGGTCAAAAGACAGACTTATGAACAGTGAATGCTTAGGTTCCTCATTAGGTTCCTCATTAGGTTCCTCCTCATGTGCCACAATTTTCTGAAGCTCAGAGACTGTGCTTGTATACTGAGAATACAAAAGTGGAGGACAACAAATGGTTGCGGCTCAGAGGAGGTGCCTGCAAGAGGTGCATGTCTATGTTGCTGAAATGAGGGTAACAAGGGTTGGTCCACGAACTACCAATAATAAGGAACTAACAGGAAAGCTGAAGATCACATCAATTGCTAATTCACCTCTCACCTTCCAAGAAGAGCAGGTGCTGTACTAGTGACTGTGTTTATAAGGACAGTATATGTTGCTTCTGGATGAAACTTTATGTGGTCCCCTGCAAACAGTCTTAGTTCTATTTCTTCCTGCTCATATGAGAGGTTTGGGGTTTTTTTGCTAGGCCTCCCTTCTCCTACTCTACAGCAACAGAAAGTGAAACAGAATTAGTGGAAGAGAAACAAATATCATTAAGGAAATTTTTGATTCTACAAACATTCAGCAATACAAACTATATCACCTGCTCAGAACTCCAGTCTGAACCAACGCCACCATAGTCCCAGTCCACCAGTGTCTCCCATATCATTAAAAAATTTAGGTGAAAAGGTAAATGTTAAGTAACCAATCTTAGAGTCTAGCTGAGTTGGCCAAGGCACACCAATTTTTTACACTTGATTACAGAAGATGAATCAGTTTAAACTAGAATTTAAACTCTCTGGTTAACAGCTCCCAGCAGTAATTACACCAGCTTGGCAAGGCCAAAGCAGAGACAGTCATGCTGCGTACCCATTTTTACCCAGCCCCGAAAGGGGTGTGTCCAAAGCTGACTAGCGATCTCTCTACTCTCCAGCCCCTCTTCACAGCCAGTTCTTCTGTTTGTGCTCCTACAACTGTGCAGAGTATATGATCTGGACTGTCAAACTGAAGAATCAGTCATAGGAGATTCTATCAAGGCAGAAGAACTAGCAGTGAAAGCAGAGACGCAAATCTGGGTATTCAAGGTCACCCTCACATACACAGCTGTTTAGCAAGTGTGACAGTACTTGACAGAAATTCAATTCCGTTTTTACGAAGGTTGGCATCAGAATTTTAAGCATTGTCACTTTTGCTAAACAGCTCTGTTTGCAAAGACGAGATCAGTTACAGCAGTTGGTTTCTTTTGCATGTATTCGGAAAAATACATATTGTCCCTTTTGCCCTATGTACTAGCAGAGGCGGCCAGTGGAACAGCAGACCTCAAGTGACATTTGGAACATGAAGTACTTGATTGTACACGGAAGGACATGAATCTCCTGTCTGAAGAATATGAGAGACGAACAGACAACACTAATCTACATTGGTCACTTGAATTATAAAACATAAACAATTTTGTGAATGGAAGAGCTTTTAAACTGCTTCAGATTCTGCATAAGAAAAAATGCCAGACCCTCAGAGATTCAGTATATTTCATTTATCCTCATTAATTTAACCACAAAATCAAAGGCAGATATCAATACACTGATCCATGTGATCTGTTAGTGCTGGCTAGGATCATCCACTGCAGAGACCTGACACACTCATTCTTTTTACATACACCTAATCAGCACAGCTGAGCTCTGTGCTGTCAGGTTAGAGTGCTGAAGGCACTTAAGTTATCTGGGTTAAATATAACCTAGTTATCTCTAAACTACACAGCAAACACTGCAAATATACCCAAAGAACCCAAATACTGTCTTCTTTGTTCTTGACCCAATCTATCGCTGGAAGCAATAATCAAATTCCCTTATGATTACAAAGCTGCATCATTTCCTGCCTGCCCTTCTTTGCACCCTTAAAAAAGAAGGCAGTTGGCCTTCCCAGAAAGAATACACCACAGAACATAATTTTTCAAAAGTTTTGCTTAAATATACCGAGTAAAAGTTTGCACGGGGTTAGGAGCAAATGGTTCAAAAACGCGTGTAGGACAATGGGACCCACCAATGACTGATCCCACTGACTTCATTGGAATCTCTTTGGCATAAAATGCGCTGAGCAGAAGCCTGAAATCTTGTTACCACTGTTACTATGTATGCAGAACTGAAAAATAGAGAGATGATGATCTGTGCACAGAATCAGGCATAGCTGGGAGGGAAATGGAGATAACAAAAGTATTTTCAGCCCCCCTTAGAAATTTTGCAATACCATAAACCCAGTAATTGTAATGGATAGGTACCTTTGCTGGTTAATAGTTAACAAGCTAGAATGCTTCTTTAAATCACCATCTAGAAATGTTTTGAAAGAGAGGGATTGGATGGTCTATTCAGTATATTAAGCAGGAGAAAAATCTGGCCAATAAGGTAGAGTCTATAATGCCTCAAAGAGAGGGACACACGACACACACAAATAAAAGAGGCAGATCATCCTCCCCTAAAAACACAGGATTGAACGGTAAGTTAAATTATCCTGAATAAGGTAAACTTGATTATTTATGTGTAATGCTAGAATACGAAACACAAAATTAACAGCAAATAACAGTTGAAAGACCTCTGGAAATACACTGTGAAAATCAAAGTATTATTTTCAAGACGGCAGAAAGGTAAGAGACTTTTATTTTCCCAGCAAAATAATAATATTATGGAAATAAGACAGTGAGATTACAGAATCATTTTCCTTGGTAGCAAAAGTCTCACTGTCGTCGAAGAATCAGGATTTCATTCAGTCATGGAGATAGAAACAAACCTAGTTTCACTGACCTTAATTACAAAAGATCTGTTTCTGCTCCTTCATGCCTGAAGATGAAACACTCCCTTACAACTTTAAAAGGCTGAAGGAAGCAGAGTACTATCTATGATCAGAAATGTGTAGTAGTAGTAGTAATAATAATATTGATCACCCAAACCCAGTAGAAGTAAACTAAACTAAATAAATGCAACAGGTTGCTGTGAGGCTTACAAAACATTAAGCAGGAAAACCAACATAAATATGAAGGGGTTATAAAGTGGTATCATAGCAAAGATGTGCCACGAGAATATTTTCTATAGCTGATGGAAGAAGTGAGAAAATGTGCTTTAGCATATGAGCGGGGTCTGTGTGGGAAAGTGGAGGTGGGAAGCAAAGTGTACGGCTATCTTATGTTTACCTCTCTATGGGCTGCCACTCAGAGGGACTTAGACAGACTGGAGGCATGGGCCAACAGGAATCTCATGACATTCAACAGGACAAATGCAAATCCTGCACCTCGGACAGACTAAACCCTTGCACTCTACAGGCTGGGGCCTCACTGGCAGGGAGCAACTCTTCTGGAAGGGACCTGGTGAGCAGCAGGCTACAGTGGAGTCAGCACCATGTCCTGGGAGCAATGGTGAACAGTGTCCTGGACTGTGTTAACAGGACTGTAGCCAGTAGATCAAGCAGAATGCTCATACCCCTCTGTTCAGCACTCATCAGACTGCACCTGGAACCCAGCTTCTAAGTTTGTCTACCTGTCGCCCTCACCTGCCCCTGTAAGAAAGATGGTGATAAACTTGTGTGTGTGTGATGGAGGGCCACCAAGATGGTCAGGGGTATGAGTATTTGCCCTATAAGGAAACAGGGCTTGTTTAACCAGAAGAGGAGGCATTAGGGGAACCTAGGCAGCCTCCCCATTACTTATGAGGAGGTTACTGACAAGGCAGAGTCATGCTCTTTACTGAGGTGCACAGCAGGAGAGTGAGAGATGATAGAGTAGCACATGGAAAGTTCCAACAGGATATACAGGAAACAAACCACTATGAGGACAATTAGGTACTACAATAGGCTTAGACGGCAGGTTGTGGAATTTGTCCTTGGAGAATGTTGAGACCCGACTGGTGAAAGCCCTAAGTAACCTGATATATATTCAATGTTCCCTCTGCTTTGAGTGTGAGGTTGGACTGGATAAACTCACAAGGTTCTTCCAACCTGCGTGATTTTATGACTTGCTACTATTTCTTTCAATTAATCTTTAAGGGTGTTTTGAATGTACAAATGTAAAATTGAGTGTAAAATTCTATGAATCTTCCAATGCCTAGGACTGTTAATATTTCTCCATAATTACTACTTTACCATAGTCATTTATTTCCTTCATCATAATTTAGGAAACCCAATGTTATTTTTGGATCTGTTTCAATTATCTATTTATTCCTTCATATTACATTAATTTTGTTTACATAGAATAATAATAATTTGCTATATCTGAATTGCCTGCTCATAAATTGTCACTATCCCAGAACTACTGAAAACTTAAAGCCTAGCTTTTGTAGTTAATTTTAAAAAAATGTCTTTGATTCAAGCTTTTAATGCAAATTTAATTCTAGACTATGAGAGAAATACACATGGTATCCTAATACTTGAGTGGAATGTAAACAGTAAATGGATTTAATGCAATCTTGTGTTACATCCCTTGTACTGCCTACATTTTCACTGGCTTCAAGTAAACACTGCATTATTAAAAGAAATATTGAGAAATATATTTGAAAATCAATTTTAGGTACTTAGAATCTGATCCAAAGCCCATTTTATATAGATGGTGTCGCAAATCCTGATTTAAGATCCCGCTGACTATGCCAGTTTGTCGTGAATGGGTGATTTAGATTGCTTAAAGAATCACTGTCAAAGGTACTAGCAAAAAGTGGTTTTAATATGATGCTGTAAAAGTGTGACATAACAAAGTTCGATGGCAAGGTTCACTCTTACTGTATGGCACAATCATTTGAACAAAGATTCAAAACTACCAAGGCACAAATCAAAGTTACCAAACTACAAGGTTATGCGCGATATCATTCACTTACCAAAGATCTGCTGTTGGTAAAGGGTCTCTCTGCCTCGAGGAGCAGCCTTGAGGGGTGTCCCAGCTCAAGGGGGGATCACCACCATGCAGCCAGGCTACTTAGCTGGGAGAGCTCAAAGAAGGCTTGATTAGGCTGTCGTATTTATGGAATAAAGTGGTTGGCTTGTAGTCAAATTACGGGTGATGGAGAAGGTATGCGTGAGACTCCTTGTATCCACAACTTTCTTTGTTCCGTGATAAATGAGTCTTGGAAAAGCCACCTGCTATTCATGTGTTAATCGCATGATTGGTGTTCCAAGCTCATATGCATCGATGCTCACTGTGTCACCCTGATCCTTTGTGGGTTTTCAGATAACAGATTGAAACTAGAGGAGTTCACGGCCTGGCTATGGCTTAGGTCTTTACCTCATCTGGAGCCTGCACCAAACTACCGCTAGTTTGGTTAAGGGGTCAAGTGCATCCATCACAGATGGAAACATCCCCACAAAGCCCGTCTTTGACTCAACTGTTTTTTTACTCAACAAGTTGTAGGATGACAATCTCATGGATATTTGGGGGGGGGGGAGGGGAAGAGGTTATGGTGGAAAATTTATCTAACTATGCAAGTTAATAGAAATGTTTTATTTACTTTTTTTTAATGGCAGAAACACAGTAGACAACATTAGGAAGACTGCTTCAAGAGTTCAAGAAAAATTTCTCAGAACTTTGTACTCTAAAAGCAAAGATTTCATATGCAACAGCACTAAACCCTTTGCTGTAGCTGCAACTAACTAGCTGCAGCCACAGAAGAGAAACGGATCAGTGACCTAAGTCTACAGCAACCTTGAAGATGTCAATGAATAATTCACCAAATGTATTCTTGGATCCAAATGCAAATCGGTTTCAAGTTAACATAATTAATGAAAGCCATGACAACAATGAAACATCCCAAGAGGATGTGGGCTCTGACCCACCACATTATGAAGAAACATCTTTTACTGATGAAGCACATAACAGACTGAGAATCAGTTACAGACAAGGAAAAAGAGATTTGTATGACAATTTCCTTCAAAATGGGGAGAAAACAGAAGCTAGTTTACATCCCTATGATACTCACACTAAAATGTATTATCTACAGACTTTTGGCCATAACACAGTGGACCCAGTTCCCAAAATTGATTATTATAGAAACACTGGCAGTGTCAGTGGGAATAAGCTCAGCAGACCAAGCTTATTAGAAATTCATGAACAACTGGCAAAGGTAAGTGGAAAGGAAAGACACAAATTTTCTCTATCCCGTTTCCAGGCTGTTAATTCTGTTTATTAGTATTAGAAAGTTCATAAATTCATGGACCTTGCCCAAGAGAGAAAGTACAAGTAATCACTTACCATATTTCCTTTGGTAGCTGAACAGAGATTTTTATTAAAAGGTAATAGTAATGTACTTGATTAGCAGAAAAACATAGTTTAGTCTTTTCTAAAGTATCAAACTACTGAATCTCTTCTGTTTCACTTAAGAGTTATGACAGCAGACATTGAATGTCAATTCAAAATGTAACCAAGTTATACTATTCACATTTATTTTAAACTTGAATTTAACGTCAATGCATAACTGAGTTACACAGATTCCTCTGTTGTATTCATTAATATATATAAGTATTATAAAAACCATTATGTGCAATAAATGCAATTTCATCTAATCAGAAATCCAAAGCACTACCTATTTATTGCTGTAACAAAGCATTCAAACAGCAAGAAAGAATCCAGAACAAGATTGCTGAGGTTGAGGTGTTTGCTCAGTAGAGGGATAGCAGACAACAGTTTTCAGGTACTGATTCAGTGAATGAATTTAGGTCTTCATGCTCATTATGTCAATGAATTTGGAGAGAATCTGAAAAGCCTATTGAATGACTACATGGAAAGCATTTATAAAGGAATACTTTGGCTAAATTCCTCCTAATTTATCACATAGAAGAGATGTTTAGACTTTGCTCATGTAACAGATGGGACTATATCCATGTAAAATATGCTTACAGAGAGAACTACTAAACACAATACAACGAGGTAACCAGCCTTTGAAAGATTTTCTAGGGCTGTTTCTCCTCTCCCCTTCTGAGTGAACCTACTTTTGGTTAACACAATGTAGGTGTTTACTATTGCTACATATGACCAATGGATTTTATGGAAAAAACTTCCCCTTAGCAGTCTCTTCCTGTTTGCTCCATTTTTTTCCCCACATAGGCACTACAGTAAATGAATAATAAAATACCAAAACATGCCCTTTATCATGATAATCCTCACTTTTGTCACCCTCTATGGCTACTTGCCACAAGAATATACATTGGTCAGGTATAATCTTTTGGGGTTTATACATTCAAAACTTCCATAGGACAGAATTTGAGAGGTTGGTAATATTCTCAGATACCAGATTTTCGCTAACTTCTGTGTTATTGCCTCAGATAGGTAGTATTCTGCTCTCTATTCCCCTACCTAGATCTTTTAAGGCTTAACTTCCTTATTTGGAAGAATCAGCTCCATGCGAAATAAATAGTGTGGAAAGCTGTAATGAGAACTTCTGGGGACAAGAACAACTAGATTAAGCACTTTGAAACAGTTAAACTATTTAAAAACCTACTGCAAAACAGTGGAATAATATGATACTCTAGTGACTCTGGTAAAATTAGATTCTTCCCCCTTAAGCTGCAATACCAAGTTCTCTGTAAAAAAACAGAGGAGACACAGGATACACCTACTTACAGATCTAAAATCAAACCTTTTTTGAGGTTCTTAGTTGTGTACTTGTCAGGGCAGGGCTGGAAAGAGATGGATCACCTCTACACTCAGTCTCAGACTAGACGTTTGACATGCAGCAAAACCCCCTATTCTTTTTTTTTGTGTTGGGCAATAGTGAAATGAGACATCTGCAGAGAAAACAGGCTTGCATCACCATTCCGCTCAGTTTTACATACTTCTGAGGTCTGAATAATTTGGACAAGCATCTGATTTTTGGATGCTGGTCCAGATCTTAGTCAAACTCCAGTTTTCTGGAGATTCACCTGTCCTAAGGAGGATTAATATGAAGTAATGAAATCGAGCAAAAAAATAGCCATTAAGAAATTAGGACCTGACTCTTTAGGATCTTCTTAGAACATCTTCCTGGTTTTGGCCCGACTTGTTTAAATTAAGGTCTCCACAGACCTGCATAAAATGGCTTACATAGAAAGGAAAAACAGGTTACCTGGGTGATCATTTACTCCCAAAAATGAATGCAAAGTGGATGTGAAGAAGAATAATATGAATTTGGTATCCCTACTCATTTGCAGATATGTAAGCTGCCTCTCAAGGGACTAATCGTGTTTCCATACCCAGAAGAAGCTTCCTCTTACAGAAATAATTTACTTCAGTAGTGGCCAGAGAGGAGAAAAATAGTGTACTGGTTTTGAACGTAATGCCGAATGAACATGTACTGAACATTAGCATATTAAGGGATTTTCAGTTTTGACCATTACCAGAAAATTCAGGGGTTTTTCTGTTGCTTCTCACAATGGTTTGTTTATTTTAAACAAAATTAGATACATTTGTTTAGGGTTTTTTAAGGCTTTTATTTAGAGAAGATTAAAAAGCAGGCAGATTCCATCCCAGAATAAAATGAAGGGAAAATTGCGTCACAGGTTGGGACTGTTAGGGAAGAGAAAAGAGCATCATCTAGCTTGGTCGTTCCCAGGTTTCTTCCAGTATCCAGCTTACAGAAGGATAGTCTTACGCGTCTCAAAATAGGAAGGTGAATGTCAGAGGTAATGGGATTTTTGTTACACTGGCAACCTGCTGTGCCATTATGTGCGGAGTTGTGGCCCTGGCCTGGGAGCCACTAACCACAGCACTGGAACAAACAAGCCACCATTAGCATGGCTGGAGTCTGTTCCTGGCTGTCCCATGGACTCGCTCTGTGACCTTGGACAAATCACTTCTGTCTACAGAGCTTATTCTGAAGAATAAACAAGCACAAGCTCACCAAATAGTTGATTAGTAAGGAGTAGAATTAAGATGGTATGAAAAGGCTGAGCTCCTATCAGGAGGCAAAAGCAGTACCTGCAGCTGGATGGAGTGCCTGTCCACCAGCCCCTGCGTAGAGCAGGCTCTCTAGCTGCCACTAAGGAGGGGATGGAATGCCACATTGAGTGTGTACAGGGGTTAGACTAATAGCCCAAGAAGCAGTTCTGGAGAAGATGCTTTATTCCTTTTTACTTTAACACTAAAATCTGGGCTTGCCATACCATACCATAGCACAAGGGAATCCCACCCCCGTCACCCCTAGCTTTTTTGAAACTCAAATTGTTGAAGACGACTGTCCTGTCAAAGCCTGACGCCAGATTCTGATAAGAAGTGACATATGTTTGACTTCAGATTTCTAAACATCACATAAGCATTCCCATTGTGCTTTGATGCTGGGCTTAACATCAGAAGATAAATATTAATATTTAATAAACTTTTTTAAATATGTAATTTTTCAAATGTCAGAATGTAAGGCAGGCTGAAAGGAACTTCAAATATCTAGTTCTCACACTGCTGGAGTCAAATGTGTATCATCTTTTAGCAAGACGTGTCAGTTTTTGCACACATTAAGCCACAAAACGCCAATTAGATCCCTAAAAAATAGTTTAAGTGCTATTTCACAGCTGATGGCTGGTGATAATTACTTGGGCTTAATATCTACCCTACATAAAAAGTCATCTAACCTTTCTTCATCTTGGCTATTCTCCACACTTGTTACGGAGACTTGATGAGCCCATCATCTTTAGCCCCAGGAGAGATGAAGACTACACTGTTCTGAAACAAGGAAAGGAATTTATTTTTTTTTTTAAAAAGCAGTTAACTTTTTATTTTGGTACCTTTTCAAAATGTTCTGTCACTTTTATTCCACATCCTTAATGCATGAGTAGCACAGGTGGAGCTGCTTGGTAAATAACCAATCATTCACTAAAGCACACCAATTTAAAATGCATTTATGGAAGGTTTAAGGCCATAATTTATGATAATGGCATAGAGAGCACAAATTAATTCAAAGTAAATAGGAAACAACTTGTTTTCAGTACAAAGACCAAACCCTTTTATTTTTTTGTCTTTGAAATTCTAACCTCTGTAGCAAAAAAACCCTCATAATATTCTGCTGATCCTCCTTAACTTACTTTTATAATTTAATATATTTTGAGCAAACACAGTCATTATTTTAGGGTAAGAATTGTCAGAATTATCTAAGTAACTCAGGAGCTCAAAGTCACAGGCTTTCAATAGATCTTGTATTCCCATTTCACTTCGGGCTAAAAGGGTCATAGGCACTAAGTTTAATCCATGTCAAAATGTATTATCCAGTCACTTGTTTCTCATCTGTGAGCACAATCCTGGATTTACTGTGTCAAAGGCATTCTACAACCTTGCATCATAGTGACTAGAGGCCCCATCCATGAGGGGGGAGACCAACCATTAGCATAAGCATCATATACAGTTGGTCTTTATGTCTATTTTGTATTTCTTTGTTGGGTTTTTTTAAGTCCATGAACAAAATACAGAAACAGCCTTGAAGCTTAAGCAAGATGAAAAACCTCATATCCTTCACAGAATCACAGATGTTTCCCCTCCTTGACATGTTTAGCTAATCCGGAAATATCTTTGTCTCCCTCCAAATGCTAAACACATCCTTAGCCCTCTCCAGAAGTGGCACATGCTCCTGACCCTCTGCCAGGCTATAGCAAGGTGCATGGTCCTTCCTGAACGTCTTTGCAGAGGACCCAGAAAATACCTGGCAATAGTTGACCTAGTGCCAATTCCTTGCAAAACCAGTCAGAACTTTCTGTTAAAAAAAAAATAAAAATAAAAAGAAACATAGCAGCAATTGCATCGAATATAAACTTCAGTACCACGACTAATTCCTGTTCAACACACAAGAAACAAATCATGGTGCTAAATTGCCTCAAAGATTCTGAGCAAAAGAGCTGAAGAGATAAAATACAGATTTATGCTGGTAACTGGATGTGAACAACCTAAACCTCTGGGCTACTTTTTCTGGTTACACCACAAATATGGCAATTCCTAATCTTATCTACTATGGTTATACCAGAGGTGGTTAAACTACAGAAAGGATTATTCATTTATTGCATCATTTACTACATTTCACTGGCATTTCTCAGACTGTTTTCAATAAAATGTTACCCATTTGCTGCTGCAATTATATTTGTAATTTATGCAACAGAAAACACCAGAGTTCATCACGTAACTTTGCCATGCAGCACTCAGCTAGGTCTCTTTTCACTAGTAAGCAACTATCTCTGTTTCTACACTTAGCATTATTCATAAATTGTTGCAGCAGCATGTAGAGACCAACCATGAGACCCTTATTACGTTAGGTGCCCTACTAACATATCAACACAACACATATGTTGAATACAGTTTACAGTAGAAACCATTTAGTATCCGATAATAATGTATTTACTCTGCGTAAGCGATACTTTCATCTCTTCTCACTGTTAGCCTGCCTGCTGATGCCTGGTGTGAGCAGAATATTGCTCTACTCCAGAGACAGTAAGACCTGATCTTCTTTGGAATTCCTTTATTCGATGTCTCTCTTATGGAGCCGGGTGTCCTCTGCTTGGCACAAAAATGTATTTGTTTTCTGTGTGATCTTTCAGAACATAGCTGTGAGCACTGGCTCAGTCGAGAGAGTGGCTAATGGAGAAAGCACCGCTGGAGATGAGACAGCAGTCAGCAAGGAAGAAGAAAACAAAACAGGATTTGTCAAGTTTGGATGGGTGAAAGGAGTGCTGGTGAGAAACTTATCCGCATTTCTAAAAAAATTAAAAAGAAAAGAAAAAGTTCTGTAGCACTAAGGTCTTTTAAGAAGCAAGAGAGGGAGGTGGACTTGAGGGATGTTTGGGGTGCTTTTTAAAAGCCTGCAATGGACATTATCACCCTTCTGGTTGTTAACACTATGTTCAACATTGCACTAATGCAGTATTTTTTGTTTAAAACCTAGGTAAGATGTATGCTTAATATCTGGGGTGTGATGCTCTTTATTCGACTTTCCTGGATTGTAGGTCAAGCAGGAATTGGTATGTATCTTATTTAATATAATTTTCAACAGTGAAAGGGATAAAGAGGATAAACTATACATGATCTTGATTAATATATAATCTGAGATATGATTTGCATGTTGAACTAAATAATGTTTTCAAATGCTTGCCAGGGTAAAAGATGTTAATCCTCCAAACTATTGGAATTTTCCAGACTCGCAGCCAAATTACTGCTTAGAGGAATAGATCTGTTAACTATGCATATGATCATCACATTTGAATATTGCTAAGCTTTAGTGAAATTTGTATTTAGATCCTGTAACAGATGTAAACTTCATGACTTGGGCCAATTTCTAATATGTGCATACAGAGTTAACCTTTAAGAGTTCACACTTTGCTTATCTGTGAATCCCAAACCTTGTCATCTACATATTAAAAACAACACTCTTCGCACTTCTCTGCAAAGATGAAAACAGAAGTGGAAGGAGGTCTCATCTCATCAGGATTTTGTTATTTTTAACTACAGCACAGCACTAGATACTAGTGTACTATGAAACACTAAGTTTTAAAAACTCTGCTATAGCTTTCATATAAATTAAGCATACTTCATTGTGTGCTGTATCTTTGCTTCTTCATTGTGCAATTTAATTAATCCAAATCCCAGGTCCCAGTCCCTGGGAGACTAGGCCCCGAGGCCTCTGTCCAGCATATTCTTGAGTGTTCAATGAAACCAGTGCAAGAGAAAAGCACTCACAACACTGAAAGAACCTCCATCAACTAGAACGGCAGCTCAGTAAGGTGCAATGTATGAGTAGTTGTGTGATACAACTTCCTTCTTAGAGCTGCTGCTCTAGAAATGTGAACTGCAATGGCAGTGTCACTCTGTGTTACACGATCATACAGTCTCGAATAATGGGGCCCTAATCTTTGACTGGCACCCAGATGTCATAAAAACCAGCAATCCAAAGGGTGGACGGCACATATTCCAGTTTGGATTCTCACAGAATGGAAATATTAAGTAGATACAAACTGGAGTCCAAACTCTGGCCTTAGGGTATCAACTCTCCTGGTCTTGGATAATACTCAGTGCTCACATTCAGACTGAATATAATTCACTTCCTTGTTAATAGAAGTGAAATGAAACAGTAAATCAAAATACCTACAAAATTTTGCATGGTTGACACGTCATTTGCAACAAATCAGAGTAACTTCACAGAAGTTTCACTTCAGCAAGACTGAGCTTCTAAAACAGGGAGAAAGAAATCAAATACTCCTATTAAGAAAAAAATCCAGCCACAAACTTAGACACACAAATAGAAAAAAAGAAAAAAAAAGTTCCAGAACTAAGCGGAAGAACTTTACCTACTTTTGCAGTGCTCCATGCATGGCTCTAGCACTGTGCCTGACAAAGGGGTACTTGCTGACTTTATGATGCATACCAAATGAGAGCGTACAGCCCAGGGCACTCATAAGTATATGCCTTGCCATGAAAATTCTGCATCTTAATATTGCTGAGACTTTGCTCTGGGGTTTCATGCAAAATTAGTTTTTAAGGGCAGTTTAGTAACTTATTGAGATCATCAAGAAGTATTACTTTGTTTTGAGGTGTGAGAATAGCCATAGGCAAGAGTAATTCATTCTAGAACAACTTACTTAGCAGCCATATGCCTGGGTTTCAATCTAAACTTTAATCAGATTTTAACATTAATTTGCACGAACATCAGTTATAGCCTTTCTCCTTTCACATTTAATTTTACCATTTTAATTCATTGACAAGCAAACCCTCCTTTCTTATGGTTTATTGCTCTGCTGTTGCTTTTTAAAATTGCATGCCTTATGTAAGGAGGTTAGTTTTACTCCTGAAAATGAGACATCAAATTCCATTTGAATAATTTCTCAAAGCATTTTCTGAATGCAATGAGCTTTAAGTCCCTAGCCAAGCTGCTTAAGGAGAACAGTGATGGAAGCTCATCATCACCAAGGCTCAGGGATTTCACTGGGTACTGCTACTAACATAGAAATTAAATGAGTCAGTTAAACCACCATCTGGGCACCATTTATATCCCCATCATTAGGGGGCCAAAGAGAGAAAACCCAATTATTTCCATATCCTGATAGGCTGTCTTGGGCAAAAGCTCTTACAGGGAAAAAAATGACTTTCCAACAAGGTTCTCTGTTTATCATCAGCTGGGAAAAAAAGGACAGTATGGTTCTGAACAAGGTTCCAGGTCCAAAACTAGTCTGGTATTTCCACCTAAGAGCTGGGGACTCTCCAAAGTCTGTATTTGTACCTATACATGGAATGGTTAGCCAAAGGCAGGGGAAAACACCAAGTTTATGTTAACTGAAAATCCAGCCCCGAACATTACAACTATGTTACATTACAGTATATTACAGTGATGTTTTTGCTGAGTCACTTTATTTTATGCACTTTTCTTCTTAAGTGTTAAAATATTTTTTTTAAATTAACATTAAAGCCCTCCCAAGCAGCTATTACTTATTGAATAAATATCTGACCCTGTTTATCATATACATGTTAACAACACGAATTGTGAAATGCAATAGAAAATCCTGGGAAAATTCCGTTTAAGATGCACTTACCAAATAATTTTAAAACTATTTTAAGAATAACATGTCTAACTTATTCAAGAGTTAACAGTTGATTAGAAGTCATATTCAGCTACTTCTCAGGCACAAGATTTGCATGGTTTAACAATATCCTTCTTTGTAACGGTAGCTGACCAAAAGGAATGACCATTTGGATTTTTTTAATACAGACCTGCATACACAAGAGATGCATGACTAGTTATAGTAAGAGTTCAGAAATCAGTAGGATAAATATGATTTATCAGAGGCTTCAATCACTTTAAATATCCTACACTATGTTATATATAATTTATATCTCACACGTTACATTGCTCTGTCTTAAAGGATTGTGATAACATGGCTATAATTTAAGCAGCAAATAACATTCATTCATAGTTTGGATGTCTATAACCATCCCATACGAACTGAGGTCAGGAATCTGACTGGGAAGTGAAAAGGTAGAAATACAGCAGATAAATCAATACGTTTGTAGTACTTCTAGCTGGATGTCAGTTGTATGGTCCAAGTTTCAATTTGGACAAGCCCTGGTCAATAAATATTGCTACAAGCAATGTGTAATCTTCAGTTCCACACTGAAGACCTAGGTACCTTATGGAAATAAGAAAGCTATTGCATAAGCATTATCAAGTTCAGATAAAACTAAGAACTGATTTCATCTTTGGCACGAAACTGTTTGTTTTGGTTTTTTTGGGGGTAGGGGTTGTTTTTTTTGTTGGGGTTTTGTTTTGGTGGTTTTGTATTGTGGTGTTGTGTTTTTTGGTTGTTGTGGGGTTTTTTTTTGTCAGGTTTCTTCCCCTCCTCTCATAGGTACAAATGGGAATAGAAGCAATAAAGTTGAGAGAAAACTGTCATATTATTTTTTTACCTGACTTGAAACAAGAAGGTATTCTGGAACTACAGAGCCAAACTCTTCTTGGTAGTGCCACAAAATGTAACAGAAGAAATGGCCACAATAGTAGCTTGGGAGGTCCAGTTTGCACACAAATAAAAACTTTTACACTGGACAGGCAGTCTAGCCCTGGAACGTATCTGAAGAGGCTGTGGGATCTTTGTCCATGGAGGTTTTCAAGACCTAGCTAGACAAAGCCATCACTGATTTAATCCTGTGCTGGCAATAGTTCTGCTGTGACTGGGAGGCTGAGCTACAGACCTTCAGAAGTCACTTCCAACTAATGTTTCTATGATTCTAAATCATACTAGGCACATCCTACTCACATAGTTTCTAGTTTCTAGCACAGTTTCACAAAGTTAACAGAAACCTGACCATATAGCCAAAGACTGGAAACATACTCTGCCTTCAGTGTCTTTTTACACCCAGTTCACCTATCACTAATCACCTATCACTGATGTTTGATTATTTCTGTTTAATTATACAATTTGTGGTATCAGCTAAAAAAATAAAAAAATATTCTAAGTTCGCTTACAGGTCATCTGTTAAAGTAAACAGCATTTAAAACACAATATCCATCCCACTCTACTCAGCTCTTGTCAGGCCACACCTGGAGTACTGTGTACAGTTCTGGTCCCCACTATACAAAAAGGATGTGGACAGGCTGGAAGGGGTCCAGAGAAGGACCACCAAGATGATCAAAGGACTGGGCAGCCTGCCATATGAGGATAGGCTGGGAGAGCTGGGTTTGTTCAGCCTTGAGAAAAGGAGGCTTAGAGGGAATCTCACCCACCACCACGTAACAGTACTTAAGGGGTAGCTACAAAGAAGATGGAGACTTCCTTTTTACAAGGAGTCACATGGAGAGGACAAGGGGGAATGGACACAAGTTGCTCTTGGGGAGATTCTGACTGGATACCAGAGGGAAATTCTTCATAGTGAGAACAGTCAACCATTGGAATAATCTCCCCAGGGAAGTGGTTGGCTCAGCCACATTGGACACTTTTAAGATTTGTCTGGACAAGGTGCTGGGCCATCTTGCCTAGCCTGTGCTCTTCCTAGAAAGGTTGGACTAGATAATCACAGAGGTCCCTTCCAACCTGTGATTCTGTAATATTCCATTTTGAAATGTTTGTCTTGTGTTAAACTATTTTTTGCAGGGAAAGAGGGAGATGAGGAGAGAGTGGGGAAGCATAGCACTTGATAGCTTGGCAAATAAGGATATAGAAGGCTTGCTCTCAGGTCTTGTCTCTCTACCTGGTAGACTCTTTGTCCTGGTGCACTATAAAACTATACAGTCAGTCTTTCTCTGATTCAATATTTAATTAACTGATGAAATACAGCAGCATTCTTACAAGAGCTCTGGTTAATGTGTGGATCCCTTTACTTAGCCAGGATTAATGTTAAAGGCAGACATAAGCCATGTCTTGTCCATGCCAAAGGACACTTGTTTGCTCATTTCCTCTAGCCTTTGAAAATCATGAGAGCTTCTGGCTAGGGTACTCCTATCAGGAAGAATCACTGCTTGAAGACTGATGGGAATAATTTACTGCTACGACATGGACTCCTTGGAAATATTCTGCAAACTGCAAGTGATCAACAAACCATCTTTTCAGTTTATTGCTCTGATTCTGGCCTGATAATTCAATTTAAAGAGAGAATGATTCGTTGGAATGATGGAACATGAGTAAAATGTTTTATCTTCTTATTACTGACAGGTCTTGGAGTAATCATAATTCTCCTCGCCACGATGGTAACCTCAATTACTGGGTTGTCAACTTCTGCAATAGCTACTAATGGGTTTGTCCGTGGAGGTAAAAATCTTAGGGTTACTAGTGCTTTCAAGCCCAAAAAGGTCTTTATGTATTATTTTCATATGAGGCAAACCAGAGGGACGATAAACCAAATGGTACATCTAAAGGAACTGGAAGGTAACAATTCTAGCCACCTCTAATCACAATTTATGGCACGTTTGAGTTGTCACTTTTAATATATCCCAGATTTCAGTTCAGTCTGTGAAGTACATTTCAGATGTTCCTGCCTAACGCTGAGCAAGGGATGGCTTCTGCCTTTCATGGAGTATTTGTGTTACCTTTCAGCAGGTCTTTCTCATTCAGAGCATTTCAGGTTGGACATCCTTGGACAAGCTGAGCACAAGGCACCTCTTTTAATCTCTGTCATCACTGCAGATCAGTGGATATCTTCAATTTAATACCTTCTTTATAAAACCCCTTGCATTTCAGCCACTCCTTGGAAGATGAGTAAATAATTGTGCTGGAGAAGTATGTCAGGTATTTTATGAAACAAAGTTTTAGTGCATTTCAGAACCTTAAAGTTATAACTGGTCTGCTCTAACCTCTGTGGAAAACAGCAAGTTCTTACTACATCATTTAAGTAGTAAGTATTATCTGAATACACTTGAATATACTTTCTTTTTCGGATCTTTCAGGTCTTGGAATCATAGTTGTTGGTCTGAGTGTAGTAGTAACAACATTAACAGGTATCTCCATGTCTGCCATTTGCACTAATGGAGTAGTAAGAGGAGGTAAGTGAATATGATCTTGTGAAAAATATAAAAATCTGCAAATTTGGATTAGGAAAAAAAAAGGAATTGAAATAACTGTGTTATAAGCAAAGCAATAATAAATAAATATATTTGGAGTGATCTCTTTCAATGGATCCACAGTAAATTAAAATGTATATAATCTTAATATTTATTGTCAGGAAGTGTTTAAGTGCCAGTGAGATGAGATGAAGTAATTAACTGATGAAGTAATATGCTCCACTTACGGTGATATGCAAAAAAGATTAAAGATTCACTGCATCACTATGCAGGAGCTTTAACAATGCACTACATAATATGATCTTCCATGCTAACCCTGGGATAGATCCAAGTAAGTTAGAACCTGTCTGAAAGTGAGGTCCTCTCTGCTCTCTCTTACTATAACACATAACATGAAAAATTATTTGAAGGTCCAGTTCTGCATGCTAATATGCACTAAAAAGATTTCTGCAATAGAAAGGCATACAGAAAAGTCCGAAGGCAGAACCAGTACAAAGCACATTCTTTTTTTATCAGTCTCGTCTATTAATATAGGGTAAATATTGATTATGTTTGTTAGGCTAAAAGCAGAGATTCCTGTGGTATTGTTTACATGGGAAAAATGAGCAAAACCTGAGCATTTAGTTGTGTTGAAATAACAGCCATTTCTGTCTGCAGGTGGAGCATACTATCTTATCTCAAGAAGCCTAGGCCCAGAGTTTGGTGGATCTATAGGACTTATCTTTGCTTTTGCAAATGCAGTGGCAGTTGCTATGTATGTAGTTGGATTTGCCGAAACAGTTGTAGAACTTCTTAAGGTAAATGTAGAAGTTTCATGTATATGATTAAATTGTATTGGGTTTTTCTGTTTTGTTTTGTTTTGGGGGGGTTGGTTTTGGTTTGGGTGGTTTTTTGTATAATATATTTATTTAAGTGGTGATACTTTTTAGCTGAGGCTTGAGGGACATCTTTAGCAGGGAAGAAGGTGGTCTGTCTAAACATGCTGTGAAGTGCTTCGCCATTATTTCTACCTTATGAATATATTTCATACATTCTCAAAAAGTATCTCAAAATCAGAAAAGGAACAGACATCTGATTAGACAGCCAAATAACCCCAGCTACAGAGGACCAGCTGGAACATGAAATACATGGTCTCACAAACCTCTGAAAGTTTGACAGCTCACTGCTTTCTATTTCACCTTGTGACCTGATCCCACCAGTTGGACAGAGAAAGGCTGGTTCTAATGATATTTCTTACTGCTTTCAGGAGAGTGATACACTGATGGTAGATGAGTCCAATGACATCAGAATAATAGGTACCATAACTGTTGTATGTCTTCTCAGCATCTCTGTTGCTGGCATGGAATGGGAGGCAAAGGTAAACCTTTAAAAGAACATAAAAGCAAGCAGTATATTAGACTACTGTACATTTGTGCATGAGGAATGCTATACAACAAGTGGCATTTTCAAAAGTACCCAGTTTCAGTTTACACTTAATCTTTCTAGAAGCAATAGCAGTTTAATCATTACATCCAAGGAAAGCACAATTACTCCATGTTCTTCCTTGAACATACATTTAAAATGGAAGAAGAGGTTTGTGTTCTGCAGACAGCTTGATTATATCGATTTTTGTAATTCATGTCATCATTTAGAGCCTTGGTTAAGTGCCTCTTTGCCCTTATTTTTGATGCAGCTTGACAGAATAAACAGTAGTAAAAACAATATACAGTTTATCACTGTACACTACTCTGCAGAAGAGCTCTATCTGCTATCCATTCCTCAATGTCTAATGATTTCTGCTATTCCTTCACTTGTAAAAAAAAGTTCAAAATGGAAATTCAAATGGAAATACTTTAGAGAAGGTGGAATACAGGTGTTGAAATCAGGTCCAGAATAGTGCCCTTATTTTTGCATTCTGCTCTGATGGAGACCAGAACTACTTGTAAAAGAGACGAGAAAAACAATTAGATATTGTAACCCTTAAAGTGACAACCCACTGCAACTAAAATTTTATAACATTATAAAAATGTTATATTTGGTATATTTGGTATTAATGCATTAGCTGTTTTGTTTTGCCTTTTCTTGTAAATAAACTAACATAAAATTAAATTATAACTATATATTTCATAACTCCCTTACTAAAAACTATCTGCTGTTATCATTAGCTGATTCAGATATCTTGATTCCTGGTATTTTTGTAAACTACAGAAATTAGTAATCTGTCACAGGAAACACACACAGATAACTTACTACATAGCCATCTCCACAGCCAAGGCAAATTAAAATCATCAGGAAAATATTTTTGTTTCTATTAATAGGCTCAAGTTATTCTTCTAGTTGTTCTCCTTGTTGCCATTGCAAACTTCTTTATTGGGACAGTCATTCCTACCAACAACGAAAAGAAGGCAAGAGGCTTTTTTAATTACCAAGGCAAGTAACCTTGCTATCTATCATAAAATAGTAAGTTTGCAATCTTTTTGGCTTCATACTGACTTAAGGATTCCACTGAAAAAAGTCACAGGATCAGGATCTTCTGCCTGAGTTTAAGTAAACTTGCAAACCAAGGGAATTTATTTCATCTTTAATTTTGAGTCTGTTTCTCTGCTGCTGAAGCTGACAGCACATTTAGCTGCAGCTTGAATCATTTATGTATCAGCACAGCACAGACAAACTTTTACACAGAGCTAAGTGCAAGTGTTGCAGTGACACTCTGTCACTTCAGTAGGGATCTGTAGCTCTGAGATGCAGACAAGCACATCCTACTGGGGACCAGACTAAGGAAATCAAATTCACTTTGCTTACGGTATTAGACAGATTCAAACCCAGTCGTCCAGACATGAAAGACTAGCTTATTCACCTCCTTCATTAAGTCACTTTGGAATCAAATCCTGGCAGTATGTTTCATTTTCACCTATGCTTGCAGCATCAATATTTGCAGAAAACTTTGGACCAGATTTCAGAAGTGGAGAAGGATTTTTCTCGGTGTTTGCCATTTTTTTCCCAGCTGCTACTGGCATTCTTGCAGGAGCCAATATCTCAGGAGATCTGAAAGTACGTATTTCATTAACTTCACAATACTAGCTGTAGGCTGAAAAAAGAACAAGAAAACAAATTATGAATCAACACTGTATTCAGTTTTAAATCATGTCTTATTTTGGGAAGGAAAACTCTCACTTTTAAGTACCTGTTTTATTATTTAAAACCATCAGTTCACGTTTTCTCTCATAATGCATTATGGCTATTTACACAAATTACTGCATTCAGATTTGGGTTGCTATATCATTTAAAAGCATGTTTCAATAACCTGTAATAATATGTTATTAATGGTCCATTAGCAGCACATGACATAAGAGAAATTACACGTGTATCTCTTGGCCCTCTTCTTTTGCAAAATCTCCTAAAACATCATCCCAAAAAGCATACCTGTAAAGGTCATGTTTGTACTCACAACAATCAGTGGAGACTGTTTTTTCCTATTCAGGGTCATAGCAAGGGCAGAGCAAACAGAGCATTTAATGAAAGCAAGTATGTCCCAATCCCATGTCACTACTGCTTCTCAAAGGAAAAGCTGCAGGTTTGCAGCTGTGACAAAAGAAAAGAATTTGAAGAGGAAGGGAAAGGGAGTTCAAGGGTGCCCAACTGTCTTGCTGAGGCCATTCTGTCAGGTCCCCACTCTCCTCTTGCAGTGTAGTAGTTGTACAAGATGATATTTGCAGTATCTAAACATACTGGTAAATTAGAGACAGGAATTTAGTATTAACTTTGAGTGCCCTCTAGTTTTCATGACTTGCACAGTGTATTTAATGCAGAGAGTGTTTAAAGCTAAACATGAAGATGAAGTAATTGAAAACTCAAAGCATTTGGTAAATATCTTCAGTAAATGTGGAGCAATGCAATACTTTGTAATATTACAAGAAATTCAGAAATACACCAAGGGTATCCATAACTCAAATCTTGCAATCTAATACTAAACAAACAAACAAAATAAAACAAAACAAAAACCCACCCCCAAAACTCCCAAAACAATAAAGAAAAAAAGTCACAAAAAAGATGTGGCTCACACCTTGATAACCCCAGCATGTCAAATGAAGTTATTTGGCTTTATCATATAGGCTGTCTTGTACACCTTAAGGATTCAACCAAGGATCTGTTATTTCTGTATCGGCACCATAGTCTGAAGTTCGCCAGATCCTACCCACCCTGACAGCCAGTTCTGTTTCCTTTCCTCGCACCGAGTTGCATGCCTCATCTCCTTTGTTTTCAGAGGACTGCTTTACATCCAAGCACAGAGAGAAATACATAGCTACTAGTAGTGTCTATGAGAGTCCATTTTTAATTAAAAAAAACCAAAAATTATTGTACTTCTGTCCACTGACACTGAATCAGCCTCACACAATCTCCATCTTTTTATTAAACAAAAATAATTCTGTTGCTATATATGGTGTTCTCTATACATGGCAAGCTCCCAAAGCAGAAGCACTTCTTTCATAAGCTATTTGAAAAAGTCTGAGCAGACCAAGGGAAGCAGTTCTCCTGTTGGCTCTCTGTGGTTGTTTCAGTCTGGCAATAAGTAGATTTCTATAAGCAAGTCCTCCAGGCTGCAGATTCCCCACTGAGCATGTTTAGATGCATTAGACAGGTCTAATTAAATTAACCAGCCTCTCCAGAAATCTAAAAGACAAGCTAAGAAGTATTTTACAAGTCTAAAATTGACCAATCAAACTTTCTTTAGAATTTGTTGCAAAAATGTGTGTACATGCTTCTGCAACCGCTACACACTCAAGTAGTGCCCTAGCCCAAAGCCTACTTACAGAAACAGCTAGTCTTCCTAGTGACTTCAGCAGGTTTTGGAGCAGGCCCTAAAGTGCTAACATCATATTAAATATGTGCTTAATTACTGATAAAATTTAAAAGTTGTAAAGCTGTAAGAAGCTATAATCCTAAGGTTGCAGCATGGGACTTCACAAAAACAGTGACCTAAGACAGGCACATCAGATCTGTATAAATTGAAGCTACCATGATCTGAGGGCAAAAGGTCTTATGCAGCTGAAGTGACTTTGCAATTATTTTCCAGCTCAATAAAACCTTACCTCATTTAAAAATTATATTAACACAGTTAAGTAATTAATCTGTATTTCACATGATACTCCAGATTTGCATTTTGTTTTTCTTCCCCATGGAGCAAGCATAGTTGTGAAAGTACACAAATCTGTGGCTTAAAATGTACTCCATGCATCTTTGACTTAAAAAAACCTCACTAAACCAACTTAAGAAGGCAATTCATAAAGTGTGCTTCCTAGCACAAACAAATACATGCTAAATCATAAGATTAGCTAGTATTAAAATCCCCTTTAAAATTACAATGTGCAATGCAGATCTTTGGACTCTTACTTAGAGTTGCATGATCAAAGCCAATATTGTTGTGAGCCAGTCTGTAAGCATTATAACCCCGCCTTTTAAATTAGCTAAATTAAAAGTCAAAACAGTGAAAAGAAGTAGCTTGCTGTCAACGTCAAGGCACAACTAACAATTACTAGTTGCTAATCACAAAAGTACTGTATTCTGTACAGGGTGACTATCTGCATCTATCTTACCAATTAACCAAAAATGGTCCAGTCTTGTCATCTGCAGGAGTTTGATGGTTAGTTCAGTGACTGTTAACCCATTATATTGTCAAACATTAAAATAAAGCCCATTGCAATGTAAAGAGAGTTTGGGGCTCCCAGAAATGCAGAGCTCAGGACTCTCCTGCTGCCTTAAACATGACTTCTGCTCCTGAAGAATATCCGTCACTATGTCCAGGATAGGAGCACTGCACCACAGGACTGCTTCACTATCTACATGCTGAGACAGGAAATGTTGGTGCAGGTCTAAGTGATAAAAATCTAACCTCTGAAGGTATCTTCATATCACAACGTGGCAGAACTCCCTTGCATGCAATCAGAGTACAGCACACAAACTCACAGTATATTTTCTGTCACTGCTTTGTTTTAAGGATCCACAAGGTGCAATACCCAAAGGAACAATGCTGGCCATTCTGATTACAACAGTTGCTTACATTGGCGTTGCAGTATGTGTAGGTAAGTACAGAACCTCTGCTTCATGTCTTAATTTATTCAGTTAAAAAGTGTGAAAGCCTGATATGCAAATGAATTAACCTCACTGCTTTTTCATCCTGTGGATTTATTACGTAGAGAGATGGTTGTTTTGATTTTACTGTACGTAAAAACAGTGGGAGGAAAAAGCAGCAATCAGCGGATTATGACTCCCTATCCTCCAGAATAGAGACAAAACGAATGTTCCTATTCGGCAGCTGGATTTTTTAAATTTGTATGGTTACTTTTCCATTTGATTCAGTGACAAAGACCACTAGCATATAGTATCCATGAGCATGGTAAAGATTAAAGGAACCTCTGATCAATCTGCTGATCTTCTGTTCCTCATTCACATTGAAATTTCACGTGGCTTCTACTTGTTCTCACTAGTCTTACTGAGCACTCATGAGTAACAGGGTAACACAGACATTTTGTGTGTTATATGTCAAAGACAGAAATCAATTCCCTGTCTTAAAGAAGATGCACTAGGTGACTAGGTGCTCTACAATATTGAAATGTGAGATAATAAAATGGACACAAGAGTAAAAAGGAGACCTCTACTGAAGACATGGACTGTGTTGGAGAAATATGAATTAAGTTCTTATCACAAGGGTACAATAAATGTCTGTTCAAGAAAAAGATTTTTCTTTTTCTATTTTAATAGTACTGTAAGAAAGAGTGTTGCAAATGACACTCTTCCTTATAAGAAAATACTACAATACTGCATGAAAGCCCTGCGGGGTTCTCCCTTTTCTGGGAGATGACTCTCAAGTTTTCTTGACTTCTGTGGTCCTTGTACTTTAAGCAAAAGACAGAATATGTGAGTCAAGCTGCAGCTCAGGTTATTAAATTATTTGGATCTAAATTTCCCCTGCAATTAAAGTTAAAATAGTAATTCTACACTTTCTATTATAAATCGGTATTAACGCATTGTTCTGTTCTCACAAGCAATAGCTGTATTTCAAATTCAGAGCTATCTACTTTTCAGTGCAATGCTCTTTTTGTTCTTTATGTTTGTGTATTGGCTACTTTGGGACTCATAATAACAATGTTTTTGACATATTTGAAGAGACCATATAAACTTATATTTTGGCCACTAAAGATGTTGAGATCAGCACTCTAAAGTTAATTCCGTACGCTTCTTCCAATTTCTGGTGGCAGATGAAAAAAGAGTGAATAATTATTAATAAAACCAGAAAGGATATAAGTAATTTCTCCCGTTTAAAGTCTTTCTCACCATATTGGTATCAGTAGGGCTATGACAATTTGAACAACTGAGGCTCTGGGTCTCTGAAGCAATTGTGTGTCCTTGTTAAACAACACCACCCAAGTATGCCTAGACCTAAGACCCTCACTGACCTGTTTCCTTTGAATACTGGCACTTGTAAAAGTGGTCACAGGAAGACAATATACTTCTGAGTTAGTTAATTTAAATTTATTGTTGATCTCTGTCTGGTTCTCTACTCTCAAAAATAAGCTAGTCCTCTCTAGTCAACTGACTGATTATTTTAAATGTAACAGAATATTTGCTTACAGACAACATGAGAAAACAAGCCAAAATACAGAGAAGTAATCTCTGCCCAACATGAAACATTGCTATTTGGGATGAGGCTAGGCAACAGTTGTACAAAATGTGTGCAGACTAAGAGTCAAAGTGTGGCAAAAACATTCTTCCAATGTCACAAGGAAGGTAAATAATAATAAATCATTGTTTCCACAGCCTCCTGTGTTGTACGAGATGCTACTGGGAACATCAATGATACAGTTGTACCTGGAATGAGCTGCAATGGATCATCTGCCTGCAGCCTAGGCTATGATTTTTCCAGATGTGCAAGTCAGCCATGTGATTATGGGCTGATGAATAATTTTCAGGTTTTAATGAGATAATATATATAATCATAAGCAATACATAATTACAAATATGCAAAACCATTATTTGCTGACAACTAACTGCAACAGGACATCCACTTTTATCTAAAAAAGTCAAAAACTATAGGCATAACCAAAGGGATTCCACATTACCTTCATGCTGCCCAACACTAGCCTTCCCAGCACTCTGGTAAGGACTTTACCTCCTCTTTTGACACGTACCATGCAGCAATATATGCTGTAACATCTTCAAACTTAAAATCTAGACTTAAGAGAGTCCTCAGGAACTCCTGTCAGGTGAGCAATCCACCTCACTGCTCTTTATGCATGGATGTGATTCTACCTCAGGGGTGCTGTGGTCACTGTTAAAGGTTTGTGCCACAGTACAAAAAACAGAGTTCTGACTTCTTTAAAAAAGTATCCAAAAATAGTTGAGTGAAAAATCAAGTGAGAAGTAATGGGGTCTTTCTCCTAGGCAAGAGAGAGACTGTCTGCCATTTTTATTCTTCAAAATAAAGCTTAGGCAAAGCATCAAAGTAAAGCAGTTCTGCTGCAGCCTGACAACCACAGCTTCCAGATGTCTGTTCAGCCCCTGTGCTTCACGGCCCACAAGAGGAGCTCACCACCCACCTGCACTTGCTTTTCAACAAGCCATTTGTAGCTTTTAAAGTCACTTGCTTTTTTCCCAGCTGGCTTTGCTAAATGACAGGGCTAGGTAACCACCATAAAAGGGATATGCTATTCCTTTCACAGACTACTTTTCCTTCCTTTCTTGATCATTTGCCATCCTCACTCCCACCTCAGTTCAGCTGCCCAGACCCAGGGCAACCCTTAAAATCAGTGACCTCCCTAGAGCCATAAACAAAGTTTCACTTCTTGCATTTATCTTTGCCAGACTTCAGTCAGAAGAAGAATGTCTTCATCTGACAAATCTCCAGGATTAACTGGTTGCTTTCCTGGAGTACTTCCTACACACTGTAAAGTATCTGGCAATAACATCTGTCCACTTCATCTTTTAGCTTCCTTGCCTGGTGCTTCTCAACAACCTTTCCACTTCAGTGGTTGCAAAGGCCAATGCAGCCCTTCTGGGAGGACTGAGGGATGCCTGACGGTGACTGTTATTACTGCTTGCAGCACTGCTGTTATGCCAGCACAATCAGGCATTTTCTCTTTTATAGCCATATTAAATAATTAAGAAAAAAAAAAAACCAAACTGAACCAAAGACAGTGCCTCCAACCGCATTTTGTACTTTGGTGCTTTTTCCTGCTGTTCTCATTTTCCCTCTTTGCTACAAGTTGGCTATGTACCCATCAAGTAGAGGCTATTACTTATAGCAACCACTTAGTAAAGGAGGTGAGAAGGTCTCCTGGAGTACTTGTCTGCCTCAGCAGACAGCTGCATACTTGTATAACAGTTTGGCTATGCCTCCATTGCTTTTTACTAAAACAGGAAAAATAGTATTTCCCTACTTCACAGTTGGCTTGTAGTATATTGAATTTAGGACCATGAAAAGCAGAGACATGTAGAAACAGAGTACTTAAATGGGTCTGTGATCAAAAAGTGTATCCAAATGCAAGCCTCACTATTCTTTTTTCCTTCTTTTTTTCCTGAAGGTGATGAGCATGGTGTCTGGCTTTGGTCCTCTCATCACAGCTGGCATCTTTTCTGCTACTCTGTCATCAGCTCTGGCATCTCTTGTCAGTGCACCCAAAGTTTTCCAGGTAAAATTAAACCACCCATTTCCTTTTACTCTATTTTACTTCAAAGACATACGATTCAGTAGAACTCTGTGTCCCAAATATGATATATATATATATATATATTTAAACAACACTGACACATGTGGAGGGAAGAGGCAGGGAAAACAGTATTTAGAATGTTTTTCAACAGAAATAGTCAGGTCTTATCACCCTCATACAGGGGTGAGCATTTACGATCATAATGTTCCTTTGGTCAGAGCTCAGCTTTGCTGCAGGAGCAGGGGATACACGTGTGCTTGTTATAGATAGATTCAAGGCTACTTTCAGGACTACTTTATCTCCTTACAGAAAGCCACCCAGTGAGCACAGGAGTGCCAGGAATATACACATATACATGGCCTTCAGGGCCGTAAGATTAAGGTGCTGGCAGGTATGCTCAAACAGGCTGTCCAGAAGCTGTCTGGGCAGCACCAATGTGGACAGAATGGGAACAGAGGGCATGGAACAGAAAGATAACCTGTACAACTTAAACCAAGCCACCAATTTGTGCTTCAGCTTCCTCCAATTTAGACGCTATTTATCTATCCAGTTAATCTTTTTTTAAAGCCCTGAATAAGTATTAAGTGCCTGTGATTCTGTTTCACCACTGTATAATAATGTGGTAGGATATTGGCTTATCACCTTATTTGAATTTTTTATTTGCCATAGGAGTAGATTTACTTGAAGCACTAAGATTTAATTTTTGTTTAGCAAAAGCCTAGCAAGCTGTCACTCAGACAGCAATACTTCTGATGTAAGAAAGCACTGCTTAACAGAATTAAGTTCTGATTTGTCTGCCAGGCTCTTTGCAAGGACAACATCTACAAAGGGCTCCACTTCTTCGCCAAAGGATATGGAAAAAACAACGAGCCCATCAGGGGATACGTTCTCACTTTCATCATTGCTATGGCTTTCATTTTGATTGGTTTGTATATTATTACACAAGTGCTATAATCTCATGTTTTGAAATGGTATAAACTGATATTTTAATACAATGATTAGCTACAGTTAGAAAAATTTCCAGTCAGGTAAGCTCTGACATAAGCCCAAGCACACTCAAAGCCCTGGTAGCAATTTCATTATTCTTAAAGAAGGGAAAAAGAAACCAACAGGGACTCCAGTAACATCTCAGTGCCACCATAGCCTCATTTTCAAAGATGCAGAGTAGGTACAATTCCGGTTCACTCTGCTAGAAGAGGGCAGTGCTTAGAACTATATAAAATAATGCAAGATCACCAACTTTGAAAAAGGTTTTCCAGTTTATATTGCACATAGCTCTGATGTAATTCTGAGATAATTAGGAAGCCTACTCTGTCAAGCCTTCCTCACAGCCAGCTCTGAAGCAAATCCCAGTTTGCAAGCACTGGTGGTAACAAAATCCCAGCTACCATGTTTAGGTGTGCAGGGATTTTAAAATTTGAATTTCAAATCTTGGAAAAACTAACTGTGTGACACTAAGTAAATGGGAAGTTTAGCAGAGAGAATTCAGATTGCTATTTAAAAAGCAAAACAATAAGTTTTAACAATAAGTCTTTTGTGAAACACATCTGTCCTTTCGATTATGTATTTAACATTCCCAAATTTATACCAGATCGACATCATTAAGAGCCAGTCTGTAGAATCAGAGTAACCTTGCATAGCACATAATATTATTAAAATCAGCAGTAGCAGACACTACTTAATACAAATGAAGGTATATCAAGGGGGCCTTAAATCAGTACCACAGGAAAATACCCAAGCTCTCCCTGGATGACAAATTCAGACAGTGTCCAGATTTAACGCATTGTCAGGAAAAAGCTATCCAATAACGTAGGAAATTAGTGCCGGTGTCATATCTCTGTGTGTGTGTCTTGCAGCTGAACTGAATACCATTGCTCCCATCATCTCAAATTTCTTCCTGGCTTCATATGCCTTGATTAATTTCTCCTGCTTTCATGCCTCATACGCAAAATCTCCAGGTGAGTCTGCATTTGCCAGTGATTTAAATGTGGGCTTCATAGCCTCATCTCTACGTTTTTGACTGTATGTCAGAGAAAGCTGCAGTACCTGTAAAATATCTAAGCTATGTGATCTGAGGTTTTACTGCTCTCATTGAATATGATGACATTTTATTTATCTCCAGAAAGATAAAAATAATGGCTCTAGTCTTTACATTCTCTATGGTTGTACAGGATGAAAAAGACTGGTAGATCCCACTGGAACAGAAAAGCTCCTCCTCAGGGCGTTTATTTCCCCCCTCGCTATCACACCACATGGGTGGATAAAAACCTATGCCAACTCTAGCCACATAAAGTAAGCAAGGTATAGCAGGGAGCCATTGTGCCCTTCTCCTCCAAATCTACAGTGAAATTTACAGGAAAGTTCATACGAACAGTACTTGCACTAGTAGCAATACAGCCTGGAAGGGAACATGTAGAAGAACAAGTCCACTGAACAGCATCAGCACAGCTCTGCAGCAACTAGCAGAACTGTAGTGTGAAGCATGATGATGTCCTGTTCAAGGGTAACTTGAGAGCCCCCTCTACATCTGTACAGCAAAGGAACATGCTGGTTTTCAGGCTTGTGCATTGCTGCAGCAGAATAATTCTCATCATCTTCATGAATGAAGGGGTGATACCTTAAGGACTAAAGTCAATCAGCTGAGCAACACTGTTTTTGGCACACAGGAAAGACAATTTCGTGCCACTGTGAATCAATTATTCAATTCAATGAGCGAGGAATAAATTTTTGATTTCCAGTGTGAAGAAACTGCAGTAGTGACATAAATGCCTACATCAACTTTGTTCCTATAGATCTGTATGGTGCCATTTGTTCAGAGGGCAGAAAAGATGAGTACTGCTAATTACCTGCACAGCTGAACAAACGCAGATCTGCTCTATACAGCCTTGGAGCTGAGTAAAAATTACCTCTATAGACTTCATGTGTGTGCATCTGTCTCTACTCTGCCACTACTTAACATTTCAGACAAAACTGCAGCCATTTTTCTTTTCTCATTTCCTCCAGTTAATTTCTGCCAATTCACAGTGATAGATTATAATAATTGCAAGGCTGCAGGACAGCAAATTTCTTCACAGCAGGACCTTTCCATTCCCTCATTACAAAGATGATCCAAGATAGGGTTGCTTAGCCTCTTGTATCTTCCGTGTATTTTCCCCTCTCCAAAGAGAGTCCGCTCTGTAGAACAGGTGGCAGAGACCTGCAAACCATGGATGCTCACTGCTTTCCTCATAATTTAAATTACTAGCAGGGGATGGATTCAGTACTGCAGCTGAAAAGCAGCGGTATCTTTTTAAAGTCAGTTACAAATTATTTTATTTTTCTGCAGTGAGGCCAGGCAATTTCGAAGTTTAAGACAGGTGCACTTACAGTATTAGGATGAACTCTCCTCTCAGCAAGTATTTAGCTCCCATTAATAAGTTCTGTGTATATGTATCAAAAGGACACAGTAGCCAATTACCTGGAGTTACAGGAAAATCTATTTTCAGTTCTGAACCAGTGAGCTTTAATTTGGCAAAAATACATATAAACAGAATGGCTACTCAAAGCCAGGCTGGACAAAGCAGTAGAAAAGGGTTTGTAATAAAAGGCTTGTAAACCCAGAGTTATACACATATACGCATAGGAATCTACATCAGCCAACACCTGAAACTATTTGTTGATACTCATGATGCCTGAGAATTTGCACATTTCACTCCACCCTTTCTGACAGAGCCTGAAACAAATTGCAGATGAGTTTGTATGTACAAAATCAGTGGATCACCATTTGATCAATACATTTTATGCTGTTCCAATTTCCTCAATTCTCTTTAAACAGGTTGGAGACCTGCATTCAGATATTATAACATGTGGGTGTCACTTTTTGGAGCCCTGTTGTGCTGTGCTGTCATGTTTGTCATCAACTGGTGGGCAGCTCTCATCACTTATGCCATTGAGCTCTTTCTATATATTTATGTAACATATAAAAAACCAGGTAAGGCCACAAAACAATATTATTTTGTGTATATGTTATGCAGCCAGACTGGATTTTACAGGAGTTAATTCTGCTTACAGAATTAGACGTTACTTTTTCTCTGATACCTTTCTTTAAAGGGAAGTCTGGAGCATCCCATTAAATCCTGCTTTATATAATATAGATTAAGATGACAGTCTGGTGAATTTTTGCCTGTTTGACAAACACTTCAAGTATGGTTCAGGGCTTTGTGTAAACATTGCAGCACACCAGTTTATTCCCACCATGCTACTACATTTGGGCTTTCGTGAGTATCACTCATCATTTTTCTCCATCCTTACACAAAAAACCTTACCTGAATTTTGCTGTGCTCTTACCTGACTCATCTAGGGTTGCTGCTCAAAATGTAAACCTGCTGCCCATTACAGAACAAAAATGCAAGCTGAATTACTCATGAACTGATCATCCTCCAGCACCTCCCTACAATTCCTCAGTAAATCAAGAAAGATAGGCACACCTTACTGCTGGAAAAAACTGCTTAGTAGCTCAGCAAATCACAGGAGCTGTCCTCAGAAATCCATGTGCTAATACAATACAGCACCAGTACGAGAATGCACAGTCTGGTTATTCATAGCCAGGACAAAACTAACCCAGGTCAAGATCTCATTGCTAACCATCTGAATTACTTCTGCAGTAGAAAAAAAAAAAATACAAATTTAAAAAGCAAGTTTCCCAGCAAAAGATGTGTTTTTATCACAGCTATCTTGGGATGGCAACACCTGGTCTGAGCCTCTGTTATTCTTTCCTGTGTATATTGCTGCATTGCTGTGTGTCCTCCCTATCATGCTCTCATACCCACTGTGATGATCTGTGGTTCTCTTTCTGTAAAAATCATCAGCTATAGAAGAACACCCCAGTCACAAGAAAACTGTCAAAAGCGTTTGAGGATTTCTACTCTTCCCTAGTATATTGCCAGCGTCCTTGCCGCAAAGTAGTGGCTTAAAGCTTGGTTAAATTCACTGAAGACACTGTACAAAAGCTATCAATATCCTGCTGTCTAAGACAGCGACTTTTGTTCAGCACTTATTTACCAGCAACTAAAGAGTTCAGAAAAGACTAATATTCCCTAGAAAAGACAACCTCTTCACAAATCTCAGTTGCGCTAAGTATGAGCTTTGTATCTTGGCATAACGGGACTTGATCTGCATTCATGTAGATCTCGAAGTGGGGAAAGTAATTTCTTATCCGTCTCCATCCACCAAACAGCTGCACAATAATGAGAAAAGATGTATATGCCAAAATTGGTTTTAGAGAACAATTTTTGACAAATAGTAGAACAGAGCTAATTGCAGCTAGCAATGTTCCCTCCTAATGGTTTAATTTGAACTTCCTGAACTTCCACACCAGATACAGGACTTAGGGCTATTCTTTTTATATGTGGGAGAAGGATACAAAGTTAATGGAACAGAGAAGAAAACAGTTTTTAAGCAGAGGAAGAACATTCCCTAAAATTTTTATATAAAGAATGAGACGATTTATTTGCATGTTTGTTTTTGCATCACGTAAGCAAAACCTAATTTGAAGCACAAAGAACGATAGCTCTGTGTCTATGAAGCGTGAGATAATATATCCTGCTTTGGCTCATAGGTAACACAATTGCTGACCTTTGCATCAGAACACAGCAAAAAGCCCATGGTTTAATATATATTATTTATCTTTTTTATATGCAGAAGTAAATTGGGGCTCTTCAACACAGGCTCTTTACTATATTAATGCCTTAGACAGTGCTCTGGCATTAACTACAGTAGAAGACCACGTGAAAAACTTCAGGTAAGATTTCCAGTGAACAGTAGAATGGCTTATTCTGAATAAGTACATAACCTAATTAAATACAACCTCTTTTTTCCTCCTAACAGACCCCAGTGCATAGCATTAACAGGAGCTCCTATGATCAGGCCTGCTCTGCTAGACATCACACATACTTTCACAAAGAACAACGGGCTGTGCATCTGTTGTGAAGTGTACACGGTAAGGTCAACTCATATAAATCTGAAAATTCAGCACCCGTGGGTGCTGCAGATCTCCATCACACATTCCACTCTCACTTGGCACACAATGTTCCCATTGGTGCTGACGGGCATCTGTGCAGACCATGAAAGGGATTCACACTGAGAATGAATTTTGTTGTAAGTCTTGACAAGAACGCTATCAGCTGATACAGAGCCTGCTGATAAATGCCTCATTGAGATGCATTTCAGAGTTCATAGTAATTGGACCAAAAAATGGTTTGAAAAAATAAAGTATTACAAGGAAAGATTTTTTTGTTTTTTTAAAACAAACACAGCAAGGCTTAAACAAACAAAAACAACCACCAAAACAAAAGAAAACAACTTGAAGGATTACAGTGCAAGAGTGAAATTACCTAGGCTCTATATTCAGCTTTGTCACTCATTTACAGTGTTGGGATTTGGCAAGTAATTCAATCTCTTTGCAGTGGTTTCTCCAAAACCATAACAGTGCTAATTCTGAGGATGAACATACTCATCCGAGATCTAAAGAGGACCAAAATACATTTCTAGTTATAAATACACAGGAAATTATGTATTTTAAAGGATGAAGATGTAGTCTCTCATTAGGACTGAGCAAAAATAGATGGGTTTGTAGTGTAGAGTAGAAAATGTATTTTAAATATTACAACCACCTTTTAATTTTAAGAGGAAAAAAAACCCAGCTCATGGCACCAAATGGGGCTGCAGAATCTAACTAATAGAGTCAGTCCAGGCAAGATAATATATTCCTCTACAACAGCGTAGGAATAATTCATTTGATGCTGCCACATTGCAGAAAGGCTGTACAGAAGATGTCCATGTGGTTCTTCCCAAATGAAATTAATCTATAAACAGTGAATGGTACTAATTCTTCTCTACTGTAATTATTGTTAGCTTTCCCACTGCATTTAGTAAACGTAGAATCAATCCCAACAAAATCCTGAGACTATGCATCTTCCTAAAATTGAGATTCAGAAAGCTTTCTGAATTTTTAGGCATGTTTCTCTACTATTAGTACTTTCTATGGAGAACTGAGATTTCATTGCTGTCTCTACAAAAATACTAAGTCTATTTTGCTAGTATAAGCATTTTCATTTTTTTTTAAATTATTCTTTCTTCAGCAACTTAAGATAAATTTAATTTGGTTGCTAATAAAAGTGTGACAAAATGAACCTTTGTGACTTGCAAAATTGTGGTAAAAAGTGGATGATAAAATTCGTAGGAACCATGTTGAAGAGCAGCCTACAATACATATATATATCATAACAAATGCAAGACTATTTAGCCATAAATGTAACATTCAGCCTATTTTGCCTCAAAAGCTGACATGCTGCTAGCTATGCATAAAGTTTTGAGCCAGCATGCCAGACAGAGCATCTTCCATTCCTTTTCCCAAAGGGCAGCAAGAAACTTTCCAGGAACATGGTGATAGACAGTTCAGAGATAGGTAAAATAAATATGGCAACTGAACATAAACGTGATTTAAAAGGTATTTATCTCTGAGGTTGTGGCTGCATGTTGGCTTGAACAGTTTCTAGTAAAAGGGCTATTCTCCTTTTACTCCCTGTCTTCACATAAAATATTTTTGCAAGGTTAGTCTTCATTCAGTCTGCAAATCCTCTGGACTCCCTGTACAATTGCACAAACATTAACACTGATACACAGGAGGAGTAGGAAAGGACATAGATAGGCTGTCATCTGATTGAAGGGTGGGACTGTCCCTTTGGCCAGCACAAACATATTGTGCAAGCCAGTTGTGAAATTATCCTCAGGTACTCTCCTCAGGGAGACGGGAAGAAGGGTAAGACTTTTTTCTCCTCTCCCTACCCACTAGGGAACTTCAGCCTTAGTGTTCAGCTTCTTATTCCCAGCTCTTCACACTAGTGTTCTAACAGCAAGGATCAAGCTCTTAAGTTACACACATTAAATTCAAACAAACTCCAGTAAATTTACTATCACCACAGAACGTAGCATGATCTCATTAAAGGAAGATCACATGGACTCTCCCATCCTTTCCCTTGTACTTCCCAAATAGCCACAAGAAGTTCAGAAACATACGTAAGGGACAAAACCCGAGTGACCATCAACCCAGCCTACTTTCGATTAGGACAAAACTAACTTTTTATATACATATAATTCTAATGAAAAAGCAACAGATAAAAACATGACATATGAAATCTGCCAGGTCATTTCACAGCTCCTTTCTCAATGCTATTTTCTGGTTTTTAGACAGAACTAGCTGGGAAGTTTATTTTGAAGACTTTGCCTCCTTTTCTAGCAGCCAATGTCAATTCACAGAAAGTAAATTTACTGCAGTTATTTCTACATAAATGTATAGTACGTCCCATTTTTTCCAGGAAGGCAAAAAAAGTTCCAGTAAGTCTGAAAAGTTTTGAAGGAATGATGCTTTGGGTTTACATTCAAAGTCACCTTTCAGAAATTGATTTTAAGTGATCCTTCCCATATATTTCATTTCAGAGAGTAATTTCTTTCAGTTTGGGTTTTACACTATCCTTGAATGGAAATAAATTTTGACCATACCGTATTTGCTATGGACAAGAAAAAATCTACATCTCCCTCAGCTCTGTTTTAACCAGTTTCCCAGCTTAGCAGAAGAAGCTACCATATACTAACTTACTTTAAATGCTAAAGATTTAAATATGAAATTTGAAATACAATCTCCTGAGCATGAGTTTACCAAGCCTTCCTAGTTTTATATTACAGGAAACTTCTACCAATTTCTCTAGTTATATGTTCCATTGGAATAAAAATTGCTAGCATCCTCAGAAACATGAGAAATTTTTAAAAGCGCAATGGAATGAGTTCTGCACAAAATAAAACTCTGCAGCAAGCTATCTTGTTCAAAGCTATCTGTTTATAACAAACCAAACTGGTACCACTTTCCAAGTTAGGTACACAGAAATGCTCACTGGATTCTAAGTGCTTCCAAGCCAGATCCATTTTTCTAGTGTGTCTAATTACCACTTCTGTCTCTGATATTGCTGGACACACTTCCACAGTTTACAATTCTGCTCTTCTATTCTGCCTTGGAAAGCAAAGGTTGCCAGTCCAGCCTGATAACACTGAAACCAGTATCTGAGACTCTTGTGTGTCCTTCTCAGAGTTTCATCTTTACTGTAGACAATCTGGACTACTGATCCAGCTTGCTAAAGACAACATGAAAGGGAATAAACAAAGCCTAGCAAACCTTAAACTGAAACTTAAGAGCACAGATTTTTTTAAAAAATCAATTAAATTCCAGATGCATGCTTCCCAATCTTATATCAACTTTTCTAAAGGCCATGCTTGCAGACTTAATGTCTTCCCTGAACCTAATCTTTTGGGGACCCGTTGCCAGCCCATTCTCTGCTGCCAAGTCAGCGTATCATGTCTTGTGACTTGGATATGCACATGGATTTTGTTTCATTAAATTACCAGATAACCACTGGAAGAACCTGGTGACAAAGGCATTTGCATCTTCAATGGTATGGCAACGACCCTTTTCACCTACTATTAGTAGATAGGAGCTTAACCATGTATATTTAGATCTGCTGAGACTTGTTACGTAGTCAAGTCAGGGAGGGACTTCATTCACTCCGAGATGCTTCATCATACCTTAGATATGTTTCTAAGATGTTACAATCCATTGTAGTCCTTCTTTCTGTCAGAATCACTATATTTAAGTTACATTAACAGCCTCAGCCCTCTCGAACAGAATGTGAATTATGTTAGCAGCACAGTGCTTTTCAAAGGACTGAATCTCTGTGGGCCCTTTTTGGAAATGTATTTTTCTGACTCTCTCCATTCGCTCCCACAGCAGACTAGGTAACTCTTCAAAAACACTGTGTAATGTATAATACAAAGTCTTCTTCATAATATTTTATTGTATCATGCAGGGACCACGCAAGCTGTGTGTTAAGGAGATGAACAGTGGCATGGCAAAAAAGCAGGACTGGCTCACAAAGAACAAAAGAAAAGCCTTTTATGCAGCAGTGGCAGCTGACAGCTTCAGAGATGGAGTCAAAAGTCTACTTCAAGTAAGCTTTTTGTTTACAGAACACATAGAAGAGTTATATCAAATCACCCTGTTATGTAAAGCATTAACAAGTAAACAGTAATAAGTCCTATGTATATATGGATAATGTTATAAACAGAAAGGGCATTCTGCGGGTACATGTATTTATATTACAGGTTATTTCATAAAGAGATCCAGTTCTGGGCTATGGAATGATGAGGCAAGGCCGACTGATTCTCTCATAAATGAGAAAGACACTATTATAAAACAAACAAATAAAAAAAATCAACAAAAAAACCCCAACAACAAAGAGAGGCATCTACAGGGCAACTTATGAATGTCTATGCAGTGAACACTTGATACACTTCAATTCTATTGTTTGGTATTACACAGCATATTAAATATCTGAGAATATTTTTGCATTCATTGAACCTGAAAATGCGTAAGATGCATTTTCTGCAAACAGAGAGAAAGCCATATAAATAAGAGTCTGATATTTTTCTATTCCTCGAAGAATACAGCCGATCATTTCCAACAGTCCATTTAAAATGGCCTTAACGAAAACAGAACACTGTTTTCATATTTCCTATCTCCCTTCCTCTCACACACATATGAATATTTAAGCATACAGGTACTGAGGCAAAATGTTGAGAAAATTCCCATCCTTTGCACAAAATACACTGCTGAAAAGACATCAGTTCAAACTAAGACAGTAAGGAATTTACTAAAATACTCTGGGTAACAGTCACCCACTGGTAGCCTACCAGTGCTCTTTGTAGACTTGCTGAATGGACAGTATAACTGAGCAAGATGAAATATTATTATTGATCATTAATAAAGATCCCTTTGTTCTACCAAAGCTTCACAAGGATACTTCAACTTGGGTTTATGCATTGTCTCAGTAGGAGATCCTTCTGATTTTTTTTGAGAACTGTTACAGTCTGATGATCTCTTCCTTTCCATTACTATTAAACACTACTGCCAAAGTCAACTACTGGACCACAAATAATTCCCTTCAAGCAAACAGAAGGATAACCATATCATCATTATTGTAACCTAAGGACCTAAATCTGCATTGCTTTGCTAACCAATTATTCCTTTCAATGTAAATGGTGCAGATGTATCAATACTACTCAAAAAAAACCCCACCAAGGTTCCAGCAGTTTTTATCTATTTTCTTTTTGCTAGTAGTAAAAATTGGCAAGTGTAACAGCTTGACAAGCTGGTGTATTTGTGGGTCTCCTCCAGAAGGTTCCCAAGACATTGAGTATTTAGGCTTCTATAAAAATTAGGTTAGCTGAATCTAGATCTGACAACCCTTTCTTGTTCAGGGTTTAGCATCCAGACTCAGTTTTGCTGGCCATCTAATATCTTGACAAACCATTTGTTCTTCCTTTTTATAGACTGTACCTTTATCTATAATGCATGCTCAGCTAATTTTGGATAATCTTTTTGAAAGAATACAGCAAATGGAACAGCAACAGTTTCTAAGTTCACAGAAAAAAAAATTATTCTTAAGAGGATATCCCTTCTCTGCATATCTGAGTTGTTTTAAGAGACTTCAGACCCAGTTCATCTATTGAGTATTCCAAATCTGATAAAAGCTTTATGCTATTATGTTAGAATGAGCATATAAACAGTGCTTGAACTCTCTCTTGATTCCAAGTTATTGAACCATTTTAATGAGAGCATGTCAGAAGAAATGCAAATGAATGCTAATTTAGCAAAACTACATTTCTGTCATCTAAAAATCATTTACAGTTGGAATGATTTAGAGCTAATCTTTCTGCTTTCTCCATGGGTATGAGCATGAAGGACATTCATGAAATGCAATCTATTTGTCTCCAGAACATTACTTCAGTTCTCTTTTGCCATTACTTTTCATTTACAGTAAAAGCGTGTGTGTGTACCTTCTCAAGTAGTGTTTTAATATTGTTAGGCCTCAGGCTTGGGTAGAATGAAACCAAATACCTTGGTGATTGGATTTAAGAAGGACTGGAGAAATGCCACTGCCACGCAAGTTGAAAACTACGTGGGTGTTATACAGTAAGTCACAGTTCAGGATCTCCTTTTTTACTCCTCCTAGAACAGATTAACATAGCATCTCCATAAAGAATTTGACATGTAGAAACAATGTAAGAAAACACCTACAAATCTGGGTTCACATATGCTAGCTCTGTAACAGAAGTTTCTGCCCATTAAAAAAAGACTCCTTGGCTTCACACACCTAGCAAGATCTGCTTAGCAAACATCTGGCACTGTCAGAGTTGATGTGGCTTGACAATGCTACAGAAAGAAGCTGCACTGGTGCCAGCAGTGCTTCTGCAGAACTGTATTTTCCCATTTTTAGGGGTTAGAAACTCAGAGAAAAACAAGCCGAATGTACATACTTTGGGAATAAGAGCACATTATGGAATTCTTCTTTTAAGCCTAGGAGACAGAGGAAGAACCTTGCTTCAAATCTCATGCGTGCCTAAGGCTCAGCAGCTCTGTGGGTTGGGATTTAGCCAGGAAACAGTCATTTAGAAACAAGCTTCTCAGATTCTTGCTCAAAATTAACTTGAAAAGCTGAAGTGAGTTAAAGAACAAAACCCACTCCAGCTTTGTTATCTCCTCAGAGAAGGGAGAAAACAATTACCCAATGGCAGCCCAGTTCCTAAAAAGTGTTGTCAGAAAGACCTATTTCAGGAATAGCCTATCTGTTCCCATGCACAATTATATCCTTTTTTCAAATGAGGGAGGGAATTTGATAGCACTTAATCTTGGGCAATTCCTCCTACAGTTTTACCTAAAGCAGCCCAGTACATGGCAGTACCACCTCCCTGTGAGCACTACCACTTTTACTGATCTGCTCAAAGTAGCTTTCCTCATTGACATCCATGACGTGAAATGATACTTCTTTTTCTTTATTTTCAGTGATGCCTTTGATTTTGAGCTCGGCATGATTATCGTCAGAATTAGCCAAGGTTTTGATATATCTCAGGTCCTCCAGGTTCAAGGTACGTGGTAGCTCAATAGCTTAATGTCTATGCTGGTTACATGCTCAGCACAAGAAGGAATCCAAGGATACTCTTACAGTCACCGTCTGGTTTCTAAAATAGCTCCTACACCTGTAATTTCTACAGTTCCTCCTTGCTTCTGCAGTTTCAATCCTTCCCAAAATCCTGGCTGAAGCACTGGCAGTGACAGAAGGAGGCCGAGCTTCCCACATTAAGGGGTTCTGCACACCAGAGAACTTGACTCCCAAAGCATCTCCAGCACAGGCACAGACTAAAGCAGTAAAACCGTGCTGTGCCACAGCAACCAGTCACTGCGGCATGGTTCCTTCCTGCTCTCGGCATATCTTTCTCCCTCTGTCTACCTGACATCTCTGGGACTGGTGGGAATCAGGAAGCTGCACTCTTCGTACCACCTCTGTGGGACACTGGGGCCCAGAAAGTCCCCACCCATGCAAAAATCTGGAACCCACTGGAAACATCAGTTCTCTTTTTCACCTTCTTGTCATTCTTCCTTAGGTTAGCGGTGCATATCTCAGGGGGAAAGGAAAAACCTTCTACCATACCACAACTGTGAAGGGAGTCATGCCATCTGGGTGGAAAAGGTAGAGGGAGACAAAGCATGCAGGCAACCGCACCTAAATGAAGGGCTTCCAAAGAGCCACATACAATGGTGCCCTTCATTTTTCCTTTTCATCTTTAGGACACAGAGGTCTTACTGGCCCCTCAGGCACCCTGGGGAGGGAACAACTCCCTATAAAACCCCCCATCAGAACAATTCTCTAGGTTTTCAGTGGGACAGGTTTCCCGCTTCTTGTAAATTTGTCCACTTGAGCAGACAGATACAGCCTAAACCTGGACATTACTCCTAGCATCCCTTGTCCTCCCCACCACAGAAATCTTTTGCGTTACAAATGAATTAGTGAAAAATCAATAGACAAGGAACATAGGCAGGCATAAAAAGAATGGTGACTCTTTGCTGCCGCCTGCTGTAATTCTGCCTCCAGCCTCTCCCCAGTTTCCCAGAGACACAGACGGTGCTCAGGACTGCTGGGGAGAACATCCAGAAAGGACTTAAGTACCTTAGTGAATTAAAACCAAAACTAACTCCCCACTAAACAGCACGGATTCTAGGATGAGGCAACCTTCAAAAGCATATCACCTCTCAGAATCAAAAGGCACCAGAGACTCCTTTAAGAAACAAGGGTAGATGAATAGTCACTCAGCAGATTCTCTGGCACCTTGATGTGCATGGAGAGCTACAGGGCAAAACTACTGGGACTTAAGAAAGAATTCCAAACTAATCGTGCTTTTTTATCCCCCTTCTGGATACCTCAAAGATATCTGCTTGTCTCTGCTTGCTGTAAGTCAGAAACTGACTGCTTAGCAGATACAGTCACAAGAACACCAGTGAAAATTACAGCAAATACCAACTTTGCATTCTTAGAAACTAGCAAACGTTCTCCAAGTGTTAAGACACAAGGAATCAGAAAGAATTAGGAACATGGGGGGCAAGGGGGGAGGGGGGAAACTCTCAAATACGCAGAAGTGTTCTGAAGCAGATACAAAGTCTCTGTACTGGGGAAAAAAAAGACAATTGTGTTATACTTGCTACAACATTCTGTTTAATAGAGAAACTGAAATTTTAGTTTTGAGTTAGCGGCTATCATCATGTCTAATAATCAGAAGCACATGGCTGTCTCAATGGCAACTGAGAGTGCCAACAGAGCTAATAATGTCTAGCTAGTGAAGGTTTGGTTTATTTTTAAGCACAATGACTTTACCTCACTCTTAGTCCGTGTATTACTCAGAAGTTTTCCTTATGAAAAAAGCTGTCTGCAGGTGAATGCCTGTATCATATTAATTAGCGCCTCACCATAATACATTCCACAATAACATGTGGTACCTTTTTCTCAGCAAAAGTCTAATATTGCTAAGATGAAATTGCTCTTTTATATTACTGAATTCACAGAAATGGTTAGCTAGATCTTACATCTTTGCAGAAAATGCTGAAAAACATAAAACATTAGAAATATTTCATCATAGAAACTGATTACACATTCAGGATTTTTACATATTTCTGAGAAGCTTGAAGTCCAAAGCCACGTGACCTTCGTCTTAGAATAGGGACCCAAGGGCTAGAACTCAGTACATCAGCTTTCTTACTTTAGGTAAACAGCTTTCCTAATGTGTTTCAAATTCTTGAGGAAAGAAACCAACCATAAATCTTCAAACATAACTTAATAAATGGTATCTCATGTAACTATAAAATACAGGAAATCTGAGAGCAGCTGAATAGTACTTTAGTACAGTCCACTGCTGTAGGTGTGCGCACCCTAAGTTAGGGCTTCCAGACATGAATTCTGCTTCCTCCTCTCTATTGGTTTGCAAGGAAAAAGCATTTTAGAAGAGGTTTTCCTCCCAGCAGCTTTAGGTTGTGTACAAAGTACCACAACAGCAATTACATCACCGCCATTATTTCAGTAAGTGATTTAATTTAAAATAGAAAGTGATGTGTAATCAGTTCCCTTACTTTTCCCAATATACAGAGGAACTAGAGAAGCTGGAGCAGGAGAGATTAGCACTGGAAGCTACTATTAAAGAAAATTATTTTGAAGAAGGAAAAAGTGGCATCTGTGGATTCTTCAGAAAAGCCAGTGCACTCAATATCTCAAAACATGAAACAACAAAGAAGGGTAAGTTCCAAAATGACAACTTGTCCCCAACCCTTCAGTGCATCACATTTTCACCAATATGCAAGCTGGACTTCAATTCCAAGGCCAAAACTCCCGAGCCACACAGAAGCCCCTGGAACAGGACCTACCTTGTGCAAACCTGCCTTGGTGGCCACAACCTTGTAATGCAGAATAGAACGAGCATCCTCGGCTGGTAGGACATGCTACCTTGTGTAATACAACACAACCATTTTCCCTACTATTTTCCAAGTATTTTTCTCATTTGCTAGATGAACTTCTAAGCTCAGCTTATGTTGAATTCTATTTGTCAAAAATGGCACATGGTTATTAAAGTTTGAGGAATACAGAAAAAGCTGCTTTTGTTTTGTTGGGTTTTTTTGATAGGGTGTTTTCAGTTTTTAGAGAGAGGCCTTTTCTTCTCCTCTTTAAAGAGAACATGAGCATATGGACAATATTCAAGGAACAAGCGATCTCACTTTACTCAACACACACACACAAACACCCAGTACCCAGCTGAAAAACAGATAAAAGTGGCACTACTGGTGTATATTTAAGGCATAATTTCATAAAAATGCACAAATGAAGGTGGTAAAAGTTCTGAAAGTACAATAGAGCTTGCTGTCAAATAACTAAGACGTAACATAAATGTATAGGTGATAAAAATCAAAATTACATTTCCAATATGGTAAAATGATACAGACAGAATCAAAGGTCTCATTTCACAATTGCTAGGCTGTAATAATGACCCACCTGAAGCCATGCTTGTACGCAGACAAGTATTTTCAGAATTTTCACCTGCAGAGGCTATTACATCTGGCTGTGCATGCAACTCCCACAGGTATCAAGAAGATCGACAGACTGAAAACATAAAATGTCATTATTCTTTATTTGGCAGACTTCAGTTAATTTTCCAGGCTTCAGTAGAGTGTATTTTTGTAACAAATACCGCATGAATGTGCACCCCTGTTTCAACTATCCTTTTCAATTTAGTTGAGAAAGGCATAAAGAAAATACATATTACACACTTCGGCTCTATATACAAGATAGATGATGCTAATAAATATCCCTGCCTCTCCATTTTGCTTATACATTCATCCTCCCCAGAGTTGTTGCATCTTCCAGCATAGATGCTAGAACTATAGAGGAAAGCCAATAACTGCTGTAGAACTATCCTGTCCACGCTCTAGAAATACAGGAAAAACAAACAAAGCATTTTCAGAACCTAGCAGATCAAAGTGAAACATCTAAAGAAGTCTGTCTGCTCCGTTTAAAGTACTGCTCTCACACAGACTCTTTGAAATCATTGAAAGAGAAGCAGTGATAAACCCACAGGCTTCAAAAGATGGAATGAGAGAAGATATTGTTAGTACATAGGCAAGACTGTACCTTTTAAGGTCAGCCAAGTAAACAGCAAGAATCAAAGTTTATTTTCAATTAACAACCACCCTCTCAAGCATAGAGAAGTTGCCACATATACTAATGTTTTCTGCCTTCCAGTCTTAGCTTCACCTGTGTTCTCACTGTACCCTGTTAGCTCCCTTTGTCCACCATTACTGTGCATTTCAGGGAGCTCTGGATTTTACAGCAGACAGCTGAGCTTGTAAATGATGCAAAATGATGCCATTTACTTCTAAAATCTGCCAGATATTTCCCAATTGCTTTTTAAGGCCCCAGTGAATTTTAGGTTAACTAAAAAGATCCAGAGAACAAATAATCAGATAACCCTTTTCAAGATGTTGTAATCTAGTGACAAACTATTACACAAGCTTTATTCCTGTGTGCATTGGTATATTAGAAGTCCATAGCATCTATGCTGTAACTTTTTTGGGATTTAAAGTATAGAAATTATGTCAGAACTGTTCATTTTCCTGAAGCTTTCTCTCCACTTGGTTCCCTAAAGCTACTTGTTGCCTTCACTTGTCAGAAATCCTTCCACGTTTTTTCTTTCTCATTACAGAGAGCACCATTAACACAATGCAGTCAATGCATGTGGGTGAATTCAATCAGAAGCTGCTAGAAGCTAGCACTCAATTTAAAAAGAAGCAAGGAAAAGGTACAATTGACATTTGGTGGCTGTTCGATGATGGAGGTAAGGAATTTGAGTAAAAACTGCAGGGAGAGAGATTTGAGTGTTACTGAATACAAAACCAAACTTGGGAACTTGCACAAAACTGTTTTCTTTTAAGATTACATAGTAATTTTCTGTCTGGCTTAAGTGTTTTAAGATTAACTTGCAACCAACACTGCTGAAGGATGGAATTTTTACCACAAAACGCACTAATTTTACCTTCCTGCAATTTTATATGTTCTTCCAGGTCTAACAATCCTAATTCCTTACATTCTAACTATTAGGAAGAAGTGGAAAAATTGCAAATTAAGGATCTTCACTGGAGGGAAAGTCAATAGGATTGAAGAAGAAAAACTGGTGTAAATATAAGTATATATGTCTCACTGTTTAAAGAGTTTTAATTGATACTGAATATAATGCATATACAGCAGGAAGCTAGGAATTTCTCTGCACAACTCTTTTGTTGTACTGTGGGCAGCACGAAAAAAAAAAAAAGGATGTACTTGACAGAAAGGTGTTGACCTTATGGCATAGCCCTCAAGGCTCAGTGTAAATGGTGATTACCAAAGGAAACTCACATCCAGCAATTTTTCGCATTAATAGCTCATATTCCCTTCTCTAAGAAGGGCGGTCTGCACTCTGTAATAAGAATATAATTAGTTTTATGGTATTTACATGAGATTGCCCAGTTAACAGTAAGTGAAATTGCACACGAAGCTTCTCACATGCAAATGCCATAGACCAATAGCTCACATAAATATGATTAACCATAAAATGGTAAAATGTAAAGAAGTTAAAGAGCAAGTTAATCAACTTTAAGACCAAGTTGATTTGATTTAGCTTTTTAAAAAAAGTCTAGATTTCATAATCATCATTTGCCTTCAAGCAAATGAAAGGTACTAATATAAACTTATTTTCATCATCACTGTATATAGGACCTTTCCTTCCAAAGCACTTTGCACACTAAAGGCACAGCCATTTCACCACCGGTGGAAACAGGCCAATTTGGGATGGAAGTCTGTAACTGCTTAACAAAGAGCAGCAGCAGCTGTAGCAAGTTAAAAACAGTGTATCCCACCAAAACTCCAGTGAAAAACAAGAGGGATGCAAGGACAGGAGTTAGTATTTAGCCAGCATCACTAGGATCATGACACAGTGCCTCTGAAAGACAACTGCCACAGGGATGCTCCCTTAAACTTTTCCTTTCATATAAAGCAAGCTTCACTCCACTGTGGTTCTGTCAGTTGTAAGGATTATCCTAAAGTTAACATACTTCTGTAGAAGAGATTCACAAGTGTTTGTGCAAACTATTCTTATCATTGGGTAGAAAAAGCCTTACAGCTGCTCAAGGACCTGCAGGGAAGTGTTCTCTGTTCCCTGCCCAGAGTCTCCCCAGGCTTGGCTGTTCAGGATTGCAACTGGCTCCTGGATCTAGGCACTCAAGTCACCAAATTTTTTTTGAGAGGAAGTAGGAGGTTTTGACATCAAATGGGATTTGTCAGAACATTACAGATATTCACAGAGGTAGTTCTGGCACCCTAAATGCTGCTTGTCCTACAAAAGCCAGAGTGAACAGCATGGTCAGTACAGTTGACAATGACCTAGTTTGTCTCTAAGAAAACTACATATATACATATTTCTGCCTAAATACTAGCTTTCCTCAACAGCATATTCTACCCATCAGACACAGAAGCCTTCAAAGAGACAAATCCAGAGGCCAGGTGGCTATTCCATTCCCTAGGTAGATCTAATACAACAACATCCAAGTACAATTTCATCAATTGTGTCTCCAATTCAGAAATTAAATTTACCTGGACTTTTGCTAACATGTAATTCCCCAGATATTAAAACCTTTCCACAGAAGTTGAGACTTTGCTCTTTTTGGTGTGCAAAACAAGGATTGCCCCAGGGGACATCAAGATTTATAAAAGCAGCATGTTCTTATATAAAAAAGAGCAAGTAAATTCTCAGGCAAATATGTATTTCTATCATGGTTTGCTCCTAGGAACTTTCTGACCTTTTCAAATTCCAAAGTTTACATACAAAAAAAAAAAAAGGGGGGGGGGGGAGGGGAGGGTTGTGGAGATAAAGGTTCCCAACCATGCTTCAACCGAAGGCAAAACTGACCTAACTAAACCTCTCCAACCTCAGCACAAACACAAATCTATAAACTGCTTTTCTGCCCAAATTAGCAGAAGAAATAAAGTATTTTCTTTTATGAAAATATGTAAAGGCAACATGTGAGTAGATCAATATAAATTAATAAATGAAAAAGATTCTTTAAGTATTGCACATCAACCTTCTTGACCCAATTTTCACCAACACTACCAGTGTTGTACATACTTCATGCAGAGGATTCAGATAATAATAGAATAACATAAGCCTTCTCTAATTATTGGAGAATTCTGCCCTACTATATTTTGAATATTTTTCCTTTATAATTCAAGCCTTTGCAAGTACTTAAAGTACAATTTTTTCCCAAAATGTAAACACCCTTCCCTCTGTCTGCTATTCATTTTCATTTTTTGTGATTTTCATCGATCATCAGTTAAATGAATTATACTACAGCAATCACATTAATCCAGTTCTGTAATTGGAAACTGAAACACTAAAGCATTTTAACTAATTTGTCATATAGTTAAAGATGAGACAACTGCGTTTGATATTTTAACTCATTTATGAGTGCTCTTTGATGCAAGGCACTCAGAAATATAGTGATAAAATGTTCTCTCTTTTGTTTTCAGGATGGCTTCACTTCTAAGCAAATTCAGAATAAAATTCGCTGATATTAATATAATTTGTGATATCAATGTAAAACCCAACAAAGAGAGGTAAGAAACATTACCAAAATCCATTATTTAGCAGCAGGCCTTTATCAGGAGCTTGTTTCTTTTATGTTGAGCATTTAAAAAAGAACAAACCAAAAACCCAAAACACACCACAACGGACAACTCTGTCACTTTGTTGCAATCATTTTCCAAGTACCTAAAGCAAGAAAAAGAACATTTTAACAATCACAACTCAAAGGGTCAGAACTATAGACTGCCTTTGTCTTTATGTTGTAACTGTAAGACTTAATTTTAATAAAGACTAATTAGACACCACACTTATCAGGCACTAAATTTAACAGGCATTTTATGATGGATTTTCATATCTATTTATATTGCAGTAGACTTAACTTCATATTACGCAGTCAATCACAGTTCTTATGTAAACCCACCATCTCTGCCAACTCAGACTTCTGGGTTGTGCCATGAATTCATAAACTTAACATTTTTCTGGCCAAACATAAGCACACTTCTCTCCCATGAGGACAATATTATAATTCATCCCATTACTCAAATGTAATGAAGATTCAATGTTTTTTAAAATTAACTTATCTACAGAATTAATGTTCTTAGGCAGAGGTTAGGAAGTTCATAAAACGGTGCTTAGGAAGCTCCACCTCCAACTGTATTAGCTAAAAAAAACAAACCAAAAACCCCAAGCTACACATTCTTTAAGTCCTTGCTCTCTAAACATATCTCTGGAAATAACCTATTTCTTCTGCTTTATGTAGACAATAGTATATAGCAGGTTGCTCAGGGAATAACTGAATCCTAACCTCAATTCACAACACTGCTCTTGGTCTTAAAGATCCTCTGAAAATGTTCTCACCTTGCTATGCTCTCTTCCATCCCATCCCTTACTCCCATCTTGATAGGTCCATAGCTATTCCATAGTCAAAAGGCTCCTCTTCTCCACCCAAAGCCTTTCCTCTGAGTTCAAGGGCAATCTCAGGTTAGTCTTTTAATCCTTCAACGCACACATAACTTTGCAAAAACTGTATTAGATTCACAAGTGTTTCTACAGTGCATTGGAGATTTTGACTTAGGAATGCAATTAAAGAATATAAATATTTTATTACTGGATACCTAAAGTCACTTATTAGTGCACTCTTGATCTTTCAGTTAGCATTTTTTAATTACATAAAGAACCATGCAGAATACTTCTTTTTTCCAGTATGCAGTGATTTTACATAAAAAAAGAATTCATATCTGGCATTAATGTAAAAATCAAACACATTTTCTGCATCAGCACTATCTGAACAGAACAAGTGAATATTGTGTCTGACACCTAACAGACCACCGTATCTCTCCCCCAGCTGGCATCCCATTTATTTCACTAATAATAAGAGGATTATCACTATTTACATACTGAAACAGACACTAAAGATGTTGACAAACTCTCTGGCAACTTAGCAACAGTAACATTAAATCCTGCATGTCACAGCCTTTGACCCATCTCTTGACTTCCCAGCCGTATAGCAACGTCCAGCCTGTGACCAGCCTCCCATTTCACTTCACAGTGAGCCCTGTCAGCATAAAGTGCTCATAGAAAAACATTTACATCAGTACAAGGGAAACTGTCTAAGGTCTCTGTGGGATGATAGAAACTTTCAACAAAGGGCCAAGCAAGGAAGTACAGAAGGATGATAAGCTTCTCCAGATTATGACAGTCAAAGGCTTCAAGAAACAAATTGAAATTTAGAGAGAAAAATCTCTGGGAAAAATGGGAAATGTACACAAATCTGAGCCCCCATATAGCAAAATAACCTACAGCACTTCCTTCAGCCCCTTGCTACAGGAGATTTGTATCAGATGTTTCTCAACTTCATTAAAACTGTACCAATCGGGTGATTACTCCAGTTAACGCTAAAGCAATAATAAAAGCCCATATTCATAGTTGAGATTAGTAACCAATATACCACAGTTTGGAGTTACTGTAGAACACATTTCAGTATTTTCGCTAAAACCAGGAAAATGCAGAAAATTCTCTACATATAATAGGCCAAATGCAGTGTTTAATTATCCTCAAATAATAACCTCTTAATTATCCTCAAATAATGCCAACATATTGAAGTTGCACAGATACAACTGTAGCAAAAACTAGTTAAAGATTTTGCATGGTTTTCAGCCACAATTATAGGCAGTGGGGCCTGCGATACACAGTGTCTGTAAAATAAGTTAGTGAGTCCATACCCTGCAGCAAGGCCTTTGTAATTCCTGTTTCAGCTGGAAATTCTTTGAAGAGATGATTGAGCCACATCGCCTCCATGAAAGCTGCAAAGAGATAACAACTGCTGAGAAATTAAAGCGAGAGGCTCCATGGAAAATTACAGATGCAGAGCTGGAAGCATTCAAGGAGAAGGTAAAGCCTTGCCTAGCTTTTTACATCTGTACCTTTTATTACACTCCAGATGTTTGAAGCAATTAGTAAGAAAAGGTGAAATACTAGATATGGAATTAGAAACATGACATGTACAAACCTGTATTTGATATTTACAAATTGAATTTATATTGTAAACACTGCAGAGGTGTGTTTACATTATTGCATTATTCAGCACTCTAAGAACTTGGCATGTTTACACAGTATTTTCCAGGATGAGGAGAAGCTCTGCTCATATGACAGCCCTCCAGATGAAAACCACCCCTAAACAAGAAGCCACACAGTACTGCACTGAGCCTGAACTAATAAGATTTGCTGAGAGGTTTATTAAATGGCTCCCCTGTTTTAGAGCTTGAAACTCCTTAAAGAGCGCAGTTCCAAACATTCACCACTTTGGGAAATTTAGAACTGAATCCAGACCCTACAACTGGCTCTAGGAATTTTATCAAAGGCAAAATTTAACATGGATCCTTACCTCAACAGCAGAGCAAAGACTAAACCTGCCCACAACGCAGGAGCTGTCCCGCTGATGTTGGCTGATCTACTGCGTGAATTAGAGCCTGGGCTGCTCTTTAATTTTGTTGGAACATACCTTTTTTAGCAATGATCCTCCAGGCTTCATCAGGCCAGCGCTGAAAGGGTACTGCAAACTTTTCTACCCTTGAGAGAAAGGTTCTCCGGCAAGTCACAGAGAATTAACTGAACAGTTTTATTTATGGTTCCTGTTAGATTAACCTGAATGCACTGAGAATTTAGTTATCTCCACTTTATGGTGCTGGTAACTTCCTCAGCGGAGCAAGGATTGTGAGTCTGAGCTCAGAGCCACTAGAGGTCACAGCCTGACATATTAACATAAGCTGAAATCAATGGTGATTTAAGATAACACACTCTACTACCGATTGAAGCAGCTGGGAAGCAGACTGACTGCTCACTGTTATTATCCTTTTCATAGATTTGATAACCAGCATAAAGTTATGGTAGTCAGCTGTGGGCAGAAGCCTTTTGAAGTGCTCTCAGCATAAATCATCAAAACTTGGGAGTCAAGAGTCCTTAGAACATCTCAGTATAAAAGACAACAGGAATATAATCCCTGATATACATGCTTGTGTGCAGAACCAGTGAGGATACAACAGGAAAAAGAAAAATAAAACATGATTAAGCTTGGTATTGTCTGGGTCACTAACTAAAGAAGCAGGAAAAAACCCCACAGGTTGAACGCAGTCAGCAATATGAAAATGCCAAATCTCTCTATAAAATAAGAACAGCAACAAGAAGTTTAGCTTACACACCTGGAAAGCCATGCCCCTTATCTTCAGAAGTAAGGCAGTTCTGGGAATTTTATGGATGTCATTAGAACACATTTAAAATTCAAGAGAGAAAAACCTGGCAGCACAGATAAAGTGTGATGTTATAGGTGGATTCTCATGAGATAACAACTGGATAAGTTATGAGGATTCTTACTTATATAATTTGTAGAACAGCAGCAAATATCTGTAGAGAAAGAAAATTTAAGGTTTGAATGGAGAAAAAGCAGCCTTTTACCTTCTCTGGGGAAGGAGAGAATAATTTATAAGACCAGTTAAGATACATTCATCTCCCATGGTGCAATCTCCCTGTACACAAACCTGCCCTGGTCTCTTGTTCCCTCTGACTCGCATTAATTCATAAAATCTTTGAGGGCCTGAGTCTGACCATAAAGTAATCTTGGCTGAATCTCAAAGTAACAGCCATTTATGCAATTTGTAAGAGTCCATACAAATACAGAATTCATAATGCAGCTAAGTCTTACTCCAGACTCCTGGTCTTCTGTTTAAGAAGTGAATTTCTGGCAAGGTGCTCATTTGCACACTGACATTTAGCCCTACCAGCACGGCAAAATAGATCAATTAATATATTAACTGCCATCAAACAATAGCACAAGAGTGTCTGCACAGTTCCCACACAGCTATACTCTATAGCCAAAGAAATAGTTAAAAAACTATGTCTGGGCCAGCTCTCGTACGGTCAGTACAAAAATAAGCTCCCTCCCCAGGAAATCTTACACAGCAAGCAACTCTGGCCCCCAGGTGACTATACTAATCAAGAAGCATGTCTTAGCCTCATATTTTTCCATCTCTATCACTCTGGACCACAGAGCAGACCTGGCTTTCAATGCTGCCAAAACAACACCAGAAAATCTTGTGTACAATGGGTAGTGTAGAAGTCCTTAAGGCACCAGAACTGAGGATCAGTGGCCTAACTGATTTTTTTTTTCTTTTGTACACGTTTTGTTTTAATCAGAGTTACCGCCAAGTCCGTCTGAACGAACTCTTACAAGAGCATTCGAGGGCAGCTAACCTCATTGTCCTGTGAGTTGCAAGATTTTGGTTCTAACTTAGAGAATAATCTAATATGTAAAGGGATTCGGGACTAGAGCAACAGAAACACTTGTGTTAATTCGTTGAGGGCAAAAATAATCTTTTACGTACCTTTTGAAGGACTTGCATCTGGACTGATGGTTGTCTGGGACTACACTGAATACGAATCTTTCCTAGTAGTTCTTCGTAGCTTAAAACAAAGCTCTACTCATGAAAATGTGTCAAAAACGTAGATTTGGGTGTGAAGATTACATGTTGAGTGTTACACCAGCTTACTCACCTTCAGGAAAAAAAAAATTCCTTTCTTTTCTCCCAACTAATAACAACTCAAAGTTAGAGAAAGGATTCTTTCGGTTTGCACACAATAAATGGAGTTGTTAGCCAAGATCTACTAGAAACTATGTGAAACTGAATAAGGGCGATGCAATCACATAAAGAGGCCACCAATAAAATTACAAAAAAAAAATATTTTAGATTAGATAAACCTCTTTAATTCTCTATAATGCTATATACTTATATACACATATACTTATATATATGTGTATATGTACACATATACATACACATATATACATCTACATATATATTTTAATTCTATAATCTCTATTAATTCAGTCTCCAAGAAAGGGGTGATTAGGTAGTGTTTACCACAAATTGGCCCATACTTTAAAACTCCCATCTCACAGTAATTGCAGCTCAGAAAATAAGCTGATGGACTGCAAAACTGTGCATGTACTGCATTTTCATCCTTTTTAAAAATCATATTATGTGGGGGTTTTATGACCCTGAAAATGTTTCTTTACCAGTTTTAGGTCACAATCACTAGCAGTCCATGTTCAGTACAACTAGCCATGTTAATGGCACTAACCAGGTGAGCAGGAGTTTGCAAGATTAAGACTGAATGGTAGCTTTGTGTTTTATAAGATTAAAATGATCATGTAGTCTAGTTATGAACATTCAGAGTTGTATATGAACAGCTGTTGTTTTCTACTTAATATTTTGTGAGATTAATGTTATCAGAGCTACCCCTGCCTTCATAACATGAATTTCATTTTTTTCTCTGTCTAAACAGGAGCCTCCCAGTGGCGAGAAAAGGAGTAGTGTCTGATTACCTGTATATGGCTTGGCTAGAAATTCTCTCCAAGAACCTTCCTCCAATCTTAATGGTCAGGGGCAACCACAAAAATGTACTGACTTTCTATTCTTAGAAAAACATCGGTGCCTAGAATATCTCTTGCTTGATTTCAACACCTACATTTTTAATGACAGTGATTTATTAAAGACACTTATCTAATACAGATCTAAAACTTAACTAATTAACAGAAAAATTTTCAAAAATCCAAAGCAATACAGTGAAGAATTAGACAAAACAATGTAAATGGTCCCTGCTGGTGTTACGCTCCAGTACAGGCAAAAGAAGGAAAATCAACCTCTCTCTAGACACACACACATCACATGAGACACCAAATATTTTGAGCACATAAAGAAGAAATTCCACTAATTTTATAAGGTATCAGAAGTATTTTTTATATTTATCCTAGAAAGTCAAAATTAACTGCTACGATAGAAAAGGCATTAAATCTACAAATAAATACTTATTTCAAATTGCACTGTCATAGCTGCTAACAGACACACAGGAGAGTTACAATCAAATGCACCAACTTGGGAGAGAGAAAAACACCTGTATGATATCCATCAGGTCAAAGTCATAACTGATATAATGCAAGTAGAATATCTGTGGTGCTGTTTAATTATAATATTGCCAAATTACAAATTACAAATACAGCAGATGCTTTTACCTAATTTTTTCTGCTAATTTATATTAATTCAAATGCTTCTAATTAACTGACAAACAAAAAAGTTTTTATATATAAAAATATGGACTCTACATAACAAGACTTGATAATGAATTTTCAAGCTCTGACATGGAATGGAATGTATGATTCCAATAATTAGATGTGGTAAGCAAATTTCACAAAGAAATTAGTGAAATACTAAATATTCTGACAATTTTTGCTATGAATGTTACAGGTTACTACAATCTGAGATGATACTTTGAGATAATATGTACAGCGATTATGTGATTAGAAAACAAAATAAACTCTATTAGCCGAGTTGAATGCCTTATATAAAATGCTTCTCTTATTTTTAGATTTTCTAAATAGTATTCATTATACACTAACTTAAAATAAAGGATATCCATTAACTTGTGTATTTTTTCTATTTTCTATTCTACAACATCGTAGTACTTTATCATTTCAGCTGTCAATAAATGCAGCTTCTCTTTTTAATGGGGAAAGCTATATCCTATATGCAAGCGTTATTTAAAGACCGTTAAGGAGCACAGATAATTTAATTAATATAGTTCTGCAACTCCTTTGCAGAGATCAACCAAAATCTAAGCCCCAGGAAAGCCAGGGGACCCCGACTTTCACTAAATGTTTATTTTAAAGCAGGCCTCAGATTCCATCTTTGCTTGAATTACTAGAATTTAACTTGAGGAAGATCTAGCACTCCATCTCCAAAAATGACAAAGATTTTATATTCATATTTTTCCAAGTTCAACAGCAGCAATTCAGCACAATATGGTAATGTAGCCCAATAAACCATGTTTTGTTTTCTCCATCTATTAAAGGCAGGGTAGGAAATACTGATATTTTCTCATAACGTTCTTCCTTTGCTCCTTCTTACACATTTACAACTGGGCTGAAGGATCATTTTGCAGTTTAACTGTGTGACAGAGACACATACACTGGGCTTCCTGCACAGCTCTGAGCAAACCAAACCTCACGTTCTGCACCTGCAAAATAGGGTGATTATTCTCATCCTTCCCAGTGATGTTAGCAGTGATAGAGGAGCTTCTTACATGCTGTCAGGTCCTTCCACCTTTGTAGAATTGCAATGGCCACCGCCCCTTCCACCTCACTTCAGATACCAAACAAGTATAATCTGCATCTAGTACCCAGACAGCCAATACAAGGAAAAAAAGCTTTTAGGGAGGCTCTGCTTAGGCCTCCTCTAAGTGTGTCTCTCATCACAATCTATGGAAGGGCCTGGGGGAATTACACACCTGCATTACGCCCTTCAATTATGTGCATGAGTGGGGATTGCTGCCTAAATATTTTCAAGTAGTGTAATTCTCAGTCTATGGACAACATCAACCCAAACTGATTTGGAGGACCTAAGCAGGTCCGAAAAGAGAAGGAGCACAATATGGACCAGCAATGACACTTTCAATACTATTTGCACTTTTGTCTCACGAACACATTGCAGTGGGCATTGCAACAATAAATCCTAAGAGGTACATTTCTAAATGAACAGCCATCAGTAACTACGTACTAACGTACACATCACTGTAAAACTCCTTGCTTTGACTACAGTGATTAATTAGAAGATGTATCCACACAGGAATGTTAGGGAACGTATAATGAGCAGCACAAACTCTAGATGCAACAGTGCTTAACTACCCGAAAACATTATTTCCACAATTTCACAAGTAATTTCAACACAGCAGTTTCCTATAAGCTTCTATTTCTTGTTCCTCACCGTGATTTCTGAAGTGTGTATGTGACCATTTTGGAGAGCACACTAATTATAGACTCTCTTAAATTGCAACTTTGACTGCAAAATTTTTAGTCCACCTAACTTTTCCCACTCTGTAACAGACACTTCCTCTTTTACATACATTACACATAAAACAACTGCTGAATTTTAATCACCATGTTAGTAGCTGAATTCTAATTACAAGTTTGACATCTCTAGAAAAAACATGGCTCTAAAGCTGTCTAGCACATTTCGAGCTTATATCACACTAGCAACTCTACAGGTTTATATAATCTAGGATTGATTTGATCAGCCATGAAAAAAACAAGCACAGATAAGGTGACCGGGGACATTAAAGTGTGAAAATACCACTGCTATAAAGCAAGAACAAAGAATATTTTGAGTCGTCTTCAAAAGTCTAGGCATCCTGCACAGCTAAGCTTGTGCCTAAGGGCCTGTTAAAATGATCCACTACTGCTCCTCTCAGTGAATCTTACCTTTACCTCCTAATGTTAGTGGAGCTCCAACAGACATCACAGAAGTCTTTTCATCATAGTTCAGAGAATACATTTTCCTTAAATCTTTTTACAACCACTGGCAAGCTGCCCATCTCGATCACATCCCCCTAGGGCATAGTGCCTAGGGACAGTAACAAGTACCCCCACCTAGCATTCTAGAAAGAGCATTTTTCCAACTTGCTTTTCACTAGATCTTCACCCCCCAACAGAGATTAGTTTTGGGGGGTTTTGTTTGTTAATTTGATTTTTAAATCATCAACCCAATAGTGCAAGTAGAAAAGCTACCTAACCAAAAAGGCATCACATTCTGAAGATAAACCTCAGAACTGAAGACAAACTTCAGGGTAGCAACTGCTCAGGCCACATTGTGCAAAAAGCAAGCCGGTATCATACTTAACACCCAAAGGACTTCTCCACTTAATCATTATGATCACAAAGCTCCAGCCACTTACATAGTAAGCTTTGGTAGTGTTAAATATCTAACATTTCATTATATCTTTGAAAAAGCCTTCCAGAAGCCTTCCTGGCTAGGCAAAATATGACAAGCTGCCCTTCATTCTCAGAAGACCTGAATGGTCCTCATCTTTTCCTCCCTTTTTCTATGATTCCACGTGGTATTTCAAGAACTTCTTTAAGGCAAAAGCAGTTTCAGCAACTGATTAGTAGTGTACAAGTAACAGACACGGCAACAGTTACGGTGAATGAGCACTGAAGTTGTAGATAGGGAGCAAGCAGGTATAGAGTTTCAGCTATCACCGACTCATTTAACTCCCCATACCTGTTTGTCACCCCTCCCCTGGCTTATCGGATAACATCAGATAATAACATCACAGACTTATCAGCAAATCTAGGAGAACAAAATCTGAGTAACCCTCAGCCTTCAACTTGAAGTTTAGTGGTCTCCCTCAAGCTGCTGCCCCAGATCATTCAACTATCTATTGGACTTTAATGAAGTGTCTGAGGAGCACCCCAAAGTCCCCCACTCTCTCCCCTGCTACTTGATTGTAGCTTACGTCAGAAGGGCAATAAACCCTTAAAGTGCTGCAGCTGTTTGCCAAATGAGTGACTCAGCCCTGAAGTTACAGGTGAGAAAAATCAAAGGTCTGTAATGGGGCAGTCCTGCATACATCAGACCACTGTTTAAACATCTGTTCATCCTACCTAGCTGGCATGGCCCCTTGGCAGGTGTGTAGCCCAAGGAGACTGCATGGCCAGTGCTGCTGAGGTAACACCTCATGCTGGCCTTGACTCTGCTAGCAAAAATGGGAAATGTAGCCATGCTAGTGCAACCATAAACAAATATAGCAAATTTTAGCATATATTCTCCACAAATAACATGAGCAATAACCCACTGCCATGCCATTGCTGGAATTTCATCAGAGGAAATTAAGTTTCAAACAAAATAAAGCACTAAGGTTGTTCTGGAACAGGATAAAAAGCAATGGCAACATTCCACAGCGCCCCCCCTCCCCCCCCCCCACTGTACAGCAAAACAAATTATCAAAAATAGAGCTTAATTATAAACACCCTCACAGCAGCCTTTTAAATTATGAACCTTAATCACTGTGAGAGAGACACCTGTTCTAAGTGAGACTGGGGTGAGGAATCTCTCTTTTAAAGCCACATTTTTCTTCTAATAAAAATGCTCATTCTAACACCAAAACTTCAGTGGGGAGAATTTTACAGATTATTATCCCTGAAAGAAGCTTTATGTTTCTTTCTGTGTACAACAAAGCAGCCTCCACTCCTACTCCCAATCTAGGTAAAAGGCAGATAATTTCAGTTTCTCTCACTATTGTTTTTAAAAGTCAGGAAGAAATGCCCAATGCAGAGTAGTACTAATCAGCAATCAAGAATGCAGGAATGTTGCCCAAGTGACTACAGAGCAAATAGCACGTTCCCAGGACCAAGGCAAACTTGGCCGGACTTTAAACATAGTGGGTTTTTTTTCATTGTACACATCTAGGGAGAAAAGTGACACTGTCCTTCTATACATTATTCACGGACTTTCAGGCTACCTTAGAGGTAGTGTAGAACCCAGCCTGTGTCACCAAGCCAGGCCATTTATAGAATTAGTCCTTTTCTACACTATAATGCAGGATGCAGCTGTAACCTCTATAAAGTTCTGCTTGTATAAATAACCATTTGTAATCAGACATTTGTTTGATACAACTTAAATTTTTATAAACTTCAATTTATGGACGGCTTGTATCAGAAGTCATGAAATATTCTAAGTAGCTGTTTTGCATAGGTCTATGATACACATTCTCATTCAAACAGTGCATACTATTAAGAAAGTGCTGAACAGCAACAAAAGAAACCCCAAATTGGGACATTCTTAAAAATATTTTTCACAATTGGACTGCAACACGTAGCAATAGTTTCACTGCCTTCTGGCTGCATTTGAAAAATGTGACATGAGACAATCACATACACTTTTATCTATTAAAAAAAAGTCACAAAGAATGGTTGGTTGACAAAATTTAGTCTAGCAAACAGAACTCTACCAGTCTGCAGCTATTTTGCACAGAGGAAAATACATCAGAGTGGTCAAGCACAAGATATGTAACCACGAATCCAAAGGGTACTCCTGTGAGCCCACTGCACAAAGAGGAGGCTGGGGGCAGACCTCATCAGTCTACAGCTTCCTCACGAGGGGAGGAAGACGGGCAGGCACTGATCTCTTCTCTCTGGTGACCAATGACAGGACACGAGGGAATGGCAGGGAGATGGGCCAGGGGAGGTTTAGGTTGGATATTAGGAAAAGGTTCTTCACCCAGAGGGTGGTGGAGCACTGGGACAGGCGCCTCAGGGAGGCAGTCGTGGTGATATCCTGAAGAAAAAAGAATTTTTGGAATTGTCTACTAAGCCACAACAACGAACTATGTGAGCTTGGCAAAACAGAATTTGACAGCCAGAGATGGGAACTGGTGAGATAGAGAAGCACTTGTTTTACAACTATACCCTTGAGGATTGCTGAGAGACTGATCAAAGTAGACATCCTGCCTTAGAAGCTGCTGAGACAGGGGTGGTAAAGTGTATAGTCAAGGAGAGCAACTAATTGGGATGTTAATAAGAACTAGACCAAAGTATCCATTAGGGGAACTATCCTCATTATTATACTAAAAATCAGGCCCATAGGGTAGGAACCTCTACTAAGTCCCTATCTACAGCCTCCACAAGGAGGGAAAGCAGCTGTTTCCCTTTCACAAGGCAAATGCTTCTGTCATTGCCTTACGACTTCTGAAGGAGGACACATTATCTGCCGGTACGCCACGCCTACTGACAGCCCATGCCTGCAGTGCGACGTGGGCACGGGACGGCGGCAGCCCCGCGCTGGGCCCCGGCTCCGCCCGCCACAGGCCGTGCAGCCGCAATCGCGTCCCCCGGCAACGCTGCACGGCCCGCGGGGTCCGGGGGCCGCCCCACGGCACCGCCACCGCCGTGTCCCGCGGGGGCCCGCGGCGCCGGGCCGCGGGCGGAGGGGTTGCGCCGCATGGCAGGTACTCCTGGGTGTACCAGGAGAAGGGGGGAAAAGGAGGCGCCGCCTCCGCCCTCCATCGGCGGCCCACGAGCCCGTTCCGGCCGGACAGCGGCAGGGAGCACCGGGCGGCGGTGCGCCCCCCACACGGCAGCGGCGTTATGCTGACCCGATGCCTCTGGCGGCTCCCGCGACCACGCGGCCGCAGTAAGGGGGCGGGGGCGGGACCGAGGGGTAACACGCACTGCTCGGCCGCACCGCGGCCCTGCCCTGCCGCCGGCCCCGTGCCCGGGGGCCGCCCGGCCGCCGCCACTGGCCGGTACCGCCCGGCCCCGGGGAGCGGGAAGCAGAGCCGCCAGGGGCCCCTGGCTGCGGGCCCGGGCGCTCAGAGGAGCCGGGCGAGGCCATTCTCACCGGCGAGGGGTAGCGAGGTGCGCCGCGCAGTGCGCGGACGGAGCAATTTCCCCTTTTGTTTCCGCCCCCAGTGGGCCGTGCCGGTTTTTCGCGGGCTTTTCCCTCATCCCTCACAGAGAGTCTCTCTCGCCTTCCCGTCCCTGCTTAGCGATGCCCTCCTCCGAGGCCGTGCTGCAGCCATCCCCCAGCAAGAGGCAGAAGAGCTCGGTGTCCGGGGACCCCACCGCACGGCTCCGCTTCACCAAGCTCTCCGAGAACGCCTCCACCCCCTCCAGAGGTTCCCCTCGGGCTGCGGGCTACGACCTACACAGGTGAGGGTCCCCCACGCAGGGGAGGAGCCCACGCCACGCTCTGGTCCGGCTCATTTCCTCTCGGTGTCAGGCGCTGCTGCCCCGCTCAGCCAGCCCCTCGGCTCGGGCTCCGGCGGCCGAGGGGCCTCGCGAGGCAGGTCCTCCTGCTGAGCAGTCCCCCGGAGAGGCTCGCCGGCCCTGCAGAGGAGGAGGCTAGAGCTGGCCTGTTCGTTACCTCCCTTGCTCCTCCATCCCTCTCCCTTCGTGTCCTGAGATCTGTGTTCCAGTGATGCTGCAGCACCGATTTCATCAGGTAGTGATGCAGCCGTTGGCCAAAAGTCAGGTTTGACAGCTTGAGTTGCTGTTGGCACCAGCATTGACTAGGTGCTTTCCTGTTCAAACAAAAAACCGGTAGTGCATCTGGGCCCTCCCTGACAGGGCTTATGCTTTTCCACGTTCCTCTTGGCTGTAGGGTGCTGCCTGCCAAAGGAAGCTGTGGCCGTTTGATAATGCTCCTGGCTGGAAACCATGTGGGTTGCTCTACAGACTTAGGTTTTGGTTTGCTTGAACTGATAACAACCATTGTTCAAAGGTTTTCACTCTGTTCAGGGATAGCTGCAGTTAGGCTTGTGATTGTTTGCATAGTGCTCCTGTGATCAAATACAGTCACTAATTACATCTGAACTCCACTCTGGCCTCCTCTAGCTTCCCTTTTTTAGTATTACTTAGAATAATCAGCTTGTCTTTTTTATTTCCTTCATGTGTCTGACTTCCTTCCTGAAGCTTTGCTTCACCACACTTGACACTTTTCCTTTGTATTCCTTTTGTCTTACCAGGTTTGTTCTTGTTCCAGTGCTGCACTGTACACCTGGAAAAATTCTGTTTCGTAAAAAAACTTTCAGTGCTTCCCAGTGTTTAAAATAATGTCTTTGTCAAGCCCAAGATATGCTTACCTTAAACAAGAGGAACAGTCTCACTGTAGTATGTCACCATTGCCTTTCATTAAGCCTCCAGTTGGGTGGCTTCAGAAAGTTCCTAAAATCTTTCTGGTTTGCAGTTCCCAATAGAATCATGTGAATCATGAACTTCTGACCTGCTCAGAAAAGAAAAAAAAATGCCTAAAATGTAACTTAATAAATTATTTATTACAGCTAGTTCATCTGCTGTAGAAAGCTTAATCAAAAGAGTGTATGATCCTTAAAGTTTCTGCTTTTGCACAAAAATTGCACAGCTGCATCCACCTAATGGTTAAAGTTAAACTTGTATTTTTTTCTATCTTACCAGTTAAAAAACATTAAAAACTGCAATCTTGAGACTATGCTGTTCAAATGACACTACTGAAATCTTAAGCTAGCACCATCAAAATGGGAGGAGTTTTTGTTTTAGGATCTGCATTAGATTTTGCAGTCTGTAAATACTTCTTGTATAAATTCCATGGTATAAATTGACAGCAAGAATAATTCTGGGTAGTTTTGTACCTTAAGTTACAGCAGAGAAAATTTCCAAAATATCATGTATGAACTAGTGTTTCTTTCTTTAATGTAGTGCCTATGACTGTGTGATACCCCCCATGGAAAAGGCTGTAGTGAAGACAGACATTCAAATTGCACTTCCTTCTGGATGCTATGGTCGAGTTGGTAAGTAAACGGCCTATAAAAGGCTGCAGAATCATTCTGGAACAGGTTTGGTGCCATCTTCACATTTAGATCTGCCCAAAGCTTTCAGAATTAGTCTACACAAAAGAGGTTCCACGTGGCTGTGTGATAGACGCGTAGGCCTTGTAATAGCCATTTCTTGTCAAATACATTTGAGGATTGGTGTATGTCAAATGACAAAAAGATGATCAGCAGAAATTTTCATCATCTACAAACAACTTTGTAGGCTATGCAATAATTCATTACTTCTCTGCAGTTTCAGAATTCGAATCAAAGACCAATAGATAATGGATATACAGAAAATACACCCCTGAATGCTTAGAAATCAACCCTGAAGTAAGAGTACTAGCATAGTAGAATTTGACTACTTTTTATGACAGAACACTTGAGAGAACCTGTACAAGATATTTTATTATGTTTTGCACATTCTTTTTCTGAATTGTGTGTAAATTTTTAAAGTAAAAAACCAATAACCGCTCCAGTGGAAGAGCGTGATCAGAGTTTGCCGTGTCCTTTCATCTAAAAGGACAAGAAAATTTTGAAGAGAATAACATTTTAGCACCTCATCAAAGTAGGCTAAGGTAAGTTTTAAAAAAAACAACACCCTGCACATCATTTAATTTATCTGTGTATAACATTTCTTAGTAAATTGCTTGCCAAATATTGTTTTCCATTATAACTTGAATGGATTTACCTAATAATCTTTTGAGATTATTCCAAACCAGTGGTAGCTGCCAAAAATAAACCAAGGTTAGATAGTGATTGTCTGTTCCAGCTGCTTTCCTTGGAGAAACCTACTCTGCAGCTGGTGGTCTAAACAAAGATATGCTTGTATCACTTTAAGATTGCAATTTTATTGTAGCCTGCAGCAGCTGTTACTTTATTTAATATATACATTAACACTTACAGTAGTTCCTGTAAAATCATGTTTCTTTTAGAAAGACTGTGGAAACAGTTTTTCCTACCACGACTGTGCAAACACACTATCTAACCTATAAATGTTGTGTAAGAGTTTTAAAAGAAATAAATTATTATACTTACAAAAAAAATTTCTTGTTTTCTAGCACCGCGTTCTGGTTTAGCTGCAAAGCACTTCATAGATGTTGGTGGTAAGATTTTTGTTCTTTTTACTAAGACTTTGTAAATCTTGATTGCAGAAATGCCTTAATTTCTCATTGTAATATGTGTAAATAAATAACGCTAGCTTCATCAGTAGTCTGGCAAAAGGACATAAGTGGGTAATACCTCAGAGAGTCAGTGCATCACCGTTATTTTTATAATTCAGCAGGTTTTAAAATACTACTGATTTTTTTAAAATAATAACCCATCATACTTTTTAGGTAATGCCTGGCATAAAAGTTATTTTTCAGTTTAGTCTTTAAAGATGACTTTTTACGTTCTGCTTTCTCCATTTTGACCAAACATCTGTGTGTTATTCTTTTCAGTCTAGTGTAAGATCTAAATGAAATAAATCATAAGATACAGATACTCTTATGTAGAGAATCTATAGTAATGATATTCAAAAAGAATGATAGCACTGAATTGATTATTAGGATGAAAAGAGTTTAGTTTACTCTTACTGATAAAAATGTAACAAAGTATGGAAAGCAAATGAAACTTAAGCTCATAAGTTTGTACATTAATTGACTTTAAAATTGAAAGTCTTTTGAAACAAAACTAAAATCCCACTTTCTACAAGTCTTTTGTTGTTATTCAGTACTAGCAACAGATTTGTTCTGAACACCAGTGTTTTTTTAAAGTATTTTGAGCTTTTCTTCAATCTTGATTAGAAATGCACAGATAACTCTTCAAAAACAGTTATTATAGGCATATCTATTATCAGAAGCCTTCATGAAAGCCTCAGTGTCCTTTTGCCATATCCCTATAACTATAGCATGAAGTAAATGATGTTGAAAGTTCAATTCCAGCCTCGCAGTGGAGCTGATCAGAGCACAGGCACATTCTCTTAAGTATTGTATTATAAAATGACATCTACAATGCACCGAAATTACCACCGCTAAGATTACTGTGGAGTTATTCTGAGCACAGCTGTAACTACAGCAATTTAACTAGAACTAAGTGTATATTACGTCATTCTAATTGTACAAGAATATGGTTCTAAGTTATATAAAATGGTTTTTACCTGCTGAAAACCTCAGCAATTGGTTTTTCTGGCAATAGATTGTAGTAAAAGAACCAAAAATACCTTGCTGATGTAATGACGTAAAGAAGATGCATCTAATGGGTATTGTCAAAAGTGCTGGGGGGCTGAGACCGCACATTTTTTGCAAGCACATTATAATTTGAGTCATACAGAAGTTGACAAGTGTGCTGAAAAGCTGAGGCCTTTTCCTCTTTGCTGGGTTTTTGCAGGTGTTTTGTTGGTCTGTTGTTTGGTCTCCCCGCCCCCAGTGTCATACAAGAGATTACTTAGAACGGTGACACTCAGCCTTTACTTGCTTGTAGACTTGGCTCTAGAGGTGAGGAGGGCTGACTCTAGGCATCCTTCTCTTTCTGAAGCCAAGCTAGCCAAAAAAGCAAAGCAGTTCCTAGTATAATTTAGAGTTGTGATAGAACTACTTTATTCTGTCTGCTTTATGGTATATCAAAGTCTGGCTGTGCCTGTGATACAGTTCTGATATTAGAGGGTAAAGGGGAGCATCTGTGCCAGCTTTGTGTCATTCAGGCTTTGTCTTAAATAAGAGTTGATTCTTGCATGTCTGTTACACTAAGGTTTTTTAAGTGTCACTGGGTAACATACAAAAGAGCACTAAGATGGGAATCAAAGATTCTGTACACACATGGTCTACTATGTTCTTTGAAGTGGCACTTGTAAAATAATTTTTTTGTTTTTATGAAAAAATACATATGCTCTGTAACGGTCTTTTCAATCTGAAAGTTAAACTAGGAAATACCAGAAGGCAACCAGAAGTGCTTAGCAGGATGACCTATGTTCAGATTTTTAAAAAGCTGGCAGTTGACAAACCGTGAGTAAAAAGTATTACTGTGAGAGTAGAGGACCTTTTTTAAAAAAAAAGCCCCAAACCAATTGTTACATAATTTTAACTTGTCCAGCAGCAGTACTTTTGTCACAATGAGGGAGTTATCCGTTTACGTAAAAATACATTGCCAGAAGTCTTAAGGTCAGAGAGAAAAATTGGGATCGTGCATAAATGTGTTCAGAATTCACATCTGCTAGGTGCAGATGCTTTCCCGGCAAGTGATATGCCAAACTTATGACCAAGACAGAATGTCAGACTGCCAATTCCAATGCATGATTTTTCAAAAAATTACTTAGATGATTTCCACCCAATACACATAATTTAGAAAAGTGCCTTAGTCCTCAGCAACGTATATAATTACTGCAACTTGCTGTTCTAGAATAACAGAATGCCACGGATGTTACATGTTTTGCCAGGATGCCCAGTTACATACAGTGAGTTTGTGACCCTATACAGAAGGAAAACTGATCAGGTCTTCCTGGATCACATTTTCCTGTATCTTCCAAGGATCATACATTATTTGACACAAGTAGTTCGAACTCAAAATCCACACAGTGGTTAAATTCAGTAAGACAATGTCAGTGGAGGTATAATATAGTTAAAGAGAAAATGATTGGTACGGAACTCATTTGAAAAAAATCTCTACCCAGCTGTGCCTTTAATGGAATTGGAAATTATCATGGCTTTGACAGTGTTTCAGTCACTCTGCACGGCATTAGACTAATTGTTTTGGCCACAAAACATATTTTTAAATGTTATTTTCTTAATACATAACTTCAGCTCTAATTGCAAGTTCTGTTTGTATCAGGTATGCTTTTAGGGAAGAAGCCTGCTCTTCTCTACATCCTCTGGAAAGCTTTCATCCTCAGAAGTGTACAGGAAGTGCAGTTCTTGTCTGCTAAAACATATATCCAAGACAATCTGTAAAACTATTACAAGGTGTTTGCTTCATAGCTAAGCTTAGAAAATTAGAGTGTGTTAGTGAGAGGGCTTTTTCCCCCCCTCTAGTGAATGATATGAGTGATTAAAGTTTTCAGTGTTGCTGACTTCAGTTCAGCCACAGAAATATTCATCAGTCTTTTCCATCCTTAGCTATCAGACAGTTTTCAAATCCGAGAGAGCCAGTCTCTAGCAATAGTGAAATAGGTGGTCAAAAGAATTTGGTATCTGTTGATAGAAGTATCTGTTTAGACGACAGCCTTTTCAATGAATACTTGTAAAATTCTAGCGTCTATACATAAAGCTGAGACTTTGTTAATGCATTGTTTAAAGGTCCAGGAAGCCATCTGACTAATTTAATTGTAAACCAGTATGGATCCATTATAACACTTCTTTTCGGAGCGGAGGGGGAGGGGGAGTTCGGGGTTTCAAAAGGAGTAGAAGTACTAACATGCCATTAAGCTCCAGTACTCCAACACAAACTAAATTTTAGGTTCTCTTCCCTGCCCCACCCCCTTGCAATAAATAGCAGCAAGATCTGGTAGATCAAAAAGCTTCATTAGCAGTTAAGCACTAACCAATACATCAAGTACAATTTTTGTCATTATATGGAAATAAACTTGCTTTCCATCAGAGATACGAAGGCTAAAAAGTTTATTTAGAATTACTTTAAGTAGCCCCAGTTGTCCTGTTCTATAAATTTTCTTCAGATAATTACAGCAAAAATGTGACATGCAAGGGTTTCTTGCATATATATATATCTAAACATACTACTTTAACTGGTACATTTTATAAATATAAAACCATGATCTCTGTTTAAATAGAATTAGTAAGCTGTAGTAATCAGATTTTGAGTAGTGTTGTATCAGAGCAGAATACTGTATTTTAACAAAAATAAAACTAGCCCTTGTTAAGTTAAAGTAGCAAATTCCATTATCCATCTCTAATGCATAGCAATATCTATCCCAGCAAATGGTCTAGAAAAATGGTGTCTTAGCTGTACAGAAACACTTGAGAATAGTTTGTCAAATTAAGAATTTATCCAAAGACCTAAACGATCTTTTATACGCATTTGTGTGCATATGTACATAATTTTATGTGCCAAATATGAATTCTGGCTTTCAGCTCTCCAGCTGATTGACTCGTGAACAAATACACCAAATTAATGTGCAACTGACCACAGAACTTGAGTGATGCTTAAAATTATTAGTGCTGCTGTTGCAAGTTTGTTGAATCTCTTTGTAATGCATCTATGTAGCATGGATTCACTGTCCACTATGGTATAAAACAAAGGAAATTATTTGCGTAGCACTCTTTAGTTAACACTTTGTATCACCCCTGGTTTATCAGTTATGTAAGGGCTCTAGATAATCTGATATTTTAAAAATGAAGAAGGAATAGTACTTTGCTAGAAGTAAGAAGGCAAAATTTTCATGTTATTGTTTTATGGTTCAGCCTTTTCTGCTTATACATTTGACACGTGTGCAGAAGATTTGATTTTTAAAAAATATTTTAAGTATTGAACTGCAACATTGAACTGTGGTAGGAATACTGCAAGAAAGCTCTGTGATCACCAATATAAGTGATGTACTCTGATCTTCAGTTTACCTGGTGCATAGGTGACTTTCTGAACGCTAGTGTAACCTAAACCAAATAAACAGTACAGGACCTGTATGTATAGCTTCAGTACATCAAGCTCTCTGGATCAACTGAACTCAATGCTACTTTTTTTTAATTCTGGAAAACATTCATGCACAGCAACCCCTATATTTTGTTCACTGTTGCTTTTGACAGTGCTTTTTAATTAGGGTCCCTTTAAGCAATGGCATGCAGTTAAATACCAAGAAGTCAACCTGAGAACCACATGTTTTTCTGAATTCTCAAAATTCAGGGCATACTCCCAGTGTTCCTAGCTCCTTAAATTAGGACACTGTTCAGAAATGTGATTGGATTACCCCATCACATTATAAAAGAGAGAGAACTGTACAAATACCGTTTTCACACTGGAACTAGTGCGAAGACTGTACAGAAAGTATGGACCATATGTCCTGCAATATTTTCACACAGCTGAAGAAACTAAGAAAGAACAGAAAACTGAGGGGTTTTAAGTGCGTATGTTGTGGTTCATCATTAAAACTTCAAGGTATAGTCATACTACAATTTCCTCTGGCGTTTGTAATCTCCAAAGGTAGTACTTTTTATGTATGAGTGTGGGAATGCCTTGGAATGACATACAATTTTAGTATTTGAATTACTTCTGTATGTAGACTTCAAAATATGTATTTTGGTCCACAAGTAAGCCCGAACTCCAGTTTTTCAACTGGAAATATGCTTCCTGTATCAGAGAGAAAAAAATCCAAAGAAGCAGAGTATTATTTTAATGTGTACTGGTAGATAATCTCCTGAACTATGTAGTTAATAGTCATTTAAAATATAAGAGCAAGCTTGTTTTACAGCATTTACACTTGAATACAGCTGAATGACAATCAATTCCTTAAAGCTTTAGTTGTTACACTGCCTGAGATACAGGATTTGGATCTGTGCAAATCTATAGCTCTCAAATAAAATGTTAGAATTAAGAACAGATTTCTGCTTGGCACTCAAAGAGCTGAAGTTACCAGAACAAGTGGAGCCTGAATTTGGTACAGCTGTCTCGACTTCAGATACGGAATTACAGCTAGAATTAGTAATACAGTGGTAAAACACTTCTTGATATGTGGTGGTGTTTTTCAGCTCTTTTTGATGAGCATTTTTAGATATTTCAGTATTTTCATATATATAATTCAATTGTGCGTGGGTATAAAGGATGCCAATATGAGATACTGCAATAATCTTCTAATCTAAACCTTATCTAATATACTGACAACATTTATTAACTGGATATCCCTCTTAATTCTTTCTTATGACAGCTGGTGTTATTGATGAGGATTACAGGGGAAACGTTGGTGTGGTACTCTTCAACTTTGGCAAGGAGAATTTTGAAGGTAAGCGTTAAGCTTGGCAGAGCCTGTTTTCAGGCATCTGACTGGAAACGAGAAAAACATGGGAACTTAACAACGTCCGTTCAAGGAAACACACAAAGATTCCACTCCTAGCAAATTAGGCAGCATACAAAAGAATAAAAAAAAACCCAAAGCACATCACCACCACAAAACCAAAACAAACAAAAACCCCTGCTTAACTAAGCTTTAGATTCACCAGCTGTAGTGAAGCACAACTTTGTATAAAGTTTCTTTCTTGCTCAAAAAAAAAAAAAAATAAGCTGAGCGATATTTGAGATAAAAACTTCTCCAGAATCCTGGGAAACATGAGTAACAAAGATATAATTTTTCCCTTAATCATGCTGTCTCTGCAGCCAGTTTTAAGCCTCAGGGCCCAGTTACAATATTGCCAGTGTTTTTGTAGCCTTCCCTGCAAATTCACAGCACAAGCTTCTTGCAGAAGTTTTGTGAACCAGATTGGGTACTAATCAGAAATTTTGTTTTCCTTTTATCAGTTTGGGGTTCTTTTCCCCCAGAGAAAAACAGTTCCTGGACCTAGTTCGCAAAAGGAGCCATGTTATACCTATAGCTGTCTCTGCAGTATTTATGTGTAATGACACTTAAGATGCCGCAGTATGGCATCAGGAGTGAGGGGAGATGCCTTGAGCTGGTACTGCTGCTGAAACATCACCTTAAAAGGACTACAGAGAACTTTATCTTAGCCTGTATTTTTTGGGGAATATTAACATCTGCTTAATTAGGGTTCAAAGTGTTTACACTTCAGTATGTTCTGACACTCTGGAAAGCGGATTGTCTAAACTTTGTATTGATTGTTCACTTTTTTGAAGGAACTAATACTACTTTAACTTCATTGCAGTTAAGAAAGGGGATAGGATTGCCCAGCTCATCTGTGAACGCATTTGCTATCCTGAACTAGAAGAAGTTCAAGTAAGTTGCCAAAAGAAAATATTTCTTCTATTTTTAGTAATTAATAGTTTAAGGTAGTTGTATATAAGCTGAAATCTATGGTATAGATAAATACTTGGCTTTAAAACTACTTTTAGTCTTAAAACTGCGTATCAGCATTGCTGCCTGAGTAAAAATCTTGATGCTTTGCATGCATTTTGTGGATTTTTTTTAATTTTCGGAGTTAAAGGTACTTGAAAAACTCTTTGGTATGTACTAGAAACAGTTTTCTCACAATGTGGGTTTACTTAAACATGTACAGAAGGAACTTAAAACGTCTTCTAAATTTTTTTTCATTTAGCTTTAGCTATTGTTACGAATAAATGTACCTTCCTCTATGACAGACAGTATCTGTTGTATAGAAACAAAAGGTGAGTTAAGACACTAAACCACCTTATCATAATTGATGTCTTTCAGGCTCTAGATGATACAGAACGTGGCGAAGGTGGCTTTGGTTCTACAGGAAAGAACTGAACTTTATTTGAATGTACTTTCTATACTTTTTTTGTTACGCTATTTCTAAGTTTTCATTTGCATTAAAAGAGGGATTTTGGAGTACATAAAAAACTTGTTTTATTGAGGCTTCTCTGTATCTGTCCTCCTGTATTTTTACAGGCAGTGAATTCATCTGCATTATGGGCAAATGTGCCTGACTGACTGGATGGAGTAGCTGGTGGATTATTTTTCTTTATATGTTCAGTCCACAGTAATAAGAACTCATTGTTTCTGTGCTGATTGTACTCAAATAAATTTAAAAAAATAACTTAATGTGATTTTATTTTACTCGCCTAAACTAAAATGGCTGATTGTTCCCTGGCCAGTTTGTGTTAATCTTCTGAAAGCTATCTTCCGTGTAGCTCAGTATTTTGTGCTAAGAGCCTATTTCATACAGAATCACTGATAATACAGGCATTGATGAGTCTTCCCACTCTGACCCCTAAATCAGCATAAGACAAAGATACTTAATATTGCATCTTCTACAACCTGTCAAATTACTTGTGTTTCTGTTCAGAGCTAAAGTTCTCTTTGATCCTTAGCTGATCCTCAAGCAGCTAATTTTTCAGCTCTATTAAAAGACCAGGCAATACAGTGTTTGAGCTAAATGACACAACTCATCTGGCAATAACTTCTCTGTGGTAAATAAATGCAATGAAACATGCTGTTCAATTATTTGTTGACAAATTCATTATAAGTTACTTATAGAGTTACTGTATAGAGATTCTGAATTACTGAAGCAGTGCATTAACTGTGGTGGGTTGTTTTCTTCCAGCGCTGTTTGACCAGTTAACATAGGACTTGTTTGGAATCTGACCCCAACCTCATTGTTGCTTTAAGTGTGGGAATCTCATAAATGACTCAAAAGCTTTCAGGTGAAAGAACATGCACACAAGAAAAGGGACAAAAAGGAAGGAATCTTGAGTATTTTGCCACTTCACAGGGAAAAATTAGAAAAGGCTGTGAGGCTCTCAAACACTTTTTTTTTTCCTGCTGCTGTCAGTATTCTCTTTTTACATTTTCTGAGCTGAAAGGTCACAGGTAGGTAATACTATGCTTTAAGGAGTGTTTCAGCAGTGGAATAGCAGGCCCTTTTGTAGACTAAGATATTCACAGCATTCTTCTCCTTGGTAGTCTCAGATTGTAATAATCCTGTTGGTATTAGTTCCATGTCCTTGTGCAGAACTAACCATTTCCAGTGAAGTAGGCCCAAAATATTGCACATTTAATACATTTTAGCTCCCCTCTCTTCCCCAGGGAGCTGGAAAATACAGCGTACTATGACAGCATTCAGACTTCTTCAACCATAGGGTAGTCTTTACATTGACTTGGCAGTGCTGGAACAGTAAGTACGTTCACCTTCAGGGTAGAAGTCTTTCCTGCCATGTGCATTATATACTTATCAGTCCTTCCACCCCACCCCCTTATCACAAGATTACTTACATCTATGCCCAGACCTTCATGAGCAGGGTTACCATGCAAAAGCCTGTTGTAAGCAAGCAGCACATTGTACCAGTGAAGGTCTAAGTAAATTGGAAAAGCAAATTGTGACATGATGTCTCTTCTATTCTGTAGCCTGCAAAAAAGGAACTTCAGGTACCAAAGGCTACTCAGAGGTCTTAAACTATGATCCTGTTGTGTAAAGCTGTTACCTCTTGCTGGAGTGCAGCTTGAGACCAAGCTTTGCTGCTCCTCTTTTCTTCCCTCTGTCATGGTTTTAGCCAAGATAATTTTCTTCACTGCAGCTGGCATAGTGCTGTGATTTGGACTTGGTATGAAAACATTGCTGATAACACACCAATATTTTGGTTGTTGCTGGGTAGTGCTTGTACTAGTCAAGGACTTTTCCAGCTTCCCATGCTCTGGCAGGTGCACAAGAAGCCGGGAGGGGAGGGGGCACAGCTAACAGAGCAGATTCAAACTGGCCAAAGGGATATTCCATATCATGTAACATCATGCCCAGTATATTAACTGGGTTGAGCTGGCAGGGGGTGGGGGCAGTCGCAGCTCAAGGACCGACAGCATCAGTTGGCAGGTGGTGAGCGTTGCATCACTTGTTTGGGTTTTGGGGATCCCCCCTGCCCCCCTCCTGAGGGTTCATCTCTCTGTCATTATTTTCTTGTTCATTATATTATTACTGTTTTATTGTAATTATTAAACTGTTCTTATCTCAACCTGCGAGTTTTCTTACTTTGGCTCTTCTGATTCTCTCCCCCCATCCCACAGGGCTGGGGGCTGAGCTGCTGCGTGGTGTTTAGTTGCTGACAGGCTAAACCCTTACAGTCCTTTTTGGTGCCCAACATGGTGTACAAAGGGTTTGAG